>NW_021637347.1:0-432905 GCF_004799145.2 Neltuma alba
TTTTAATCTATAATTATTTATACACCTTAAAGAGTGCAATCATTTCTCGAATTTTCCCCTTGCATCGGCCCGACATCTAAGTCTTCTACAATCAGTTGTCCTGCCAGAAGGCAAGTCTTTCAGGGAGAGATTATGAAAAAGAAATGTAGAAAACAAAATGGCAAAAGCAGAGAACCCAGCAACCCAGCTAGGCTCTCCAAGATGTTGCATTGCAGGTACCTCTTACCCGTCCTCTGGTCCCACATTAACCTATTCCCTCACGATATGATGTCTCCATTCTCTTTCTTCTCTATTGGCCGTATACAGTACAAGGGGTTAGTTTCCTGCCCGTCATTAATGGGCCATCTCCACTTTTCTTGCCCCTTCTGAGTAGGTCGGTAGCAAAGGCCCGTTTCCATATTATCAGATTTTGCAACCCCGGTCGTCACACTTTACATAGCATTATATGACGAGTGGGCATATCGCATAGCGACATAAAATTCACCCTAGTTGGTGGTATTTTGTGGGTTTAATGCCACTTTCTAACCTTATATGATTTTCAGAACTTTTAAATTGATCTGTCCTTTTTTCCTTTTCTTCAATTGTCTGATTTGATTATAAATTCCACTTTGTGATACTCCAAACCCTTCGCATTGATTTGGTTTTTACTTGAAGGTCATTGAACACAAACCTTATGATCAGAAAGCAGATGTCTTCAGTTTTGGAATAACTCTTTGGGAGCTTCTAACCGGGAGAAGTATGTCCTTTCCATTTTTCTCATCTCAAACAGCGGTCGTGGATTTTAGTTTTACTCTAATCATGTTGACTACTTTTTGACCAGCTGCCTTACTCTTACCTGACTCCATTACAAGCAGCAGTAGGCGTGGTGCAAAAGGTTTTCATTCTGTTCTCCTAATAGATCATCTTACAGAATCAGTTTTCTTATCTATGCATGATGATTCTGCGTTTATCATTGCAATTAGGGTCTAAGACCGACAATCCCCAGGAGCATACACCAAGACTTTCTGAACTTCTCCAACGTTGCTGGCAACAAGATCCAAAAGATAGACCAGAATTCTCCGAGATATAGAGATTCTTCAGCTGATAGTTAAAGAGGTAAAACACTACTCACAACCGTAAAAATAGCTGAACGAAGTCTAAAATTTTATATGATATGTTTCTCACAGGTTACTGGTGAAAAAGCCGATCGCCATAAATCATCCCACGGCTTTCTCTCAGCACTTAAATGGGGCCATCACTGATTTGGATCTATCACGACTGTATATCCTTGTATTCTCTTATGCTCTGGTTTATCCCTCTAAGGTGCCTTCTTGTTTAATTTCTAGTTAATTCGGGCCCTGCCCTCTTTTGTATCCAAAAAATAATAATAATAATTTTAACACACTATACAAATGAAAAGTTAATCGAATTATCATTTCCTTGCATTAGGGAGGTGGATGATGATAGATTTGGAAATGCACATTAGAAACATTGTTGTTCGTTCCATTTTTTGAATGATAGTTGCAATTTCTATTCCGAAAAACAAAGGTTAACCGAGTTGTTTTTGTATTTTCTGGTACAAATGAAAAGTTGTTTTAATTTCTTTTTCCAACAAATATTGGATATTAGGTTAACAATCACGAAGTTTTGGACTTGCAGGAGATGCATCTAGGAGGCGGCAAAGTCTTACTTCTCCCGTTTTTCCTTTTTTTTTTTTTTTTTTGCCAGCTGCGGCAAAGGCTACCTAAACAAGCCGAAGCCTATTTCCGAGTGTCGAAAACTGGTCTAACTCTTACATCTAGGTGGCCCAAACTAATTGTTTTAGCCCAAAAGAAATGGGCGAAAAGAATATGTGAAGCCCAATACCTTGGTCCAACATGAACGTTTGGGGGCTAGATCGTCAGCGGATGGGTTTTCCTTTTTCTTGGGGGAAAAAAATAGATAGCTCGGAAAAACAACCACGAAGAGGTTTTTTTTTTCGGTTTTTTTCCCCGGGGGTGTGGAAGGGCGGAGTGACGAGAAAAGGAAGGATTTCGTTTAAAAAACAAAAAAAAAATGGAAGAAGCAACAAGTGTTGGTCCCAGTGAAAGGACTTAAGCTCTTTAAACATATGTCTTGGATTTGATTCTTGGAGCGGTATATATGGAAAAACACTGTTGGGAAGGATTCCCACTACGACGCCTGATAGTACTCCGAGAGATTAATCTTTTACCGTTCGGATGAGAGAAACTCTGGGCAACCAAAAAAAAAAACAAATGGAAGACAATATTTATCATGGTCACGTCTACATGCCTTAGCAACGCGCGCGCGCACACAGAGTCAAGCCCAGCTGAAATGGATTTGAGGGTTCTACGCATCTCTAATTCCTATTGTCTCAGGCCTGGGTTTGGCACGTCTGATTCATTCTTGCCCCCCAATGTCTAAGACGAGGACGACCTCTACAACACATCAGAAGTACTATTTGGAACTGAAAATAATCAAGGCACTTTATTTATTATTATCAACAAAGATATACATTACCATAATGTTTTTCCTTCTTCGTTTACCATGATTTTTTTTCTTCTTCGTCGCGATTCCAGTATCAAAGTTGTTAATAACTTAAGGAAGTGTTTGAATCACAAATTCATGGAACTCCCAGCAAGAAACCTAATTCTATACAGTTTAAAAGTTGTAAGTCCCGCCTTGGCACTTCACTGTTCTGTTGGAAGTCCATTTTGAGTCCAAGCAGCGAATCCCCAGCTATGTCTGTAATTCCAGAAAATCCCTGCACAAAGGGAAAAAAATTCCAATCACCGAAAGTTACTCTGTAATTTTTAATCATCAGGATTGTAACTTGTAATTGGAATTGGTAATAAGTATGTATTAAATTCTGAACGATGCCCCTGTGCGAAAAACAAAATTTGATTCTGACATTCCACACAAATTCAACTACAACCAAACAATGAGGCTTGCCCAAATTGCAGGTTATGGTGTTGAAGAAGGAACTTACAGCAACTAACAAGTCAGTAGCAGCCATCATGGACCTTTTACCAAGTTGACAACCCTGTAAAAAAACAGTATCAACATCAGAAACAATCTTTCAAAACACGAATAGCATACAGAGTCCAAACGCAGCAAATGAAAATTTATAAACGCATCAAATGAAAATTTAAGAGATTGTACACTCACAACAATAATCTCATCATCTTTTCTAAAATGTGATGAGACTTCTGCAACAAAATTGGCATTCTTTGTCATACCTGCATAAATGCCATAAAATCCATATTAGGATAATTGAAGAATTAATATTCGGAGAAAACATTTTCCTGTGATGAGGAAACTCTGGTAAGGGACCATATTCTTCAATTAATATTCGGAGAAAACATTTTCCTGTGATGAGGAAACTCTGGTAAGGGACCATATTCTTCAATTAATATTCGGAGAAACATTTTCCTGTGATGAGGAAACTCTGGTAAGGTACCATATTCATCCTAAGGCTTAGAATTAAGGCAGGACACATTGTCAGGACTTGTATTTTTGCATCATTTACTAAGCGAAATGAGCTTATTCTACCTCACATGGAACGCAGGCAAGAAAAAGTATCCCACATTCCCTTACAACCAGATCACATATTTCGAATATTATCTAAAGAAATATTCAAACTAGAGAATCAGTTGGCAACAACAGCCAGTAATCAATGACCAATAAGCACAGTGACAGAGGAATCTAATTCTAGATAACTTGCTCTTGATATTATACTTATGCCGAAAGAAGAAAATAAACAAATAAACTAACTATGAATGGAGTGCGAGAACTTCGACATCGGGAATAATCTAAAACAGAGTGGCTACTGTCGCTACCGAACCTCCAAATTAATTTTTAGCATTTTTCACTTCAAAAAAGAGGTGTAGCACAGAATTTCTTCCGTGCCATGCATTCACTGTAATTGCTCTCTTAGAGAGAAATCAAGAGAACCTGATCCAACTCTGTACATGTATGGTACGTTAATTGCGCCTGGAGCGTGTCCTGCGTTGAATTCTTCGGGAGTTCTACAAGCAAGCAAGCAAGGAACGACGAGTGATTTCGAATTGAATCGGAACTCTCTGGAAACGTCAATTCCCCCAAAAAAAAAAAATTACTGAACCATGCGCTACGGATGAGTTTTATCTAACCTCACATCCAAATAGCGATGTCCAGCAAGAAGCAGCTCATGGGCTACACGCACTGGCACCGACGTCGGAACTCCGACGGTCTCCAAATTCCCGTTCAGAGCAGCTTTCGTGCTTGAGAATTCAAAGGAACACGAAAATAAAATTCAATCTAACAGAAAGAAAATGCAACAATTCAATTCGATTCCCGTTCAGTATACGCACCAGTAGTTTGGAAAGTTGGCTTTAACAACACTAACGCTCCGCGCCTGACGAGACTTCAACGGTTTCAGAAATGAAATTCTGCATGCAATTAATCACGAACATCAAGAAGAGAAACAGAAACAGAAACACGTAACGTAGAAATAATATCACAATTGAGTGAATTAAGTAACCTTGGAGCATGATCCAGCTTGGCGGAGCGGAGAGGAGGAGAGAGGAGGAAGCCGAGATACGAATCGACGTCGTCATCATGGTTTTGTGATGGTGGTGTTTCAGAGAGCTTGAGAATGAAAGGGAAGTGGAAACGAATGGTTTTCAATTGCCAAGCGGAAAGTGAGAACGAGAACAGAGCACGGTAGCGGCCAAGAAGTGGGCTCGTCTTTTTTATACACTACTTACGAAGATGAGAGCGCGAAGGAGCGAGCGGCGTGCTTCGCTAATGGATTAATGCCACGTCATCAGCAGGTGTACTGATCACGTTCTTTATCTTTTAATCGGGCCTTTTAATTTGTTTGTTTTTGGGCCAATTAATACAATGTTTGAGATAGAAATGTTTGAAAATACTATAACAAAATAGAGTAGAAATTGAAATAATGTAAAAATTATAAATATTTTTTTGGCCAAAAGTAAAAAATTATAAATATGAAAATACATATTCTAGTCCTAAAATATTTTTAAAATATTACATAGTTTTTAAATTTAGAAGAAATAATTCCTTAGGCCAGATCAGAAGGTAGTGGTGATGCATTGGATATGACGTGAAGTTTTGGTATGGATAAGCCCAGTTTCAAATTCCAAGAAATAATAACAAATGTGGGTCCCGCGGCCCCCGCACCTCAGAGGCTCAGACCAATTCAGTGGTGATCGCCTGCTACGAACCCTGGCGATTTGCCACTGACAGTCGTGGATAGCTCTTCCTACTTCTTGTCCACGTGGCAAGATTTGTTCCGCCTGCTTGGCCACGCCTTGACATTTTCTTAAGGGTACTGGCATGGCTTTGGAGAGATAACCATCTAAACACTTTCATTAAAACCCCAATAATTGATTATTATATCAATATCACGGTTTAAAAGCTAAAGCCATGATTTTTCAAGAAGCCAATTTTTCTATTTTTTGAGAGAAAACCCATGATTCTATCAAAACATATGTACATATTAATTATTAATTCATTATGTAAATAATAAATTTGCCTTTCTTATGGATGCTTCTTATTTATATATTTTTTTTAGTAATTTACACGTGAAAAAAGTCCCATTAAATCATTCATCTTTCTGAGAGCAGAGAGGGAGAGAGATCAAATGCAATGAAACATGGAAGTATTAAACTTGTTTTTCATATTTCAAGCCCATTCTTTAATGCATCATGGGCAGAAGATTGGGCCATGAAATGGGCCTCTCTCCCTGAAAGTGACATCAAATAATCCCTCTTTCTGAGATTGCGGGTGTATTTGGATGAAACCAAACCGTGGTTTGGAAAAGTGATTCTGGAGAATAGATTCTGGAAAAAATAGATTCTGTGAAGAATAGATTTGTAAAAAGTGATTCTGAGAAGTGAGAGTGTTTGGATAGTTATCAGAAGCACTTTTTATATATACAAATTACTAAAAAAAAGACATAAGTTAATATGATAATTACAGAAAAAATAGATTTTATGATATATTTTAATTTGAAGAAATAAATTGTTAATAATATATTTTTTACCAATATAATTAATAATACATAAGATAATATAATTAATAAATAATTAATGTCTATATATATTTATAAAATATAAGATTAAATATATTTATAAAAAATATGTTTATAAAAAAAATAACAAGATACATATCATATAGGCCCTCACACTCTCCCTTTTTTCTCCAAAAGCAAAAAAAAATTTTGCTTTTTCCAAAACCATGGTTTTGGAGTCAAAACCATGGTTTTGACCCAAAACCATGGTTTTGATTTTTGGAGAGGCTGTTTGGGTAGCATTTTCCCCAACCATGGTTTGGGGTGCTATCCAAACAGAGCCGCATAGTTTTTTGTGAGGAAGATGAACGAGGACATAAATATGACTATGAGAACGTAGGTGGAAAATGTGGCTCGAGAAATGACGTACTCCTCCTGTCCTTGATATAGGACATAATTATTGAGTTGATTTTAGTTTTAAATATAAGATCCATTTATCATATTTATCTATTTTTCTAAATATCCCTATAGATATTCCTTCAACCATAATCAAGTAAAAGAGGGAAAGGAGGTATTAAGAAAGATGATTATGGTGTTTTAGAAAAAATGTATCACATTTCTTATAATTAATTAACTTACCTGACTTCCTTAATATAATCAAATTAGTTAAATGGATATTATATTAAGGACTAGAGGAGTACCAATTTTTAAACACGTCAGATCAACCATTCAAATCTATGTATCATTGGGAAAATTATATTACTATCTCAAACTCTTAATATAAAAATTAGTTTGATTTTTAATTTAGTATAATATCTTAATTTAATTTATTTTTTTTAAGATGGTCTTTATAGTAGTTACACGTGATAAATATTTCATCAAATATTAAAACTAATATACTTAATTAGTATAGGTATTTTAGATAATACAGTATCTATTTATTACAAATAAACAACTTAATAAATTTTTTTAATCTACTTAAATTGGTCAATTAATTTTTATATTAATAACAAGAAGTAATACCTCTCTGCTTTTGCAAACATTTTGTTCCGAATTCATCAGTCTTAACTGATGAAAAGCTTTTCATCCTTTTTAGATTCTCTTTTTTTTTTTTGTTAGGCTTTACAAATCACCCAAAAGCATGAACATTATTTTTCCATTTGGTTTTAAAATTTAAAATCGTGGTCAGTGATATGAACAATACTTTTTCCATTTGGTTTTAAAATCGTGGTCAATGATGAGGACCGCGATGGCACAACAAACTCGCCATTGAATTCTGGCATGATTGAGATTATCTGACATTTTCTTTCTTTATTTTCTATTTTCCTCGTTTCAAAGGAACTTCACATTTTTTTCTCCTTTTTCTTTGCTCTGTGGAATAAAAGAATATGGATTGATTTTAGAAAATGTGAACTTCACCTATCAAGTGATCAAGCTCAAACATAACAACAAGGTTTCTTTTTTTTTTTTTAAGTATTAGGCTGCATAATAACCTTAACCAGTAATATTCTCATATAATCGTTAGACCTTTTTTATTGGTTATATTCTGAAACATGCTACTACCTCCGGTCTTTAATACTATTATAAGAACTTATTTAACTTTTAATTTGATTCTAAATATAAAACCTCAATCCACTTTATCTTTCATATTTATGTATTTTTTTCCTAAGATAATCCTTCTAATAATAATAATTCTAACCAATACACTTGATTAGTAAGGATATTTTAGGAAAGTCAATACCTATTTATTGCAAATAACTAATTTAACTTATTTTCTTAATCTACTTAAATTAGTCAACTAGTTTTTTATATTTACAACTCGAGATAGTATTACACTTTGTATTACTTTATGAACCCAACTAATTAGACTAAACTAAGATCCTACTTAGAATGATTTATAATCAATTTTTTTATTTTGATTTACAAAATATAAAATAAATATATAACAAAAGTTTTATCTCAAGTTATATAAAAAATTCTTATAAGTGATTTCAATTTTAATAACAAATAGGGCCCAATTTTTTTTGGGTGAATAGGGCCCAATTATTTTTATTTGTATTTAATTCAAATTACAACAGGATACGCATAGGAATATGCCCCTGTGACCCGATATCTCGGTCAAAACCCGGAACCGTGGTTCTGCGACCCCTGGGGCAACATGAATTTCTTGTTATATAAACTTTTTAATTATATAAAAATCGGTGGCCAATTTTTTCCCATTAAAATCATTTAAATTTTTTAATTTACTAGAAACATATAAATTTAACATGATTTTTGTGTGAGAAAATCATAAATTTTCGCTCAACTTTAATTTAATCCTTATTGCTATATCTTATCAATATCTCACTACATTTACGGGTTTACTCCACTTTATTTTTTATATATTTAATCATCCTGATGTTGATAAATCATACATATTTACAGTATTAAGATATTACCATTATATAATCATTATCATCAACAAACTTATCTAAATCTTATCGAATCTAACCATGGTGCCTAAATTAATATTTTTATAAATTACGACATTTAATAACTAGTTATATAATAAAATTGGCATATAAAATTAAAATTGAATGAAATTATCTTGGACAAAATTATTATTTCCAATTTTGTTGAAATGTATATAATTATTATAATTTTAATAAAATTAAATTAAAGCATGATTATTTTTATTCTATTTAAGATTAAGATATCCGTTCTCATCGTCTTCAATTTTCCACTTTTACACGCAAATCCCATTCCATAACATCCCGCGACCCGATTTTATTCTGTTGCCGTCAATTCCCAGAACTGAAGAAGAACTCTGATGAACAAGATAATGAGTGATAACATATCCGAGATCGAGAAACTAGAGTTACTTCACAAATCGCAGGTCTTCAAGATCAGAGGCAGAGACAAGCAAGGCCGCAAGATCCTTCGCATCATCGGCAAGTTTTTCCCTGGTAAATTCACTCACCCAGTCATCGTTCTTTGTATTCTTCACAATCATTCGATCATATCTTTCGTTTTTCTCTCCGTGGCAATTTTCTTGATCGATTTCCTTGCGTGCCAGCTCGGCTGGTGAGCGTTGACCTTCTAAGAAGGTATTTAGAGGAGAGGATTTTCCCGAAACTGGAGAAGAAGAAATTCTCGGTGTTATATGTTCATACCGGCGTTCAGCGGAGCGAGAATTTTCCAGGAATATCGGCCTTGAGATCAATCTACGATGCGATTCCGTTGAATGCAAAGGAAAATTTGGAGGCCGTGTATTTTGTGCACCCAGGCCTCCAGGCGCGGCTTTTCCTCGCCACGTTTGGCCGTTTTCTCTTCAATGCTGGGTAAGGCTTCAGGTTTTCAAACGCTTTTCAGTTTGGCGCAATTTAGTTTTGATACAATCAGATTTGCTAATATAAGCATTTATGGTTGGTTAGCGTTTAGTCGTCTAACAACAAATTGGATCTTCTGCTTTCTCTCCCTTTCTTGGAGGGGACAAATTAGCTAAATTCAGGATTTAAAAAATATTCTAATCCAAAGAATCCAACATGAAGGGAAAAAAAAGGAATTAGTAAAGCGGAAAGCAGAGAGAATAATTAAAAATGTTAGACATTCTGTCAAGAGGTTTTATTTGGGTGTGGTAGGTTGTACGGGAAGGTAAGGTACGTGAGCAGGCTGGCCTATCTGTGGGAAAATGTCAAGAGGAATGAGGTGGAAATACCAGAGTTTGTGTACGATCACGATGAAGACTTGGAATATAGGCCCCTGATGGATTATGGATTGGAGAGCGATCACGCCAGGGTGTGCCATCCATCGTCCATTGAATCCCCTATCTCCACCTACTCCATGAGGTGCATCTCATAGGATCATCCCCCTTCCCACTCTTTGCTTGCAGTTGCAGAGCACAAAAACGAAGGAGGAGAAACTAAGAACAGCTCAGACAGATAGAACCCTTTTTTTTTTTTGGTTGGCGTTTGAACTAAAATTTCGTCATGTATATTGCATATGAAAGGCTTTTTTTTTTGTATCACTTAAAGTTTTATGTCCATTTTAAATTTTTAGCTGATTCCCCTGTACTCCTGTGAATAGATATTTTGGAATTAATATCATATATTAAGTTGTATTTTATTGTTCAGAGACCAATCTAATTTCAATAAAAGGCCATGACTCACATAGTTAATTTCTCATTGGACTTAATTTAAATGTGTTAAGTTTAATAATCGAGTGACAGCTTAATATATGATTAGAAAGTTTCAACATTCAACATTCTCCAATTTGGATAAAAGAATGTTACTCTGTTTTTGTAGAGCCACACGCGTTTGACAATAACACCTCAGGCACGCATCTTAAAAAGGTTCCCAAGATGATACGATAAATAACATCGTCACACATACTGCGTCATTATCAATATAATTGGGGTTGCACGCTCCGCAAACCATTTAACTTATATTATCATGAATCATAAGTTTGGAAACAAGATAACAGATAGCTTATAACATATTTTTAATAATACATTATTTTTTGCATGTAATTTGTTTAATTTCTCAACATTCTTTATACTCAAGAAATTACCAGCACGAATATCTCAAATATTTTTATCTTAGTAATTTTGAAAAGTGTTTAACACAGATAGGATCACATTTCAATAAATGTTTGTTTATTTCAACATTTTAACGATGGTCTATGACAAAAAAAAATTTCTCTGATCTCTTTTTTATAAGAACTTCGTATAAAGCTTAGCAATGAGTAGTAAATCGAAATGTATTAATCGCTTTTTTGTTTTTTTTATGCACAACAGGCTCTCGCCCACTAAAGATGAACACATTTTCTAATTAAAATTCATGACTGCAGATAGAAAATAGAAATAATGCCAGGCCGGGCCCACTTGTCAGCGACTGGATCCAGGTAGTTGTCTCGTCCAGATGCTTGACGTTGAATGAACCCTCCTTCCTATTGCCTGCACTTTCATTTTTCTAACCATAACCAAAGCACAAATGCTGCAACCTACCACCGCAGCACAGTCGGATTGGACATCCCCCAGTATGCAAAAACGCCGTGTCCCCAGTGCTCATGAATTGGACAGACTCACCATAACAACCGTTTAATTGGTTCAATTCAATCATCATTTGTTTCATATACTAGCATATATAACTCGTTAGTTTTGGTCTACATTTTATATATATTTATGTATATTGGTGATATATAAGCTAAGGAACAGTGTTTTAAGAGACTAAACATGTGGAACAAGTAATAAAGAATCAAGTTATATGAAAAGGGACTATATTCTACCTGTATGAGTCAAATATTGTAATGTGCTTAGATTCTGATCCAGGAAGGGGGAGGCCAAAACGGTTTTGAACTACGAGGATCAAGTTTAGAGGTCATGGTGCCTCCATCACCCAGGTTGTACACCCGAACATCAAAAATATCAGTAAAGAAAATACAGTTCCTGCATACCCAGCAAAATCATTGGCAGAAACCGACAGGTTGCTGCTATTTCCCAATATAAACACTCTGTCTTCCAAATCCTTCACAGCCACCCATTTCCCCCACTCTTCATCCAACCTGTAAACCTTAAAATCCACAACCGAAGCTTCATCATCCGGCCTTGTGCGTTCACTGCCATAGTGCCTATCAACAATATAAAGATTCCCACTAGATTCAACCAAATGCTTCTTGTGTCCCAAACCACACAAGGGAGGCGAATATTGAATCAGCTTCAACGAGGATGTGTCGATCCATGATACGGTACCCCCCCAATCTGTCACATAAAGCTGACCTTTGTACACAATAACATCATCATAGTAATAATTCTTACCATCCACGAGCGTCCATTTGTTGTCTCCATGTTTGAACAACGCCAACTTACCCTCCTGATAGATACAGCAGGCCACAGAATCCTTTACGTCAGACCAACACGAGGTCGGGAAGAACACGACTTTCTTTATAGGAAATCCGGACTGCTGGAGGCTATATGATTTGTATAACTCCACCGCCCGATAGTCCAGCAGGTTCAATTTCTCCGAGGAGAGCGGCGTGGTTTCGGGATTTTTTGGTCGGAAAGTGGGTTTAGGAGACGAAGAGCATGAGGTTGTGAGGGATTTGATTTTCCTACTTTAATTAACCAGCCTTTGGGAGAAGAAGGTGAGGGTTGGTGGGGTGGTTCGATTCGATAAATAGTGGACTGAGAGAGAAAAACGAACTTGGAGGGATTGCTGGGATGGGGGATTCGGAGAGGGAATAAAGAAGGAGAGTTAGGGAGAGAGGGAGGTATTGAGGATCGCCATGACTTGCAGACGCTACGAAATCGGACAAGGTCGATGTGATTGTGGAGAGATTTGCAGATCTGGGGCCAGAGTTCCGACGGAAGATCGCACCAATTTGACTCCGATACGCTCTTGAGTTGACTCTCCATGGACATTTGTCGTTCCAACACAGAAGCTCACAAGGATTCCAGCTACTACCATGTTTCGGAAATTACACAGGTTTTTTTTTTAAAAAAAAAACAGCCTTAAACGCTAAGTTAGTGGCATCAATAATTTTTTTCTCAATAAAAAGCAGCGAGTTTGATTCCATAATAAATAAAAAGTGGATGTTAAGTCAATGGCATAATAGCATAAAAACTCATCTCGTCTTTAATCTTGTATCGTCAGTGAGCGTGCCTTTAAATTTAAAAAGAAACGCATATATTTGATCAAAAGAGCAAGTTGACGATAAAAATCAACAACACTTCGACACCTGGGCAGCGGATGAATGTGCGAAGGGGGAGACAGCCAACACGTGCGCCTCCTCTCTCTCGATCCCCACTTTGTTGCCGGAATTAATGTTAGCCACCTCATGTAAATGTGTTTTATTGAATACAATGTTGCAGTTTGTTAAACTTTTAGACAGAGAATTGAAATTAAATTTTTTATTAAAAGAGGTGTTTATATTTAATTCGAAAAAAAAAATCTCTCTTTTTGTGCCCCCGTGTCTTAATTTTTCTCTTCCCCCCACATTTATCCTTCCACTCTTCGTTTCTTCTGCCCCATCCTTTCTTCTTTCCACTTCTTCTCTCACCCCGTCCTCTCTCTTCTCTTGATCTTTTTTAATTTCTCCACTCCATTCTTCTTCACCTTTCTCTCTCTTCCTCCACTCTGTTTTATTTGCTGGCAAATTCACATTCTATGAATTCTCAGCGTTTTGATTTAATATTCATGTCAACAAGCATACCTTTAATTTTTTTTCCCAGATTATTTCACCTCATATATATATATAGACAATGCTGCAATTAAATGGACATGTCACATAATTATTTTATTTATGTATATATGTAAAAGCATCTTCAACATGAGATATTGTAAATAACAAAAAATGTCAGAATGAGATCACATCCATTCCATCTTATCTGAAAGCTCTTCAAATGAAAAAACAAAAGCTAAAAAACAAGGTTTTTTTTATGCCAACGGCATTATAAGTTAACCTAATAGAAGTAGACTCCCCGTATCGCTCCATTTTCTTTATTTGGTTATTTTAGTAAAGGTTTGCTCTAATATTCTTCAGAAATATTTAAACTTATGTTATCGATCATGAGTTCGGAAACGTGACAAGAGATGGCTCGTAAAATGTAATCAATAATACAATAATATTTTTTATTTGTACTTTTGTTTTTTTTTTTGGGGTCAGAAATTTGTAGTTTGTTTAATTTCTCAACATTTTTCTACTCAGAATGGAACTTAAAATGAGCACGGACATCCCAAATATTTTAATCTTCATAACATTTAAAGTTGTTTGATAGAGACAGAGACACATTTTAATAAATATTCATTTCAATATTTTAATGATATGGTTGATAGGAAAAAAAATCCCTGACCCGTCCATCTTATAACAAACTTTTAAAAAGCTTACTACAGTTTGCTCTCTTCTTTTGTTAGCAAAAAAAGTTTGCTGTTTTGCCTTTGAATATTCCTATTTATTGGTACTGAAAAAAATAGCTATACATTGAGTAGATGGAAAGAGATTATCAATAAGAAGTAAATCAAAACATATTCGGCAGTTTAACTGCCGACCGAAAAATAAAAATAATGTCACGCTGCGGCTTTTTTTTTTTTAGACAATTTGACTTTTTTGTTTTTTTGGTTAAGTATAAGAGACAATCCTATTTAAAAAATTAAGAGGATAATAAACAGAGCACCTTTCTCTCTCGATGGGGATTCATGAGAGGTGCCCCTTTTACAGGAGGGGGACTCACGCACCCACCCTTATTTTGGCAACATGGTCCTATTTGACAGTGGCTGAATCCAGCTACGTAGTTGTATCATCCAGAAGCTTGAAGTTGAATGACCTTAATTTCTCACAGCTTGCGCCTTCATTTTCTAAGCACAACTAACGCACGATACCATAGCACGGTCAGATTGGACTCCCCACAATATGCAGAAACGTCATGAATCATCAAGTCCATCTGCTCATGAATTGAACAGACTCATTATAAATAACAAACGTTTAGCTAGCCCAATCATCATTTGTCTCTTTCATGTATAACTCTATTTGGAATCATTAGTATCAAACAGAGAGAGAGATCATGACATTTGACAAATAAACTGCATCATCAATTACAGTTCCGCCGTGTTTTGGTCTCGATTGGTGATGTCTGTGCAAGCTAAGGCACAGTATTTAACAGAATAAGCATGTCAGACAAGTAATAAAGAATCAAGTTATAAGAAAAGGGAGTATATTCTACCTTGGACGAGTCGAATATTTTTAAGATTGGCTTTGTGCTTAGATTCTGAGCCAAGAAGGGGGAGGCCAAAACAGTTTTGAAGTACATGGATCAAGTTCCAAGGTCATGGTGCTACCATCACCTAGGTTGTACACTCGAACATCAAAAATATCAATGAAGAAAATGCAGTTTCCTGCATACCCAGCAAAGTCATTAGCGGAAACAGACAAGTTACAGCTATTTCCCAATATAAACACTCTGTCTTCCAAATCCTTCACATCCACCCATGTCCCCCACTCTTCATCCAATCTATAAACCTTAAAGTTCACAACCGAAGCTTCATAATATGGTCTCCTGGGTTCACTATCATAGTACCTATCAACAACAAAAAGGTTCCCACATGACTCAACCAAATGCTTCTTGTGTCCAAAACCACACAAGGGAGGCGAATATTGGATCAACTTCAACGAGGATGTGTCGATCCATGATATGGTACCCCACCTATCTGTCACATAAAGCTGACCTTTATACACAATAACATCATCGTAGTAATAATTCAAATCATCAACGAGTCTCCATTGGTTGTCTCCTCGTTTGAACAACGCCAACTTACCCTCCTGATAGATACAGCAGGCCACAGAATCATTCACGTCAGACCAACACGAGGTCGGGAAGAACACGACTTTCTTTATAGGAAATCCGCACTCCTGGAGGCTATATGATTTGTATAACTCCACCGCCCGATAGTCCAGCAGATTCAATATTCTCCGGGAAGAGATGCGCGATTTCGAGATTTTTCGGTCGGAAAGTGGGTTTAGGAGACGAAGAGCATGAGATTGTGAGGGATTTGATTGTCCTTCTAGTTTGATTAACCAGCCTTTGTGAGAAGATGAGGGTTGGTGGGGTGATTCGATTCGATAAATAGTGGACTGAGAGAGAAAAACGAACTTGGAGGGATTGATGGGATGGGGGATCTGGAAAGGGAATAAAGAAGGAGAGTTAGGGAGAGAGGAAGGGATCGAGGATCGCCATGACTTGCAGACGCTGCGAAATCTAACAAGATCGACGTGATTGTGGAGAGATTTGGCGATCTTCGGCCAGAGTTCTGACGGAAGATCGCTCCAATCGGGTCTCAAATCCATTGCCTCGGACATGCTCCTGACTTGACTCTCCATGGACATTAATTTGAAGGTACACTGTGTTTCAGAAATTACACAGGAAACCCAACATTGACTCCTGAAGTCAAGCAATCGAGCTTTTTTTTTTTTTTTAAACAGTCTTAATCGCTAAGTTAGAAATGAAGATTTGACCAAAAGAGCGAGTTGGAATGACTGTTGGCAAATGCCGTAAAAAATATCAACAGTCCGACGTTCTTTGGCCCCACATGAACGTGTCATGCTCACTGCTTTATCAATATCAATGTCCTCAAAGCTATCTCTTTCGATCTC
Source organism: Neltuma alba (assembly GCF_004799145.2). Classification (NCBI taxonomy): domain Eukaryota; kingdom Viridiplantae; phylum Streptophyta; class Magnoliopsida; order Fabales; family Fabaceae; genus Neltuma; species Neltuma alba. The sequence continues at coordinate 16,118 of NW_021637347.1, forward strand.
CCAGTCCTTTTTGCCTTCCGGAATCCAGCATGACTCAAATTCAATTTTATTAAGTTCATTTTTACCCGAATCAATTCTCACTTTGTTGCAGGACGCTGTGGCCATGGATAGGTTAGGAATGTTAGTGACCTCGTGTAAATTTGTTTTCGTTGAATTTACAAGTCGCAGTTTTGTTTAGTTATCAAGGAATAAAAAACCGGACCGGACACTAAAACCGGTTGAAGTAGTGGTTCAAGGGTTAATGGGTTAGATCGGGGTCAACTCGAGATCAAACCGGTCATACTAAAATAATATAATTTAATTAAAAATGACAAAATATAACAATACTAATAATTACTAATAACAAAATATAAAGAAATACAATAAGAATTTGATTGTAATAATAATAAAGTACAACAATATTGAGAATTTTGATCTTTATAATTTTTCAATAACTAAAATTAATAGTTATTGATATCAAACTCATTATTAAAATTCATTTAAATCTATAATAATTGAGATATTATGAGCTAAATGAGAAAAAATAAGATAAATATCAATATATTTATTTAAACCGGTTCATACCGGTTTAGTCTTTGAACCAGACCAAACCGGTTTACCAGTTGAACCAGCCGGTCCGATCCGATTTTTTTTTTACACTGTTAGTTATAGTGCCAAACTCTCTCTCCATGCATTTTTCTCTCCCCCATCACCATTCTTCTTCTATCCTTTCGTCTCATCCAATCTTCTTTGGTGGCAAATTCACATTCTATGAACAAGTTTATTTATGAAAGACTATAGATTAATGAATGCCTTATTGCCAGCCATATAAGCTTCAACTTGAGATATTAAATAGCAAACAACGTCAGAATGAGATCATGCATTCCATCTCATTTGCAAGTTCTTCAAATGAAAAACAAAAACAAATTAAAGAAGCAGGGATTTCTGTGATGAGGCTGAATAACGTATATAACAGAAATAGATATAGACTCCCCGCTTTTCTGCTTGTCTTTATTTGGATATAAATATTTTACCCAAAGAGTCTGCTCAGATATTCTTCATAAGGATTTGGTGCTCTGAGAAACTAAATCTGAGCAAGCTGACGGAAGTTGATGGGAGTGACCAAAATGGGAGGTCCGTTAAAAAGTTTAGAAGCTGCTAGAAAGGAAGCTTTATCAGTTGGATGGAACCAATCCCAAAACAAGAAATCATTACGGTTTCCACAAAGCTCAGCATTAATGGACTTAAGGCATGGACCTTGTCCATTCAGCTTCCCAACTCCACAACATGCCTTCTTCGTCTCCTTTATGCCAAACAAGGAGGGACTTCGCAGGACGGCTGAAGTCATAGCAAAGGAATCGCCCAGTGAGTACTTGAAATCCCTCAGGTCAGAGCTTAACCTCTGCAACGTGGAAGCAGTTACAGAGTTGAATACTGTTGCAAATTTGTTGAGTGGTTCCACACACTCTCCTCCATTATTGTTCATCGCTTTTACTGCAGGACAGCACCCTATGGCTGCTACGCTTATGATCCCAAATTTTCTTGCCCCTAATGCGTATAGATTCTGCAGTGCACTCGACCACCACGTACATTAGTTGGATATAGCAACATATTGTTCAGGAGTGAAGAGAAATATTATAAATATGTACGAACCAGAATTTGAGTGTAGTAGTTGGATTGAAGAGCAGCCAAGTATTGATTCTGGCCTAATCTGGTGGCACTTTGGTTGGTGGAGAATTCCAACAGGTCGTTGCCTCCAACGCTGATTATGAACAAAGCTTTTGAAAGGAAAGTTGCAGTCTGATTAGTCCCCAGTGTCTCAGCTATACTTGATCGCACCACTGCAAATTGTTCCACTTGCTTCTCAAGGGGTAATACCCCGCCCTTCATACATGCATTTTAAAATACAATTAATGTACTTTCGTTTAGGATTACTAACTAACATTTATAAAACACTCTTAATTAACGCCACAATGGTTTTACATTCTCTCACACCTGTATGTGTGTACACACATAGTAGTTCTATATCAAACTTTCACCTCATGGCAAAATTCAATGAAGAAAGAACAAATTAAGATGTGTTATCACTAACCCATTTTTTTTTCCCAGTTTCTCTGAGAATTCCAGACCCTCCTGATGCAAAATTCACCCCTCTTAGTACATTCTTATTGAAAGTGTCGGGATGATCAAATCGCAGAGCCAAGTATGGTGGCGGACTCTCCACGTATCCGAATAGTTTAGCTTCATCATGATTCGCAACGCAAGAACAAAACAAAATCAAACGAGGAAATTGAGAAAATCATATGATTATACGTGTTGCATTCTTTAAAAAAAAGGCCACCACTATTTACCAATGTGGTCAATAGTGTTGAAGCCATTGCTGAACCTTCCCGTGGCCACAGAGTTTGGAAAATCAATCCCATAGTAAGGGACATTGGCCCTTGCTCCTGTTCCCAGAAAATTATTAGTGCCCACATCTGCAGTTGAATCTCCAAATATGAACAGCACTGGCCTATTCTCCTGAGTCCCGTATGTCACGCGCACGGCCACACAAAGAAACACAAGAACAATGGAACTTGTTAGGCCAGAAAATGATGATGCCATTTTCTGCGCCTTAATTTCACACTCAGAGAAAGCGTTTATTGGTGTTGATTTTGAGATGCCAAAACACGAGATTTCTCTTTGTTTATATACACCAAACGTAAGAGGAGGGAAACAAACGAAATAGTTAAAAAGATGTTGTATGAATATTAACGGAGGGCTGGTCATGGCCGACGACCATGGTCATGTTGTATTTGGCATGAACGTAACCAATTAGAATTAGAGGAGAATCCTATGTTTATATATGTAATTAATTAATACTACTTCCGGTCCTTAATATAAGACCCTATTTGACTTTTATTTTGGTTCTAAATATATGACCCCAATCCACTTTGCCTCTTATATTTATATATATTTTTTCAAAATAGCCCTTCTAATAATGATGGTTCTAGTCAGTACACTTGATTAGCAATGATATTTTAGGAAATATAATACCTATTTAAGACAAATAACTAACTCAACTTACTACCTTAACCTCTTCAAATTAATCAACTGGCTTTTATAATTAGGACCGGAAGTAGTATGATAATAGTGCTTTCTCATGCTTATGCATACATGCTTGGTTATTATGGTGCCGTCCTCAATCATCATCGTCATCGTCATCCATCTAGCCATGTCTACATATATGATGGATGGGACTAAGTCATCTTTCTCATTCTTTAATTTAAACTCTTTGGTTTGTAAAGCATGCATATAAATTTAATAGACATAAATATATTCAATGAGCACTCCTTTTGGTCTTAATTATAGGGTAAAGCTGTAAAATTTTATAGGGTCCTAAATACAGCAAATATGTGATAGTTAATTTTTTCCCCCAATCTTACCTCTTTATAATTGTAATAAATTGCTAACATGTTTTCAATTAAATTCGTGGACGGTACAGTATTATGATTACTAAGTTTAGTAAAGGGACAAAATTAAAAAATCAGATATTTTTTTGGCTAACTTGTAAATGGCTTTTATTAGGAGTAGCATGTTTTAATTTTGTTCATTTATTAAATAAACGAGATTCTGATATTGTACTCGCTAAATGAGTGAGTCAAATTAATTTCAATATGTTACGTTTGGCTTAATCGGTTGTTGGAAATTATTGAAAGTGTATACTGATAATACTAATAATCCCTTATGTGTTGGAAAAGCATTGGATTTGGCTATTAACACTATGAAATCTAAAATCTAAATAGTATTATTGCCCCCATGAGCCATGCATCTGAACAGAAACAAGAGAAGCACTTTGCAACTTTCAAGTCTATTTGCCTTGTTAGTTAAAACTTATAATTTTGGTCGTTAACGCACAATCTAATGAGCTAAGGATATTCCTAGGGCATGATAAAAATATAAATTATGCATGAATAAATATATAAATAAGACAAAAGTGGAAGATGTTTGCTTTGTTTTAGCTGAAGACAGCGTAACATTTTTATTTATGTATATTTAGTATACATGGACAGAAACTAGATGATCAAAGAAATTTCCACATATGTATACATGTAATTTGCATTATTTTTATACGTCGGGTCGTTAAATCCACGTTAAAAAATCGCCACTAAAATACCTTTCCTTTTCTTTTTTCCAAATAATTATCTTTTTTTTTTTTTTTACTCGTGAAAATTTTACTCCAGTGAGCGGTGAGATCTGCTGATGAGAAAAAAAGGGGCAGTGAGATCAGGAGCCATATTATGCTTAAATATTTTACACTGGGTTAAAATAAAACTTCTTTATACACTCTGTCTCCCTTTTGACAAATCAGCATACAACTAAAACTAAGATTGACATTAGAACCTTTAAAAAGTTAAAAAAAAAAAAAACTCACCATTATATTCCACTTTCTAATTTCCTCTATATCATTCCCTTCGAGTACATTTTCTTCCATCAAGATTATTTCGGATTGAAAAAGCTCACGTGAATTCCAGTATCTATGATAACATAAATACTAGCAGCAATCAAAATGCCACTGAGAGCCATCCCCAATGTTCCCAAGAACCAATTGAGACACCACATCACACTATACTTCTTTGGTTTCTTATGCTTGAGCCACATGAAGCATGGGTAAGCCAATGTCACAGGCAGAGCCACTCCTCCGACCAGACCTGCCAAGCTTGACAAAAATGGAATCGCCACCCCTATAAAGAAACACAGGAACCCAAAAAACACCCTGAAAACTGACCGGAGCCACCACGGGCATGGCTTCTTCATTCTTCTTGTGTACTGTGATTCCATGTCGTCAAAAACTGGCATGCCATAGATTTGGAATGAGCACAGCCCATTCACCACCACAAATAAACTGGTCAACCCCAGCACAAATCTTGACACGTCTTGGGAATGGAATTGGTATAGAGCTGTCAGCATTCCTCCATTTGCTGGAATCTGTAAGATTTTCGGTCAACTATGAATATCAGCAGCGGAAGACAAAGCATTGCAACACATTTGTTCCTTAGATTGTTGGACTCATATAGTTAGGTACATTTTGGAACTTACTAGTGAGTATTTTCAAAGTAGAAGCTTTGAAAAGGCTAAAATAGTTATTATTCAATCATCAATATGGTTTTCTAAGTAACGCTTTCAATTCATTATTTGATCATGAATCGTGGTGTTTGGAAGTGAGGATGGTTACCTGATGACCATAGGCCCAATAGCCACCAATGGCCAAGGGGAAGAGGCATGCGGCTATGATGGTGTAAGCACCCTTCACTCCGTTCCACATGGGCACATGAGAAGGATGTTTCTCGCTTGAGGGCATTGTAGCCTACAAATATAGGACAAAGACTTGAAAACTAAGTAGGTGGGCAAGTTTGAAAGAGACCATTTAATTGAAAATATAGAAATTTCTGACATCTAAGATTTCAAAAGAAAACCCCAGAACAACTTAGAATGAAAAATGAACAGAAAACAACTTGCCTTATTAATTGTACTATTAGGACAGATTCATGTCATTTTACTTGCAACTTTCAATGCTCTGTTTGGTATAATAAAATTTCAATTCTCTATGAGATGACATCCTAAAATATCTCTCCCTTGTTGAGATAAAATGAACTATAATCACAACTACCTACCCTGGTTTTCTTCCGATTCTGCAGCTATTGTGGACTAATAATCAACCAGAGATGACTAGAGGACACAACAAGTTAAGAAAGTCATCGCTCGATATTAATAGCATGAGCTCGACCCACCCTCTTTAATGGTGAAGTTTCTCGACTTCAAATTTTCAATGCTGCTCTATACTGTCAAAGCCCATCCTTATTCCCTTTTCTCTTTATTAGTAGTAATATGAATCCTCTGACATTTTCAATAACGTCAACTACTCCATCCGCCCATTATATAAGTCATACGATCCCATAAACCAAATACAAATGATTGTTTTACAACTAAAAGTCTTCGTCATTAAGTACAAAAGATGTTACCAACACAGAATCTAATTTTCAAATAATTTAGCCTCATTGTACGTTTTGGTTCATAACATGGACGAAACTACTCGAAATTGGTACCTGAGCGATTAGCAAGAACCACAAATTTCGCGGTGAAATCAGAAAATTAAGGCTATAAGGAGTAGAAATATAACGGACCTGAATTTCAAGGATAAGATTATGGCCTCTGAAAGCGAAGGCGACGATTCCGAGGGCACTGAGGACACTAAAAGCATCCTCAACATCATTCCCCGTCCTCACAGGATCATAAGACACACCATGAAGGCTACCCTTGGAGACGGAGACGGCCCAGATGGAGGTACAGTACCCGACGGCTGTGACGGCGCCGATGAGAGAGACGCCGGCGATGGAATTCAAGTTTGGCAACTGAGAGAGCACCACCGCAGCACAGGTAAAGACAAGATACCATTCCACTGTGGTCATTGGGCTGGCCGTGCAATGGGCCCCACACACCACCTGATAGAACGTCCTGGCCGTTGATCCTCCTATGATGATCAGAGTCGTACACGTGCCCGCCGATAGGTACATTATCGGAAACAACGCCATCAATTTCCCCAGTCTCTCACCTACATCATAACCCACCCCAAGTCAAAATGCTTAGGCTTTGGATCTCTGAAAGCGACTGTTCCTCACGTGTAATTCCTTCCTCCTCAGCGCATGGGGAAGATTGCTTAACCAAATTTGTTTATCCAAAACACATCTAACTAACAAGTCTTACAAAATTTTATGAAATATTAAAATATGATAACTTATTTACAAATCGCGATTGTTTTTTAAACACAGGATGATGAGAAAGAGAGTTGAATGTATAAGATTACCAAAGGTGGCGAAGACGAGTTGAAGGTAGCGACTGTAACGAACTCCTTGCTCCACAGATTCATGAAGATGAACCAGGAGCCACAGCGTGTAAAGCTGCCATACGAACGCCACCGTGAGGCTTATTATTCCTCCGGTCCTGTATCATCATCGCATCACCGTTTCCAATCAGCTCTCATTCATATAATTAAAGAAAATCAGAATCATTATCGCTTAATGATACGTACCAACCGAGAATAGTGAAAGCCACGGGCAGAACCAGCGCCTGAATACCAATCCCGGAGCAGAGAGTGTGAAACGCAGCGTAAAACTTGTTGCCATTTCTGGACTGTGTGATTGGAAGCCATGCGTCCTGAGGATCAAGCTTGGTGAACCTCAAGGCCTTCCTCATGGGGCTAGCCAGAGGAGTGATAAACCTTGGCGTGAGATTGGACACGGACAGCCTCGGGGTTCTGGGAGTTCCGGGAGTTCCGGGAGTTTTAGGGGTCTTACTCACGGGATGATGACGTGCATGTGGATGAGAAGGCGCTTCTTCTCCGTTCTGAGGATGAAGAAGAGGAGACCTCGAGAGAGAAGGAGAGTGAAACTGAGACGGAGGACAGGACACGGGTGGAGGAGATGACACAGTAGGTGTCCCCATGACTGAAGCTCTTCTTGGCGTTACAGGAGCAGACCATATTTCCTTCGGTTCCGCCATTCTTATTTCTTTCTCTGCTTTCTGCACCTCCTCCTCCTCCTTCTATTGCTGTACTTGTGAGAAAGTCTTGAGTTGGTGTGTTTATATATATAAGGGCTTGTTCCGTGGAACGAAGAAGATATGAAAGCAAGTTGGTGGGCACATAGTCGGAGATGCGACTCCCATTAATTAAAATGTGTGAAAATGGTTGAGTCATTAAAGTATTCGGATTAATTGGCTGGTGGAGGTCTATTAATTATTTATAGCAATGAGAGTGACCACGGACAACAATGGTTGCTAATTATCTCTCCTGTTTGGGATAAATTTGTGATTGTTTAGTGGTAAGTGGCAAGTGTTTTTATGGCTGCTTGAAAAAAAGTTAAACAAAAAAAAATCGAATTGAACGAATAATGAATGAATTATTTGCAAAAGCAATTTAAACACAAAAGTCAAAAAGATGATTATTTTCAATAAGAAAGAAATGATATCTTTTAATACCTTTTTGAACGTTTTGCTATGAGGAGCAATCTTTATGAGGAAACAAGCATTGGTCAGCATTTTGCGCCTTAGAGGAATGAGACATTCAACTCTCAACAACCCTGTGAGGTGAATGAAGAGAAAGTTCATAAAAGGCCAAAGACAAAATCATTATTATTATAATTAAACTAAAATAAGCTGATATATATATATATATATATATATAGTGGGATGGGCTTGGAGATTGGTGGTCAATTAGGGCGTCCATAACCACAAGTCCATAATGTTCGCACGATATAGTGGGATTGTTCCAACCTTGCACTGCATGAATTATGGATTAAGTTATTTAGATTTTTTTTTGTAAGAAAATATTAACTTAATTAAAAATTTCTTATAGTTTAAGTGAATTTTTGTTATTCTATCTGAATCGCCTCCACTGAATTTTTTCAGTTAAGAGGTGTGCACTTATTAGGATTGCAACTCAATGGTTTTCTTTATGAGAGAGCACACCATTTCGTACTTTTTCTTTTAATTCAATATTTTCAACTCGCGTGATGTATACATGACGTATGAATTAATTGGTGCCATCCTTGTAATTTTCTAGTTCTAGTTATGTACAAGTCAAATATTTGCCTCCGGTGTGCATTGATTGGTCTGGTTTTAAACACATTAATGTTTCTTAACAAAACTTTTTTTTTTTTAAAAAAAAGTAATTTAATCCCGTAGATATGAACAGCTTTCCCTCTTCTAAAACTCCATTTCCGTACTTGGTGCTCAATACGTATGAAGTTGTTTTACTAAATCAAAAGTAATACCAATGGTTAATTAAATGGCACCTCTTTGAATTCAATGGTAGGAAAAATGTCAACACAAGGAACCTCTGTTCAAATATACTTGCACAGACACATGCACATAATCTATTCATTTGACTAATACCAACAGAATTATAGTATTTAAAATGGAAGGTTAAATTCATTATAGCATTGGCAGAATACAGTTAAAGATATTAAAACCAGAAAAAGGGCTTAAAAACTGAGAAAGAACCTGGACCCATACAGCCGTCTTAATCAACAGATTTATTTATTTATTTTTCCCCAAAAGCGTATGTTGAATAATTCTCACATTTTTCTGGTTTTTCTTCGATTTGACAAGTTAGTTAGATAAAGTTCTTTTGTTCAACATGTGTATCATCAGTGCGAAAGAATGCTCCGGCAAAAAAACAAAAAAAAAGTCAGTGTGAAAGAATGGAGGGCCAGCAAGATACGTGAGAATTTGCGATGAAGTCTACTTTGGTGATCTGCGTTTAGTGATAGAAAATGATTAATTAAAAAAAATTACGAAATCAAAGAATTTCATGAAACTAGAAGTGGAAAATTTTCATATGATTCAAATCTCACATTTCATATACCTTCTCTAGAATACTACCTCCGGTCCTAATTATAAAAACTAATTGACTAATTTAAGGAGATTAATAAAAAAAGTTAAGTTGGTTATATATAATAAATAGATGTTATCTTTCCAAAAATATCCTTACTAATCAAGTTTATTGGTTTAAACTACCATTGTTAAAAGGACTAATTTGAAAAAAAAAGTGCATAAATATGATAGACAAAATAGATTGGGGTCTCATATTTAGAATCAAAATAAAAATAAAATAATATCTTATATTAAGGACGGGAAAAGTATTAACACAAAGGGGAAAATTTATTGTCTTTCGTAATCTCCGAACTCACGGCTCGGAATAACGCAAACAATTTCTTTATACTTATCGATGAGTTTGACAAAGTTCATTTAAAAGTATCACATGCAGGGAATAATACCACGGCATTTTCATGATCTGTTCATTGTTCATGACTAAAATTATTTGCATGTGTCAGCCAAGTTTGAAAGTTACTGACGACTGATTTCTATCCCATGACGATGGGTTGGTATCCATTTGTGTTTCATCCTTTGGAAAATTTTACAACTTTTCCATGAGAGACAACGAAGCTTTGCAATATAAATTGATTGATGCGAGAAAAAAATCTCAAAGCAAAGGTCAAGAGGTGGTTTAGGTTGGCTCATCTTAAGCCACAACCTTAGGGCAATCGGTTCTTCCACTTGTATACTTCTCATCAAGACAAAATCTATCCAATACGAGACATCTCACATCAAGTTAAGCATACTCACACCTAACGTCTCGACACCCAGCAATTTTAAATTATAAAGTATAATATCAAATTTTATGTGTTTAAATATTGGGCATGCGTAATCATCAAAACAAAAATATTGTGTATACATATATGCAAGTAATTTAAGACAGTCTATAAACTAGAATTGGGACTTCTTGAATTTCAGTGCTTCAAACCGTGCAGCAAGTTCATCATAATCCGGCAATTTGGGGTGAACACGAGAAACAGCATTACCATCTGGAGCTGACGGTACTGGTGGTGGAGGCCGATTAGGTGGTGGCAAATCACCGTGAGGTTCTTCTTCCATTTCAGTCTCTTCATCATAATCTGACTCATCAAATTTTATATCCGAATGCGCAGAAGTTGGATTGTAGCTGTATCTCCTATAAACCTGTTCAGAATGCATGTCCGTAGGCATTTTATCCTCACCGTTTATATGATCAGACCTTGGTAAGCTACGCGACTTGTGCATTGTCTCTGGAGTTTTCACTTGATGGTCCATTGCAAGACCATTATTTGATTGGAACAACGCCGAGTTAATTCTTGAGTTATTCAACTTATCATCATAAATAGATCGTTGAGTAGCTTCTTCCTTCTTAGCCATATAAGCAGCAACTTCAGCAGCAGCTATGGCTTTCATGGCTGATTCAGCCGCTGCCTCAGCAGCAGACTTAGAGTCTTCAAATTGAACATTACCGTCCTGGGCAGCACCGCCTGTTGACCTGATGGATTACCAGAAAAAGAAAAGGAAAGTAAATAACTACAAAATGTAAATATTTCATAGGCACAAAATCATTTTCCCTACTTTTTTTGGTCACGAGGCACACAGTATCATCAAATGCATAAATTTATGTTACTAATTAGCACCTAAGTGAAAGGGGTACCAAAGTCTCCATCAATTAGCCCCTCGTGGAAAGACCTCTTAGCGGTCAAAAGCCTACATGGGTAGCCCTCTCTAGAAACATTAACAACATAGCTCTAACACTAATTGATAGGCACACCCAAGTGGGATGAGGAATCCTTCCTCAAAAACTAGCGGTTGAGATGGGAAGACCAACTCACTTAAATACTCAATTGTGCATCTCATTCTAACGAGCCTCTATCAGTTGGCTCCTCACCCAAATGCATGTTAACAGTCAGAAGCTTCCATGGGTAGCCTTCTCTGAAAACATCAAAACATGGTTCTAATAACAATTGATGGGCATCTAAGTGGGAAAACCAAGCTACTTAAATAACCTTTTGAGCATCTCATTCTACCAAGTCTCCATCAATTGGCCTCTCATTGAAAGGCCTCTTGCTAGTTAGAAGCCTCCACGGGTAGCCCTCGCTAAAAACATCAACATGGCTCTAATATAAATTGATGGGTATCCAAGTGTGATGAAAAACCCTTCCTCAAAAACGAGTTGTTCGGTTAGGAGAACCAACCTACTTAAATGCCCATTGAGCATCTCATTATACCAGGTCTCCATCAATTGACCCCTCATAAAAAGGCCTCTTGCCGATGCGTCGATGGGTAACCTATGTGGGATAAGAAATCCTTCTCCAAAAATTAGATGTTAAGTTGGAAAAAATAACCCACCTCAATTCTCTAATTTTCCCTTCATGAAAAGGCGTCTTACTGGTCAGAAGCCTAATACTCTCTCCAGCAATGTCAACATGACTCTAATTGATGGATACCTACGTGATGAGGAACCTTTCCCAAAAACTAGATGTTGAGGTGAGAGAACCAACCCACTTAAATGTCCCAAGTCAATCGGCCCTTCATGAAAAGGCCTCTTGCTCAGCCTCCATGGGTAATCCTCTCTAGAGAAGTCAACATGAATTTAATACTAATTGATGGGCTTTTCATCAATTAGCCCTCTAGAAATGTCAACAACATGGCTTTAATACCAATTTATAGGGAATCTAAGTGGAATAAGGAACCCTTCCCCAAAAACTAGTTGGCAGGCAGGAGAACCAATCCACTTAAATGCCCCACTGAGGGTCCCATTCTACTCAATGTGGGACTTTGTATCCCGTATCCCATTCTACTTAGTGTGGGGCATAATATCTCATACTACCAAGTCTCAATTAATTACTTTGAAGTATGCTTGTTAGTTTTCATAAATCTAACTGGAATGAGGAACTCTTCCCTAAAAACTACTCCCTCCGTTCCTTATTATAAGAGACATTTGATGCTTATGGCATGTTCCTATATATAAGAGACACTTAAAAGTTGTCTCTATTTTTTTGTGTTGATTTCCTATTTTACCCATATTTATTGTCTCCAACTCACACTCTCTCTCCCTCATACTTCTCTTTCTTTTAATAATTTAATTATTCTCTCTCATGTTCTCTCTCCTTATTAATGAGGGTAGTTTTGAAAAAAAAATTATACTTTTTACACATTGATTGTCCTTAACTAATTTTAACTGTTTTTTTGATCAACGTAAATCGGTTATTTGTCTCTTATAATAAGGAACGGAGGGAGTAGTTGTTAAGGTGGGAGAACCCACCCATTTAAATAAACATCCCATTTTACGTAGTGTGAGACTTTGTATCACATATCCCATTCTATTCAATGTGAGATTTAATATCCCATACTACTAATTCTCAATCAATTACCTGAAAGTAGGCTTTTTAGTTTCCATGAATTGAGTAGTTGTGGAAGGCTTGATTGGTAAGTTGCTGGCACTGACAAAATTATTTGGCCCTTCCTGGAGATGAAAGATAAGAGCCAAATTTTCAATACAAGACGAGGAAAAACCAAAAAGAAAAGAAAGACAAATTACATACTATTAGTTCTTCTGGAGGCTTGAGAAGTTCTTTCTCTGATTCTGTTGTATCCCATTCAACCTGATATTCCTTAGCTATTTCCTTCATCACTTTCAACTTTACTTCACCAGGAGGTGTTCGTACCGAGAGCTTGTCAATTAGCTAATAATCATTGCAATTAACAAGTTCTTAATAAGTTCTGAGAGAACATACAAAGTTTGCAAACACCAAATTAAATAATAGTAAATTACAGAGACCTTTATGACTTTTGACAAAATTACACAAATCACCCACTCCATTTTCAAAATGAATACAAAACTTCTGAAAACTTCATTAAAATTACACAGATCTTCTCTCTATTTTCAAAACTAACAAGAAAAAAATCCTAAAACAAGAAGACTAAATTATACAAACATCCCATGAGTTTGAAATTACACACATCCCCTTTATTTCAAAATATAAGCAAATAAATAGGAAGAAGGTATGCATAATTTATTCTTTGTTTTTAAGCAAATTTAAGTGAATTTCTGAAAATAGAAAGTAAGGTTTGCATAATATAACAAGACCCAATAGAGGACATTAAATTTCTGAAAATAGAAAGTAAGGTTTGCACAATATAACAAGACCCAATAGAGGACATTACAATTTACTTTTTGTGAGATCTAAGTTTCAAAACGAAGGTGAGTCCATGTAAATTTAGCAAAACTCGTAGAGAGTCCCTGTAATTTTCCCCCAAAAACAAGGCTTACCAAGCGATTTACACCGCAGTTTGGTCTCAAATCAGTAGCAGCGGATACAAAATCTCTCCCATACTTCTTCTCAAAGATGTCTTTAAGAGCCAATAGCTCTGGAATCTCTGAGCACCTTGGGGCTGCAAATATTAAGCTAGCAATCCCTTCCTTTAGATCTGCAGGGCATTCCCTGAAATAAGTTGGATTGGCATCAAAATTTTCACAAATACTAACTTTACAAATAATACTAATAAAAAAAATTGCCTATCTTTCACCTTTGTTTTGCTATGATTGAAAGTCTAGCCACGACCAACTCACAAAAGAGCTCAATGAGCTCATTTGCAGCCAAAACATTTTGCTCTCTCGTCACGTGCTCAACCTGCAAAGCAAGGAGAGGGGGATATTCAAAGGGTTCCCATCATTCCATTTGATTAATTGCACCTATGACTTGAAGATAGATTATCATTTTCCATCAAAACTTCAACTTCCTTTAAGCAGGAACTTTGCTCAGACGTTTATAGCTGATCTGGTGAACTGCCCACACTGTGTTCATTATTATTGACTATTTAGCACTTAGCATCTCAAAAGCAGAGCCGTGTTATCAAAGAAGACCATATTAACTAGAAACATGAGTCAGCAAACATTTATTTACATTCTCTTATACGATCCATCTAAACACATGCACTTCACACTTAACAATATCAAATATAGAACACTAGGAGCTCTGGTACATACGCATCCGCAAGTACTATTGAAATTAAATCAATACCAACCGAACAACCCCCCCCCCCGGGAGTCCTTGGCGTAAATGGTGCACTGATTCCAAAACACGCAAGATGGACGGCAATAAACAGGTATTAAAAATATGATAAACGGACTCAGCAATCAACAGTATCAAATATGTGATAATCTCTCTTTCTTTGTAACAGAGTGGCCATCCTTTTGAAGCAAAATAACAGATTATATTCGCCGGGAGTTTTGAATCAATTAGTCAATCATTAAGAAGGTGATACTTGGAGGGTGAAAAATCTCCACTTGAAGTTTAAAAGAAAACGTTAAGAGAGATTTGAGAATAACGCATCAGCTATGGCTATTGTGAGCGCTAAACGAAGATTACCCTGATACGAGCAGTGGCATCCTGACCAGACTCGAGAAGCAACGCAATGTCTCGCCTCATCTGCCTCACCACCACCTCTCTCTTGTTCCTCAGCAACTTTATCCTCGCCACCGCCATCTTTGCCGCCGTTTTGCTGTTTCACCCATTCATGCTGTTTAGCTTAATTCCGTAATCAAACGAGAAACATAACTAGAATTTCTGGTGGCGGAGCAAAAATTCTTTCCTTAAGATTTTGCGAGAACAGACCATCTCGGTTGGATTTTACCAAGAAAATGTGAGGAAAAAAACTGATAATAACAAGCAACTGTGTTCATTCGGGACCTTGAAGAAATATGAGGAAAAATGTACCATTTGGAGGAGCTGAAACCTCTGCGGAGAAGAGAGATAAAGAGCTTCATGAGCTTCTTGGTGTGGGCAGTGGCTGCGTCTGCAACAGTCATGGCTGGGTGAGAGACAGGAAGAAAAAGAGGGTGAAGTTAGGGGTTTAAGAGGAAGGAAGGGAAGAAGAGTAGTAACGGTTCAGTGAAAAGGAAAGCTACAAAAGGTTCGTCTTTTTCTTCGTCGACGAGGAGATCCCATGGGCTCCACTTGTGCGCTCTGCTGTCATGGCTCCGCATTGGGAAAATCTAGCCGTTAGGAGATTTGACACGTGGACAGTGAAGCTGCGATGAGGGGGTAAGGATCCTATGCAACAGGGATCACGAAGGGTTACTCAGAATTTGACCACGAGTCCACGATGTTAATTGTTCGGTAACGGAAAATAAATTTTTCTATTCTTTATTTCGTTACGAATAATATTTATTAAATATTAAAAAATATAAATATGAAATATGCAATTTTTATTCTTAGAAAGTGAATTTCTGTTTCATAAAATTTCTTTTTTAATTTTATTCATAAATATTTCAGTGAGATCAATCATCCATATCTTATCCTGTTATCTGCTCAACTCAACACACGCATGTGTGTATATTTTTTTGCTGGGAAGAAACGCTAAGTTTGGGGTTGTTTATATTTTTAGAAAAAGTATGGGAAAATATAATAGAATGAAAATGCCCACAAAAAAGAAAAAGTGATGACTTAACTGATCTTGATATTGAAAGGAATCATAATACTTTGCTAGTTTATGTTGGATAAAATGAAAATACCCGAGTCCTATAGGCATAAATCATTAAATGTCATTTTTTCTTGGTAGTTTTGCGGAAGCTATAAGTCAAAGTTTGGCGGGTTTGGATCTGCGTTAAAGTTTCGCTGACCAGTTGAGATCCAATGTTAGCAGAAAACTGGGAAATTGGGTAATGAATGTGACAAAATAAGATGCCGAAACTTGATGAAGGTTAAGGATATTTGTCGTGGTGTGAGCAAAACCAGCAACCTGCGCACATGATCAGATATAAATTACCTTCGAAAGACTCTAAAATCAAATGTGAAGCTGTGCGTTGAATCCAATGACAGGTAGCTTCGTGATTCGCAGCAACCGAACTGTCAGACATGAGCACCAGGGACTTGAAACCTGGAAGCATACTGTGTGGAGAATATGGAGTGGCAAAAGTGGGGGTATGAATGGTGAGTATTATCATCAGAGTTGATCGATCCAACTAAGATAGAGACCAAATAGCAGAAGAGAAGTAGATGATCAAGAGACTGATGACCCTACCAAGTTAAGATGATGGCTCTTTCACAGATCTGATCATGAGTTTCCATAGAATAAGGCTATGGTCGTTTTGAGACAATACTCCATGCGTGCTTATTTTCAGCAATAATCCTTTGTTAAAACATTTAGGTCCCGTTGAGTATAAAGCATTACAATTAAGAATGAAAGGTAAGGATTGAAATTAGGATTGGAATTGAGAAAACCCATCAAAGAAATAATGTTAAACAACACCAAGGCCTCCTAAATCTGGTGGCACCAATAGGGACTGTCAAATGCTTCCTTCCCTTTCAATTCTGCCCAAAACAACTAAACAAGTCACTCATACGCATATCTGTTTGTTGACAATATTTAAAAGCCAGCGCTAAGGGCAGGCCAGAATGGAACTGCTCACTCATTTATCAAAGCAAGGCCTTTTGTCTTAAGACAGTATTGATTGTTTACACCCTATAGGAACCAGTTACAAAAGTCAAAATATCTCTGGTTGGGAGAACTTTCAAAACCAACGTTTTGGTTCAAATCATGGTTTCAAAAGCAGAGTAGTCAAGCAAGGGTCTAAAACCCAAAAGAAATTTTAACCATCAAACCATGATTCTGAACCCAAAACCTTGGTTATAGAAGTTGAGGAGAATAGCTTTTAATTGGCTTTCACAATCTCTTTTAATCCAAACATTTGAAATCACGTTTTCGATGTGCCAAATCATGATTTGAAGTTCACAGCTAATGTGCCTCCTCTTATCTCCATAACAACCCATACTTTAGTATTATTTAATCTGCCCCTGTTTGAAACCCTCCGGATGCACCAAAAAGATATCAGACATGAGAGACATTGTGGACTCATGAAGGATTTTGTGTGTAGTGGTTTTGTGGTCTTCCATCAGCATTGCAAATATCTACCCATCTTTTTATATTTATTTATTTATTTTATGAACATATCGACACGTCTTGCATAAAAGCCTCAGAGATTTGCTCTGTTTTTGGAAGCAATTGATACCGGGCGGCATTTCCATCCTCATGTCCCTTTCTCTGTTTTTGCTCTGTTTTCTCTATACTTTATTCTTTTTCTTTCTTTTCTTTTTCAATTTCTTGGATGTGTCTGGTAGTTGAAGAATGGCTGGAGAAAATTTTATACAAATATATACGTAAGATCTTCCTATTGCACGGGTGGCATGTCGTTTGGTAGGTTACTATAAAGACTCAGTATAAGTTCAATGCTTTGATATGTTGCTGCAGGTAGGTACCGACCATACAAAATAAAATATTTTGGCTCTTCCATTGATGAACCAAAACTCAAGGTTTTAACAGCACAGGGATTTGGTTTGACGGAAATCTATAGTGCGGATCTTCGAGATAAATTATTTTAGATAGAGGTTTGTTCTATTATATCCAAAACTAAAAGGTGGACATTTTAGTAAAATTCATCTCGAGAACTATACATAAAACTAATTTATCACGTATGCTTATTAACATTGACACTTAAATTTCACATGATTACAAGAAATCTTTCAAACGCTATCGGTTATGATCCTTGAAAAAGTTTTGAATTTCAAGGATCTTGACCATCATTAACATAATATGTTTTAATTGCCGTTTTACTCTATATCTCCGTTTTTGGTGAGGGGAAAAATAGAAATTTCTGTTTTCTATGTCTGCTATAACACCGTGGCTTTCTTCAAGTGAAGATGTAACGAACATATGAATATTTAATCTTTTATTTTAAGCCGTACCTTTTTTGAAGAAACTAGATACCTGATTCGGAAAAAAGAAGTTCAGACTAAAAAGAAAAAGATGACCCCAAATATAGAGTATAAACTGCTGTTTGTATTTCATAGTATAAACATCCAAATACATATATATACGTGTTTAAAATTGAATCCTCATCCCTAAAATATGGATGGCTTGCAGGATTTTAAACATAATTTGCCAGACATGAACCCTCTATTGAGAGATTATGTTCAAAAGGGAGGCTCTAGTTTTGATCAACCGCCTAAACACAATCTGCAAATCATTCTCAAGGCCTTCAATGGCCATCTCCAGAGCCTCCAATCTTGTATGAACAATCTTCATCTTCTCAAAACGACCTCCTTCACTTGCAAAACTGTTCAACACTGAATCTACGCTCTTCAACTCATTGGCTATTTCTGAGTTATCTTCACATGCTTCCACAGTGCCTTTGGGCATCCATCTAGCAACCACAAACCATTTGGCCTCTTTTGGCATCACCAAGAAGGCCAAAAGCGATTGGAAGATTGAAGCGGTCATCAAAATGGCTTCCCTAATTACTCTTATCACAGAAGCCATCTGATCATCAAGATTCAGGAGCGGGGTTGCACCAAACCTGCCTTCCATCTGCTTTAAGTCTGTGATAAGTGTCCTCACGTTCTTCCTCATCTTCTTGGTGAAGAACTTGTATTCTGCTACACTTTTTTCAACAGACGAATCTCCTTTTCTTCTTCTGACTGCAGAATGAAGGGCTTCAACGTTTTCCTTGATCTGCAACAATATATCCCTCGTGATGCCACATATGTCCAAAACCCTAACTGATCCATCTAAAAGCTCCTCAACGCAGTGATCAGCCTGATGCTGAGAAATCGCCAGTTGAATTGAAGACATGTGAAGAAGCTCGTCCAGGCTTATGTAGACGTGTTCAAGCAAGGACAGGCCTGTACGAACAGAGTCTGATGTGGGTGTGGATGTTACTTCCCAAGTCTTGAGCTTGTTGAGCTCTTCGTCAACTTTAATGGTGGTGGGGTGAGATCTAGAGGGCAAACTGATAGAGCGAGCATGGTATTTCATAACCATAGCTGCTCTGGTTGATCTTTTTTCTGCTCTGTGGATAGCCTCAAAACTGATGTTTGTATTAAATTTGAAGTCTTGGAATGGTTGTTTATATACAAGTGAGAGGGATGATTTTTTTAGAGGCGGAAATGAGGACGGCAAAGAAGGTGAAGGGGCATGTGGTGCCCGCATGGATTCCCTTCAAGTTTGGTGACATTGTCTCATTTCTGCCCGACATGGAGGTCCACAATTATTTTACCCATCCATCTATCCATCCATCAATATTTTGTAATTAATCTTAGAAAAGTAGCTAAATTATTGCTTTACAAATTTTAAAAAATTAATTAGATTATTCATAATAAATTAATTTCCTAAAATCTTTTTTAGTCATTTGTATTTGAGTTATCTCCTCATAGAAGTCTCTTAATAAAAATAATTTGAAAAATGATCTATAAATTTGAAGGATAAAATCAGTCAAGACTCTAATCAAAATACTCCATCAAGTCATTTTTATAAGCTCCTTTTAATTAAATTACATGATTTAAGAAAATAATTAAAATTAGTTTAAAACAATAAATATTTTAACATTCAAATTTGTTTTTTCAAGTATATCCTTATTTAATAATAGAGCAAATAAGAGAGAGAAAAACACTAGTAATGACATAAATGATGAAAGAAAATGTAGTATAAGAAAAATATGATGATGGAAAATACAAAATTAATTAGACTCAAAATTGATTAAAACATATTTAATGTCCAGACACTCCTAAATAAAATCGAAGAATCAAGCCAATTTAAATTTTGGACCTTATAAAAAGAAGGGAGTATAATATGTGTGACATCTAATTTTTATTTTCTATAATTTTTTGTTAGGTGATAGATGATTGAGGAATGGGGGCATGGGAGTAGAGAATTACTGCATGTGTTGGGAAAAAACAACGTCATTAGTCATCTCATAGTGTGTTTCCTGTGCTGCCACCTTAGGGTTTCATTCCCCATAAACCAAAGTGAAGGCTGCTTCATCCTCAAACATGTGAACTGTCTGGCTTGTCTCCACATGAAGCTGCTTCTACTGCAAAACGAAATAAACAAATGGTTTGTTTTGGGAGAGTCAGATTTAATTTGGTTATTTTAAGAAAATGGGTTAAGATTTGAGTGTTAGATAAGATAATAGATTGGGATTCCAATGACAAATTCTGACTTTGTTTAGTATGTGCACGAGTGGCATGTACTCTTAATGTCTCCTTTTTGTTTAACAACGCTCTAATTACTTGCTACTATGAGCTTTCCATTTCATATGAAGAGCTCTGAAGATTCTCACCATTTTTTCCTTTTCTTTTCTGCGTGATTGTTTCTCGAGAAAATTTTTTAGTAGGTACGTAAAGGATATGACACGTACGCGTATTGTGCTGGAAGGTCGCTTGATTGTAAGTCTCAACCAATATTTTCAACAAAGCTTATTCCCACTAAGGGTGTGTTTGGTTGGAGGGGAGGGGAGGGGAGGGGAGCTCCTCCCCTCATTTGGTTGAAAATTTTGGAGGGGAGGGGAGCTAAAATGTCCCTTCCCCTCCCCTCCCTCCCCCCATTTTGGCTCCCTTCTAAATTGGAGGTTTTTGGAGGGAAGTTAAAATTTTAGACTATTATGTCCTTATGATTTTTTTAATATTCCACTTCTATCCATAAAATATATTATTATAATATTTATTTTAAATAAAAAATATATTATCTTAAGTAAAAAAAATTAAAAATATATACACTATTATAATTAAAAATATATTATAAAAATTATTTAAAAATAAAAAATTATTTAAATAAAAATTATAATATTATAAAAATTGTTTTTTATAAATATATTATTTATTAAATATATTTTAAAGCTGGAAAAAAAGATAGCCTAAAGAAAATAAAATTTCATTTTTCTTAGAGCATATAAAATTTGTTAATTTGATTATTTTAAATATATTATTATATTAATTAAAATAAAAAATTACTATACCAATTTTTTAATACACATATTAACATGATAAGACTGAATTTTTATTAAATTATATAATTTAAATTAAGATGTAAATTAATTTATATAATATATCAATAAAAAACATAAACTAATATGTAAGGATAAAATGGTAAATTGATTATTACTATCCCTCCCCTCTCCTCCTTGAACCAAACAAGGGATCATTAAATACCCTCCCCTCCCCTCCTTTTTAATCAAACCAAACAAGGTGAGGACAAAACCTCCCTCCCCCTTCCCTACCCCTCCCTCCCCTCCCTTCCCTTCCCTCCCCTCAAACCAAACAGGCCCTAAGGGCAATAATAGTCGTGCTTGTACGTGTTTCATATAATTTAACTCTAATTATTTGCAGCCGACCTCGCCAATAAGAGTGAAAATAGCTCAGGAGCATATGGCTTAGCGTGTATTTGGCTGGCCTTATTTTTTTCAAAATAAAAAAAGATTCAAGTCTTTTTGATAGCCTATTTAGTCTAATAAACAAGGTCTAGGCTTTTTGAAAAACCTGTTAGGTCTAACCTGACTTGTTTTTTATCTTATTCTTTATTTTATTTTGTACCCATATCTAGTTTTATTTTAAATTTTAATATATGATTATAACTTATTTTCAATAATATTAACTATAATTAAGATTTAAAATATTACTCATGATATTAAAATTTAAATAAAAGATAATAATAAAAAATAATTATTGTGTAGCTGTATATTTTACATTTTTTATTAGCTCATGTATTTTTTATTATGTATTTTGAAAATTTTAAAATATAGGTTTTTTAACAGGTTCAGGCTTAGGCTGGAAAAAAAAAAAAGCCTATTATATGTCACAGGTTAAGTTTAAGCTAACGTGTTACTAAACAAGCCTGACTTGTTTCTACTCCTCCTCACCAACATAGTTTTGTTTATTAATAATAAACCAATTAGATTCTTAT
Organism: Neltuma alba; assembly: GCF_004799145.2. Classification (NCBI taxonomy): domain Eukaryota; kingdom Viridiplantae; phylum Streptophyta; class Magnoliopsida; order Fabales; family Fabaceae; genus Neltuma; species Neltuma alba. The sequence goes on from NW_021637347.1 coordinate 38,231, forward strand.
ATGTGTTAGTCTAAAACTCTCTGAACTACAACTCCGTGTATACTCAGAAACTTCTTTTTCCTTATTTTATGTCCTTTGTCATTTAATAGGAGCAATGTACCGTAAGTAATTAAATTAAACCGGTTATTAACTCACTAAATTAGTCGAGACAATAGCTAAAAATCAATGCTCTAACAATGGTTTAATAGAGGTCAGCCACATCATTATTAACTTTTATAATTCAATTAAATATGCACGAATATTCATATATAACCTTAATTAAAAAGAGTAATATTGAAATAAAAGGATGTCTAGCAAGTTTCAAAGTTGGTGCATGTGTTTTTCTTTCTTATAGGGAAGGTCGGGTTAGGGGTCAAGACTTTTTTTTCTGAAAAACGTAAATGTAATATTTAATTATTTATATATAAATCACACCTAATCAAACATAATAGAGCTATTGAGATATAAAATAAATATGATGGACCGCAATAATTTTAACTTAACACATGGTTGTTAATATATAACTCAGTTGACTTGTTCAAAACTTTTGACTAGACTGATCAAGAGAGTATTAATTCATTAGTTTACTTATTCAATAAATGTGATATTGTTATGCAGAAAAAAAAAAACACAGGAGACAGAGAGAATCAAGCTCTCACTTATTCAATGAAGAAGTGATTCATATACATTGTCCCTTCCCTTTTATTCTGAAATCCAAACACAAGTTGGTGCAATATTTGCTGTAATGTTTTCATTATATGTATAGCTAACATATCAATTTCCCAGGTTGAAGAAATATCACTGCTTCATTGCTCCCTTGTCTCCTTAATGCTATCCATGCTTCTAATTTTTGTAGCCACTTGAGCTTAAACTATAGCTATTCAATCAAAACAATCTAATATCTCTCTCTCTTTTTGTTTAATGTGTGTTCCCGCAACACTGCGTCATGTATATAACACTTGTTTTAATATTTTCATTTTTTATTTAAAAATTATTAAATAATAGTTACAATATTATACTATATACTTTCTCTGTCCCTAGATACAAATTTTGATATTGAAAAACACACAAATTAAAGAGGTACCAAAATCTTATGTATTATGTAGAAGTTTGTTTTTTTTCCTTTTCTATTTTTATCCTTTATCTAATGTCATAATATTTTAAACCTCATTTGTTTACAAACAAGTTATTTATTAAAGTGGATTTCATATTAAGGATGTAATATCATAGCTAGAAGGTGTTACTTTGAAAACATGTAAATCTCATGTCTAAAAATTTGCATTATTAAGACATTATTTAAGGATATAATAAATATTAAATTTAAGATTTATATTTAAAAGGGTTAATATAACCTTTAGCCCCTCAAGTTTGCTCTTATTTTGGTTTTAGTCTCTTAAGTTTCAAATTATAGGTTTTAATCCCTCAAGGAGCAAAATCGTCTAAGTTTTTATTAGATTATAAAGACCAGTATTTTAAATGACAAGAAACTTGAGGGATCAAAACCTATAATTTGAGACTTAAAAGACTAAAATCAAAATGATAATAAATTTAAAGTATCAAAATTTATATTAGCCAAAGTAATATGGCTTATGCCTCCTATGTTTCCTGTTCCACATGATTTATGAAACATGGCTGTTAATATCAATGGCGGAGGCCCAGATTCCAGGCCTATGATGGAAACTTTAGGCTACAATGTTTGAGCCAGAACATATTGTTTAAATTTATTCCACACTTATCCATTCGAAGGAACACATGTATAGATATTATTTTTTTCAGAGGAATGTTGATAAGTACATTGATTGTTGAAAAAGAGCCGGTAAAAAAAATAGATTGATTCAGTTTATTAGTTTTTTTTTTTTCTTGGGACCATGCAATCGATGGGGCTGAAAAGTTGACGAATTAGGGACTTGTGAATTTTGAATTACTCCTTATCTCAATTCGATCAGTTTTTAGAAGGTTAATTGGTTCTCAGTACATTAACCTCTCTCTCTCTCTTTTTTTTTTTTTGGGTCCAAAGTATATTAACCTCACATTACTTGAACGTGGATGCTGGATTTTGGACTGTTTGCTCTTGTATATGAACCTTGCCGCAAGAAATGGGCTCATTTAAGTTGTTATACCACCTATTGTTCTTATATCAAGAACTAATTCACTAATTTAAGTATTCTTCCGATTTAAATATAAGACTCATTTTGTAATACAATTTGCATTACAAAATGGTTCTTATATTTAGGACCGGAAGAGTAAATTAAAAAAATTGTTAAGTTAGTTATTTGTATTAAATAGGTGATATCTTTCTTAAAATACCATTGCTAATTTTGTGTATTAACTAAAATTATTTTTTAATGAAACTTTTAACATGTACAACTATTACAATGACTAAATATGAGATATAATAAAATGAACTGGGATCTTATATTTAAGATTAAATTAAAAATCAAACTAGCTCTTATATTAAGAGTCGAAAATAGTACTCCTCCGGTCCTTATTATAAAACCCAATTTGACTTTTTATTTGGTCCTAATTATAAGACCCAATCCATTTTGTCTCTTATATTTATGCATTTTTTTCCAAGATAATCCTTCTAATAATGATAGTTTTAGCCAATATACTTAATTAGCAAGGATATTTTAGGAATGACAACACTTATTTATTATAAATAACCAACTTAACTTACTTCCTTAATCTCCTCAAATAAGTCAATTGGGTCTTATAATTAGGACCGGAGGAGTATTATCTTTATTCTGATCTTTCCTTATGTTAGTGAAAGTCCCATTGGCTAAGGCAAAACACTGAAACACTTCTAAGAGGTAAGCTCCGCGGATTCTGATGTCAAGAGTAGAATTGAAGAATTTTGACAGGGCCTCTGAAAATTTAGCACTCTTGTGAGTCTTCAATTGAGGCAGGTTTGATTGCAGAGAATAAGTCTTATAAGCTGCTTTATTTTAAAATGTACGTTTATCATAATCATAAATCTCTAGCATTATTCATAAGCTATATGATAAATGAAAACTGGGGTTTATCATTCAACAAAGAAGTACAAACAACGTAATACAACCAAAACATCAATAATTCCTCATCATTTACTACCTCCAAAAACAAGGTGGTAGGTTGTCACAGAACCAAAAATCAACTTCATTCTCAAGTTCTATCCTAGCTAAAGAATAAGCATTACTACTAATTACATCTCTATACACAGTCTAATGATACGTGCTGGTCCCCATCGAGGAGAGAGTTGTATCTTTGATAATATCTTGATAAGAGTGATGTCTTTGATATTCTACAATGCATAAACTAATTGCTTCCATGCTGCTTCAATGAAGCTTCACATGTTTGAAACCTTGCCTCCAACAAAAATTCAGTTCAGCATACAAACCGTGAGCCTTTGCAATAGCCAGAGGATATGTTCCCATTTTCCAGCTATATTGTCAGTCCTTAATAATACAACTTAAATTTTTGTCTCTGAACAATACAACCAACAGCCTTTTAAAGTCACATTAAAGGAGTATTTACATAATGGAATATTAATTACTTGTACATTTTCATGGTCATAACTGCACCTCCCTGTTAAAGATATCCCTGTAAGTAGAAAAGGCAGTACGAAGAGGAGGAAACTGAGACAGCATAAAGAGGAGTATTGGAACATGTGATGGTATAATAATAAGAAGAAGATTCCATAAGTAGTCTGTATGCTTCAGCATGAGACGAATGGTAGAAAGAAAAGTTGTTATTATGACTAATGGAGATAAAATGCAAACAAAGACCTAAAATCAACTTTGTGGGTAAGGATTTAAGGAATTTTTCTTCTGAGAAGGGAGAGGTAAGGATTGCTGGGGTATGAAATTTTGATTATTTCCTCCCGGAACAGTAAAAGCTACAACAAAATAATTGTGAGGGCAACTATTACGGAATAAGGAGATGTTGTGTTATTCATCCATTTTTCTCCTTAATTCCTTGTGACTTTCTTTGAATAATTCTTCAGCCGTCAAGCTACCCTGCACTAATTTATTTTAGTAGTTGCAGATATTATCCTCTCCGCCTCCTGTATTTATTTCAAAAGACAAAAACCGATTCAAAAAACATGGTTATGTGATTTGTGACTTTCCTGTACAGTTCACAAATAATTCTTGAACATTCAGTATTTCACTTCAGAAAGATATAAGATGGCAAGAACTGGGCAAAGACTGATATGGCGACCCAATAATGGATGCGCGGTGTTTTTTTTTCTAACCTTAAACCATTGCAATTCTCTTTGCATTTGTGGTGTTGGTCCATGTACATTTTGCTTGTAGCAACTACATCCTCGAAGCAAATCCCATGGATGAAGCTGAAAGGCCAAGCTTGTTGGTAACCAACGGCATAGCAGAAATGTTTCGAAATGAACTGTCCCTAGTACGCATAATTTCCGGGCTTGCTATTGATACTTGAAACATAAACTCAACATTCCCTTTCTTAACTGCACAAACAAGAGCATCTGCAAAAGCATTCACTAGGTCACACTTCCTAGCATTCTTACAAACTAGAAGAAGGAAGTCAACCGCTAAGGCATGCAACAACTTCAGCTCTTATATTTTCTTAATTCATAGATTCATAACACATTAGTCTTTTTGTTACGTGAGTTTATGTGAACCAAAAGCTTGAAAAGGCATGCAATTTTTGGAAGAAATGCAAAAAAAAAAATCCTAATGCATGCATCTTAATAAAAAATATTTGATCTTCTATCGAATATTTTTTTTATCTATGACAGAGAGAAACAGATAGTGAACATGCAAATGAATTTCCAACCATAGTTCGAAAGATCGTAATTAAAGTGGGCCAAAATGAGGGGACTGCCATGAACTGATGAACTCCTAAAACACTTAGGATAGGCAAGCATCCAATCCAATCTCTCCAATTTGCAATGCAGAGACTTAGTTCAAAAGTTCAAGTATAAAGGGAGAAAATAATCAAAGACGGAATATCAACCAAAGGAAGCAATCAAAAAAGATGCTTCAACTAGCAACACAGAAGTACAGAAGGAAGAGAGAATAACAATAGTGAAGTTTGCTACTTACAGCTTCAAGGCCGGAAGATGAATAAGAGTGAAAGGAAAGGCCGTCGCAGAACAGAGCGGGATCAGAGTTATATATATATTGAGAATTGGAAGCAGCGTTGATGGTGGATGATGGATGATGACTCAGGCATGTACACTTTACAACTGTTTTTGTTTCTTTCTGATATTTCTTTTTATTTTATTAAGAAAAAGAAAAGGCAGTGTCGGATGCTCTTGGAACATTGAAGAAGAGGGAAAAAAGGTGGAACGTAATCATATTTCAAGGGCATTTTAGGGTTTTGAAAGAACCTGTGCAGCGGAATCAAATAAAGTTGCATGGAAGATGGAGCAGTATAACAAAGAGCCCAGTTGTAACAGTTTATAAGTAATTTTTAGATTTACAGGAAAGAAATATATAAGAGGAGTTTTGTCTCGACTTACATAAAACATGTTTATAGGAAATTTTCACCATAATCCCAAACAGGCACAAGATCTGCCCGCAAATCATAGGACCACTTGTCTCATTCTGTGTCTGTGTTTCGAATAAAGCAAGTTCCGGCCTAAAGCGGAGTGAGGGAAGCTGGATTTCGTGGGGTTGAAGGCTCGCATACTCGTATTCCATTTCTTGAAACTCCTTTCTTTTTAATAAAAAAATATGGCTTTTTCTAAACCCAGGATTAGACAAGTCACCCATAGCTTTCTTTTGCGCCCCTGCTTTTTGCTTTTCACGCATACTATAGTCTAGATTTCAACATAGTAACATGTTTGAGTATAGCCTTGGTGGAACTTCCAAGTACTGACAAAGATTTGCAGTATTGGCTCATGTATTAGTGTTGGGTCATCAGCTTGGCAGTTGTGGTTTAAGGTTAATGTCAATAAAATATCGGTGTTCGCTGTCTTTGACTAGGGCGTACTTCTTCGTCTTCATTGATAGTTACAATCTTACTTATGCTGCTAGTGGTTGATTGTAATATACTTTTATTCCTTTATCCAACACTCCAATTTGAAGGATGGTGCGGGCAACCGTGGTAGCTTTCTGCTTGGCATGTGCTGTTGTTTGACAAATGCGATAGTAGACAGAATTCTGAAATTCTGCAATTCTTTTCACGACTTCGATTTCTTTAGTCAAAATTTTTTTAAAAAAAAAATCATCAGAATTAAAGATAATTAACCCTTATATTGTTCAAATTAAATATGAACTCATCATATTTAATTCCAGATTTCAAACTCAATAAAATTTCCCCAACTAAAACAATCCAGATGCACGACGAGCTCCTCTTGACCCGCTCCCAAAAAATTAAAAAAAAAAAAAAAAAGGGTTCAAACAGCTAGTTGCATTTCGCTATTTCCACATTCTTCATGAATTAGATGGAAGCATGCTCTCCACAAATCTGCCTAGAAATTAACATCTTTCGATTTACCGCTATATGAAATCAATTATATCAATGCCACAAATCAGGAGCACGGTTGCACATTATGACACCAAAATAAGGAACAACTGATGGCAAAATTAGAGTCTGCAAGAACATAAACAGATCCTTTCGTGTGTACGAAGGCGCCATCTTGCATGAAGGAGCAAATAATTTCCTCCGTCGGAAGTTTTGGCGGCTTAGATCTTGCACATATCTCAAAAGGCCGAAAGCCATGGAGTTCAACTGGTTTCATTACCTTGCATTTTACACTTATTACTCGATTTAGCTGGAAACTTGTGCAAAGCAAAGGATCATGGCTGAGAAACTCCTCCGACAGCCTAACGAGATCTCTCATCTGTACCACCACTGCAACTTGATCGGAAATGAACTAATAAGCTTACACATGTAGTTTCCAAGTTTTGCTGTCAAGCCGACCTTAATTTTTTGTGAAGAAATGTTTGCCGCACTCCATCAAGGAACTAAGCTAAGCAGCCCTCGCTGGCATCACAGACCTGGCAACAAGAATAACGGAGAAATATTTGCTTGGGTTAGCAACTCTTGTGAAAGAAAATGCAATAGCTTAGATAAATTGCACAATTTTACGGGCAAAGCATCAAATAACTCCAACCATTCAAAATTACATTACAATGGAAGATGCAGAAAAACAAAAGACGCCACTTACCATGACAGGGTATGGAACATAAAAATCAGTACGTATCAAAGTTCAAAACATTGCAACTTCGTCTGCCTCGACCATCAAGTTTTTCATGGACAGATACCGTGGTTAACCCAATCACAGAACTCGAGGACGAGAAACATGACCAATAAATCAGGGGTTTCCAACAACTATAGTCACACTTAAGCCAAGAAAAAATAACACAATCTAGATACTGGAGCAAGACAGATACCTTAAACTACAATATGCCTAGTTACTGCATGGACAACCCCACGAGCATAGATTTGACTATTAGTAAATAACATATTTCACAAGTACAACAAACCTTAGGCATACATATTTTCTTCGTAGTGTCTCACAACAGTAAAGGATCAACACGAACTATACAAAAAGCCTTCAGGACGATGAGTTACATGACCTTAAGTTGAGAGAAAGACATACCGATCAAATTGTGTAACCTTGTTCTTTGACCTTCTTCAGCCATTTAAGCGTGCTCTCTAATGTTGAGTAGGCAGTGACGTCTGTCAAACTCTTGCTCTCAATTGCATAGTCAAAGACCTCATAAGCTTCTGCAATTCTCCCATCCCTACACAGAGTCCGGACAAATGTAGCATAAGAAGCAGTTTCAAGCTTCAGACCACCAGATTTCATCACTCCATACAGCTCAATGGCTTTATCCAACATCCTTGATTTACACAAGCCATGAAGCAGTGTGTTATATGTGCATGAATTTGGAGTGCACCCTTTTGCTTCCATTTCCTCCAACAATGCCAATGCACCCGTGGCATTCCCCTCCCTGCACATTCCATTCATCAATGAGGTATACGTAACCTCGTCAGGGAAATGACCCGTTTCAGCCATGATACCCAAGAACTTTTTAGCTTCCTTAACTCGACCAGCTTTTGATAACCCAAAAATCAAAGTGTTGTAAGTGACAAGATCAGGCTCCACTCCTTCTTCCTTCATTTTATTATAAACCTCAATCGCCTCACTTCCCTTACTTAGCATGCAGTATCCCTTCATTATTGTATTGTAAACGAAGCAGTCAGGCTTAAACCCCTCCTCTCTGAGCACACTCACCAATCGCAAAGCCTCCCGCAAGTTTTTGGTGTTACAAACATTATCAATCAAAATTGTATAAGTAACAAGATCAGGCTTTATATTAAAAGAGTTCCGCATGTCATCAATAAAATTGTAGACAGTGCTTAATGCACATGATTTGCACAAATTTTTAACAAGAAGATTGAATGTGTAAGTGTCAGGCACTGAGTGTTTCAAGGACAATTCTTTGACCAATTCAATCGCATGCTCTAAGCGACCTGCTGAACATAGTGATCGGACAGCTATATCAGTTGTAACTTTGTCAGGGTTCATGCCATTGCTGACCATTAAATTCAGGGCTTGATGAACAGGAGCAAGGCCTGAATCAGGCGTTTTACAGGATTGGGAAAGCAAGATGTGGTATATTGATCTGTCAGGTGAGAAAGTAGGATTGCTTTTCATCATATGACGGAGAAAGGCAACAGAATCATTCACAGTAGAGATTGAAGCATATGCTTGAAAAAGAGAATTATAAAAACGATGGTCAATGAAGGTCCTTGAACTCTTAATGATCGAGTCAAAAACATCCTTGGCATCAGAGAGGCTTGGAGATTTGAAGAGTTTTAGTGCTTTTTGAGTTGTTGAAGGGTCAGAATCCTTGGTCTCTTTCACTTTTCCAGGCAGTTGGGATGGTTTTTTATTGGAGGACTTCTTGGGTAAGTAACGGGGCTTTCCAGATGGAGTAACGGCTGATTGTGAAGTTTCTGCAGGAACTAGAGACGATGGCTTTCTAAGCAGTGGGTTTGAAATTGCAGAACGAAAGGAAGGTGGAATTTTCCCCATTTATGGTACCTAATATCCTAACTCTACTAGGGTACTGCAGATTTGTGATGCTTGATGTTTAAGATTTTGCAATGACAAAAGAAGAACGAAACGAACAATTGACTGCGACACTTGATTGCGTTGGCAGCAAGCTGCAATGTTGCATGTATACAGCTTCCTTTAGAAGATCCCGCAGTTTTGTGGAGTGACTATATAAGCAGACGAAAATGTCCTGAAAATATGGCAAGAGGTTTGGAAATTCAAATAGCGCAGCATTAAGTTTCGCATTACAGTCACGCGAAACCATACAGCAAAAGCATCCAAATCTCTTCCCAATCGAATCGTATTGCAGAGATTAATATGACGCAGTTCATACAGACTTGCGTTAATCAAATACATGAAAATTAGGCGAAGAGCGTGAGCTACGGATAAGTTGCCTAATTATATGTGAGCCAAGAAAAAGGTCCTCAGTTAAAAATGGGGGGAGGGGGAACTAAGAAAGCTAACAAACAAGAAGAGAGGTAAAAAGTTGTTGGATTACCGTTCTGCAATCAGATGATCGAAACTAAACAAATGAAGTCGGAATTCTTCGAGGGCATAGTCTTTATTCAGATAAACATGAAAGAAGAGGAGGAGACCGTGGCGATGAGAGAGAGGAGAGAAGGGGAAGGAAGGAGGAGGTGGCGGCAACTTGGCACGATGAGAGGAATAGGAGAAGGAAGAGGAGGGCGCGGCAAACTTTTTTCCCCACCAATGATGGGCCTTGAACGGGACCATTCATTCTGGGCTTACTGGCCATAAAACTAGTTTAAGATAGCCCACCATCACATCAATAAGCCTAGCATTTGCTGCCCCCTCCGCCCAATTCTCATAGCGTTGGAATGTTTACCACCAATATACTGATTAATGAATCAGTGATGACTTTACCAAAAAAAAAAAAAGAATCAGTGATGACGCTCCTCATGTTATTGTTTTATTTTTTCTTAATAAATAAATTTGAAAATTATAGTTGGCGAAGAAGGTACTCTACAATGCGCCCGTTGCCTAATTAAATATCAATCCTTTATGTAAAACCCATTTTATATGTTTAATAATTTTTTTCAAATTAATCTTATTGATATCTCTCTCTAATAATCAACTAGGTGCACAAGGGAGAAGATTAAAAAAGATACTTACAATGTTTTAAAAAAATATCATATTAACTAATTTAACTAACATTTTTAATATACTCAAATTAGTTAATTAGCTCCTACATTAAGAACCGAAAGAGTATTCGTTTTATTTCTTAAAAATAAGAAATATAATTTTCAAAAAATTTGTTGGTAGAGCCAAGAATTTTCTCCCCTGGTAGTGAAAATTAATTTCATTCAAGATACTTGTCTTGCTTGGATTTAAAATAAATCATGTTGTTCATAACTTCTACATGTAGTATGTTATCATAATTAAATTTTATATCATGTATATCGGGAGATATTTTTACCTAGGGAAAATTTTAGTATACCCCTTCTAAAGCAATTTAATATCAAACAGCCCTCATAAGATTCTAAAACATCATTTCAGCCGTTTTGACCAAAATAAAATTAAATGTTATGGGTGGAAATACAATTATGTCCTTGCACTATTTTATTTATTAAAAAGTATCGGCCTCGTTGGATCTTTGGTGGTCCATCGCCGGAGCTCTGGCCACCAACCTCTAGCCTCCTATTTGGAGGGTTGCCAATGGCCGGAAAAATATTTTTTAAAATAAGGGAGCTAGGCATTTAAATCCATGACCCCTAGTACACTAAAAGGATTGTAAACCACCAAGCCGTTCAATCTATCTGATTATATCATGCAAAGAAAAATATATATAACAAAACAAATACAAGTATCTAGATATGTATGAGCAGCTAAAATAAGGTGATTCACAATACATACTACGTGATTTGTAAGAGGCATATAGGAATTCACAACTTCATTTGAGGTTCAATGGATAAAAAAAAATTAAATGTCAATGATTGCATGAATAGTTAAAGCAAAGCAATTTACAATACAAGTTAAGAGATTTCCAAGAAGAATATTGAAATTCATAATCTCATTTGAGATTCTCTGGAAAGAAAGATTGAATATTACAAACAACCAAAATAAAGTGATTCACAGCACAGATTAGATGATTTACAAGAGAAATACAGAAATTCACAACTCCATTAAGAATGTGTGAAAATATATATGTGTGTGTGTGATGAGCAACTAAAATAAAACGATTTACAATACATATTAAACAATTTGCAAGCAGTATATAGGAATTAACAATTCCATTTGAATTTCGGTGAAGAGAAAAATTAAATCTCAAACCTAGAATTAAACACTCTTAAATTTATCTCACTAAAAAAAATTTCCTCCTTTCTTCCATTTTCCTCATACCAAACGAATCGAAGTCTAACCATGTTGGATTTGTTGGCAGGTTATAAGCTTGATTGTGTGGCTTGATCTTGATTCTTAAGCATGGTACGTAGTTGGCTGAAAGTCGAATGATGTGATAAATATTAGTCCAAAATTGTAGTGAATACAATTCTGATTGTTTTTAAGAGAGGCCTTAGTTTGACACTTCTCATTACAGACTGTCATCGGAATTTCAAAATTATTTAATCTGCTCAAACAAAAAGGCTTTTACATCGAGTGTAATTACATGTTGTCGTATGGTTTATTGTAATTTATCTAGACAAAAGTTTTGCACTAATTGGTCTATTTCGGGCATTATTTATTAAACGTCAAATTAATGCTGGAAACAAGCGTCTAGATGACAGAATTTAAAATTAGCGAAATATTTAAATCAATATTCAGCCCTCCGAGTATGGTTGTTAACTTGTTATTTAGAACGACACACATATACATCCATGCATGTGTTTATATATGTGCGCATATGACAGAATATTAATACTCATGCTTCTCTTATTGTTAATGTAGGATCTAATTAATTAATTTGAATATATTAATAATATTTATTAAATTAATTAGTACGATATTTTCTATTGAGATGAGAAAGTGATCTCTGTCCTTGTCTATATTTTTTTCATAGGATTTCCGGATTGGAAAAAAACAACTGTTATTCCAATTCTATTCATTTTTTTATGACAAAAAAAGATATACTTATATTGAACATTTCAACACCTGCCTTCAATGTTACATCATGCTCAACTAACTAATTCACAATGATGTATTTTCTCTTATTTTTAATATGAGAGCTACTTTCACATTCAATTTGATGTTAAACACAATATCTCAATTTATCTTGTCTCTCATACTCTTTCGATCCTTAATATAAGACTCATTTAACTAATTTGATTAAATTAAGGAAGTTAGGTAAGTTAGTTAATCATAGGAAACATGATACGTTTTTTCTTAAAACACCATAATCACATTTCTTAATACCCCTTTTCCTTTTCTACTTGATTATGGCTGATAGAATATTTATATGGGTAATTTAGAAAAAATTAATAAATATGAGAAATAAGTCTTATATTTAGGATAAAAACCAACTCGATAATTGGGTCTTATATTAAAGATCGGAAAAGTATTTATTTACTTTTGTCCAAAGTAATCCTTTAGCTACGACACATGTTAAGTGTTTCATTAAATACTAGATTTAGCTAATGCAAATTATTAACATGGTTATTTTAGGGAAAACAATATATATTTATCAGAACGAATGAACTTAACTAACTTTTTTAATATATTTTAATTAGTTAGCTGAGTTTTATGTTAAGTATTGGAGTTAGTATTAAATAAGTAATCAAAATGTATCTGAGTCTTTAGAATGAGTTTGACAAGTCAATGGGGAAACCCAACTAGACTCACCCAACTAACCACGAATAAATTAGACTCACCCAACTAACCACGCGAGTGGATCAACTCATTCGATGAATATGGGATCAATCCATTTTAAGTGTCTTGTCGTTGCCGCCACCGATTAGTCATTAATAGTAGTATGGTTGGTTTTAAAATATTACCTCCGGCTCTAATTATAAGAACCAGTTAACTGAGTTGAGGAGATTAAAAAAATAAGGTGAGTTAATTATTTGTCATAAATATGTACTGTTTTTCCTAAAATATCCTTACTAATCAAGTGTATTAACTAGAACTATAATTATTAGAAGAATTATCTTGAAAAAAATTGAGTAAATATGAGAGCCAAAATAGATTGGGATATTTTATTTAAAACCAAAATAAAAGTCAAAGATGATCTTATATTAAAGATAAGAGGTAGCACTTCATTTGCCTTTTCTGGCATTTTCGGCAAAACATTCCGAGTTATGTTTGGTCTTATCTTCACACGCTAACTTGCCACAAACTAGTTCAAACTACAAACATTTTATAATTTCTTAAAAAATATCAATATAAAGTCACATATATTTTGAATAAATTATTTTTTTATAGATTCTAATATTAAATAAGAACAGTGATAACGCTTTGGGACGCAATATAATATTTAAAATATTAAATCAATGCTTAAGTGATTTAGTAATATTAAAACACACTTCAATTGACCATAATTCTTCTGCCCCCGTAAAATAAAAAAAAAAGCTATAAATTTTTTGTTCATGTATTTTTATTTCAGTAAAATCGAAAATTCTAAAAATTAAATCGAAATAAAATCTAAATTTTGCAAGTAAAATTTATGACCTGTGATATATCCACCATTATCTTCAACGTTGAGATCAAACGATGGGGGCATATGGGCGGCGGGAAAATAAAAAAAAGCAAAAGGCAAAAGAACGAGAAGAACGGGGTTATATGTAGGCCCCACAAGATAGGTGTGAAGCTTTAAAAATGAAGGATATGGACTGACATTGAAAGTATAAAAACATGTTAAAAGAGTGTTAAGTATGAGTAACTGTGATATTTGAAATTAGACAAGTCTATATATGTGGGATTGGAGAATACTATGAGAGAATGTGATATTTTCTAATCTTATTTATATAGGATTGTCTAATCCCATATGAGAAAAAATCACTGATACTAAGTATCTTTTTGTTTTCAACTCCAATCTCAATCCTGTAACTCGTTTTTAACATTCCATAGCAAACGTAACGTAAGTTCATGTTTTCCGGCGTCGTCTTCCACATTCAACAACTGCGCCTTCAGCCGTTACTGTTATCGACACGCCTTCTCGTTCTTGTTGCCCTGCCCCTCGGGCTCTCGCTACCTGTACACATGCCCCGGGCAACGAATCTCCACTCATCTTCTCCGACTCAATCCAATCGGAAACCCGCAAAAACTACGTCGACGTCTTCATGGCATCTCTTGTTCTTCACCCTCATCCTCCCCATCGCCCTGGCCGCCTTTCTCTTGTGGCTCGATCCCTTCCAGCCGGCTCACTTCCCCGCCGACGTGATGAGCTGGAGAATCATTACGGCGCCGGCACGCAACGACAAGATGAGTGAAGGATCGGAGGCCATGGCGGAGGGACACGTGGAGGGACCTGAAGACGTCGTTTACGATGCGGCGACAGGTGTCATTTATACCGGCTGCGTAGACGGGTGGATCAAGCGGGTTACAGTGAAGGAATCGGCGGGCGACCCGGCGGTGGAAAGTTTGGTCCGGACCGAAGGAAGACCTCTGGGTGTTGCTTTGCACCTGGACGGTGAACTTATCGTGGCAGACTCCGACAAGGTAATAATTTATTGTGTTTTTTTTTTAAATTTTTGCCAACAATTTATTGTGTTTAGATTAAAAAATGTTAGTTCCGGTAATTAATACTCGACTAATTAATTTGAGTAAATCAGTAAAATTAGTTAAATTAATTATTTATAATACATAAATGTTGTGTATTTGGTGAACATTGTGTAACTATATAATTTTAAAAAAATAGAGAAATTAATTGTTATATTAAGATGCCTACTAAGGTAAGGGTTAGCATTTAAAGTCTTTTTAAATGAAAGGCTTAAGTGCATGGAGGATCAGCCCCTCCGTTAATGCGCAAGAATATGAGATGTTGTTTTTTTTTTTTTTTGGGGATAAAAAGTCAAAATATCATTAGAATAAAAAGTTAAAAACACGTCACGGGTTTCAAAACGTATAAAGCAGATGAAATATTGAAACATGACTAACTTTCTATGAATTTATACTAATATAATAAAATTTAGAACAAATCATACTATCTCCGGTCCTAATTATAAAAACTAGTTGACTAATTTAAGAAAATTAAGAAAATAAATTAAGTTAGTTATTTGTAATAAATAAGTGTTATCTTTCCTGAAATATCCTTACCAATAAAATATATTGGCTCATATTATCATTATTAAAATGATTACTTTAGAAAAAATATATAAATATGAGAGATAAAGTGGATTGAGGTCTTATATTTAGAATTAAAATAAAAGTGAGACGAGGTCTTATATTAAGGATCAGAAGTAGTATTATATAGTAGAATTTATTTAATTAATGTTCAAAATTTAATTCCATCGTTATCGAGAGGTAATTTGTGTGCAACGGATGGCAAAAAAAATTGTTGGCAAAACAAAGACCGTTACTTTTACTCCTCTGGTCCTTAATATAGGACCCAATTCTTGAGTTGGTTTTGGTCCTAAATATAAGATCCTTTTCTCATATTTATCAATTTTCTCTAAATTACCCCTATGAATACTCCCTCAGCCATAATCAAGTAAAAAAGGGAGAGGGAATATTAAGAAAGATGATTATGGTGTTTTAGGAAAAATGTGTCACTTTTCTTATAATTAACTAACTTACCTAACTTCCTTAATCTAATTAAATTAGTTAAATGGGTCTTATATTAAGGACCGGAGGAGTACTATTGTTATAACAATGAGTGGTGTTTGATTTTTTTTCTAATACAATTAGATTAGATGGTATTCGATGTTTTCGGATTAGATTTAAATATCATGCGATGATTTCATGATATTGACAGCTAGATAGTTCGGGCACCGTATTTGTAATTTGAGATGTTAGTTGCCACGTCTAATTCTTCTTTTGTTATATGTAACATATTTTTACTTAGTTCTTAAACTAATTTTAGGGGACTTAGTTTCAATCCTCATCACCTTATATGTTGCACGAAACATTGACGTGAACTTTTATTTTTAAGAAATTAAATTTTAAAACAAATACTAATAATATATAGGACACTGTAAATTAGGGGCTAATGAAAGTGACAAGAGAAAGGAAGATTGAGCTGTTGACGGATGAGGTTGAGGGGTTGAAGTTCAAGTTAACAGATGGAGTGGATGTTGCAGAAGATGGCACCATTTATTTCACAGATGCTTCTTACAAGTACAGTTTCAGTGAGTCAACGTTTGACATGTTGGAAGGGAAGCCTCATGGAAGACTCGTAAGCTATGATCCATCAACCAACCACACCACACTTTTGGTTCCCAATCTCTACTTTGCCAATGGAGTTGCAGTCTCACCAGATCAACAATCTGTGATCTTCTGCGAAACCATACTGTGAGTTGCTACCACTCATACGTTTCCCATCCCATCTTTCTAGTTTCAATATATAGGAAATTTATCAGATTATAAACCCGTTTAGAATAGCTCATAAACAGTTTTTTAATTTTCAATTATAATTTATGAAATATGATAAAAGTTTTATACGTTGTTTTAAACTAAATGACAAATGGGGCCTACATTCTTGATGAATCTTGGTGACGTGTCGTGACGTGATGGGATGGATTTACAGGAGGAGGTGCAGGAAATATTACATAAAAGGCCCCAAGAAAGGAAGCATAGAAAAATTTGTGGAGAATATGCCTGGCTATCCTGATAACATTCACTATGACGGAGAAGGCCTGTACTGGATTGGATTGAGTTCTGTAAGTAACGCGCATCTCTGCAGCAATTTATCACTTCTTTACAACTCATCTGAAACCAAAATTGGGAAAAGGAAAGGGATAAGAAGAATTCAATTTCTTTATTGTTAGATACACCTGGCAATCTTCTCAGTTTTATTCAGAAACTCAACACTTAACTGCAGAGAGTAATTATTTTGTTGTGTGTGAATGGCAGTCGGCCACGTATTCTCGGGAATTAGCACTGAGATACCCAGTCCTTCGGAAGGTATTGGCAGTGATGGTGAAGTACGGAGTAAGGCCACATGTGAAGAAGAATGGAGGGGTTATTGCTGTGGACTTGGAAGGAAAACCAATTGCCCATTATTATGATGCTGCCTTTTCACTCATTTCAAGCGGCATTAGAATTGGGAATCACTTGTACTGTGGTTCCCTTCGCTATCCTTCCATCATACGTTTGGATCTGAACAAGTTTCCTGCCCTCCCCACGACCAAACAACATGTGTGATGTAAAAGTGAATTTGGTTTGTACTTTTGATGGGAAGAAAAACCCGTTTTTGCACTGGCTTGGAAAGGTACTAGTGGTACTGCGTCTCGAATAACAAAACCAAGCTAAGGATGTGCGAGAGGGGTGTACTGACCTCTTTCTTCGGGATAAGCCAAATGGCTTCGTTGGCTAGTTTTGTCATGCATGTTGGGATGTTAATCTAGTCACTTCCTACTGTTTTTCTTTTTTTTCTTCAAGCTTAGCTTGCCTCTGTTTGTTCAAAAACAACAAAAAAACAAGACCAAATCAAACAAGACTCTTTTGGCTCGTACGTGCGCAAAATGGCAAATGGTCATTCACGATTTCACGCCACTCGCCACATGTGAATTCTGACCCTTTTGTTTCCTTATAAACCAGGAAGGAGATCTTTTTTTTTTTTTTTTTGTTGGAATTGAAACCGGATACTATAGAAACAAAACATCGTAAAGATTACAACCAGGAAGGAGAATTCATTACATGAATAATAATATATCATAAAAATGTTTTCTGAAAGTAATACTCCTCCTATCCTTAATATAATATCTATTTAACTAATTTAATTAGATTAAAAAAGTTAGGTAAGTTAGTTAATTATGAGAAACATACATGTTTTTTTTTAAAATATCATAATCATCTTTTTTAATATTCTCTTTTCTTCTTCTACTTGATTATGGTTGAGAGAGTATTTATAAAAGTAATTTAGAAAAAATTGATAAATACGAAAAATAGGTCATATATTTATGACCAAAATTAACTTGATAATTAAGTCATATACTACCTTCGGTCTTTAATATAAGATCCTGTTTGAATTTTATTTTAGTCCTAAATAGAAGACCCCAATCTACTTTGTCTCTCATATTTATATATTTTTTTCCAAAGTAGTCATTCTAACAATGATAGTTCTAGTCAATATATTTGATTAGCAAGAATATTTTAGAAAAGACAACACCTATTTAGAACAAATAACTAACTCAATTTACTTTCTTAATATTCTTAAATCAGTCAACTGGTTCTTATAATTAGGATCGGAAGTAATATTAAATATCTAAAGAGTAAAATATAAAAAAAAAATTAGTTTCCTATGCCAATCTCTCCGGGCGCCGCTACTGTAAAGACGAGTTTCATTGCATCCCATAATAATGTCACTCTCTGTCAAGTGGGTTCCGTAATGAATCATACCTTTTTCCCTTCCTCCATATCATAGGACCATTTAAGCAGAGACTGAGCCCACCGCCACCTGTTTTTGGCGCGACATATCTATAAAGCACCTCTTACTTCTCAAGACGGTATTACACATTGTCTTCTTGGCCTTCGTTCACTGCCAGCCAAAAAGCATTTTCATTTTCCTCACCATCACATGCCTCACTCTAAAACGACGGCGCTTTCATGGCATTTCCCCTTGTTCTTCACCCTCATCCTCCCTATCGCCGCCGCTTTCATTCTCTTCTGGCTCGACCCCTTCCAGCCGGTTCACTTCCCTGACGATGCGATGAGCAGGAGCATCGTTACGACGGCGCCGGCGCTCAACGAGCAGATGCGAAGAGGATCCGAGGCTCTGGCGGAGGGACTCGTGGAGGGACCTGAAGACTTGGTTTACGATGCGGCCGAAGGTGTCATTTATACAGGGTGTAAGGATGGGTGGATCAAGCGAGTCACGGTGAAGGAACCGGTGGCTAACTCTACGGTCGAAAGTTTCGTCCGTACCGGAGGCAGACCGCTCGGTGTCGCTTTGGACCGGAATGGGGAACTCATAGTAGCTGACGCTGACAAGGTAAAAGAATAACTGTTGTTTTGGCCAGACAAAAAAGAACGACAGAACAAGGGAGTTTCTTTCCTTTGCTCCGCTTGTCTAGGAGAGGATAATCATATATGCTTCTGTTTTCTCTCCGGCCAACCCCAATCATCTAAATTCAATTGGGCTGATGATGAAAAGAAATTTAATTGGAAGATATTCTGTTTCATATTATAAGTGAAAAAAAAAACCATATGATGAAAACAGGTAATTACTCACTCATTGCCGCAGCACCCTTTTTTTTTTTTGATAGCATCCTATTTTTTTTTGGACCAGCGATAGCATCTTAGGGTGTGTTTGGGTGACACCCCAAACCATGGTTTGGGGTGTCAATCACCCAAACACCCCCTCTAAAAACCAAAACCATGGTTTTGGGTCAAAACCATGGTTTTGACTCCAAAACCATGGTTTTGAAAAAAACAAAATTTTTTTGCTTTTAGAGAAAAAAAGGAGAGTATGAGAGTCTATAGGATATATATCTTGTTATTTTTTTTATAACATATTTTTTTATAAACATATTTAATCTTATATTTTATAAATATATATACACATTAATTATTTATTAATTATATTATCTTATGTATTATTAATTATGTTGGTAAAAAATATATTATTAACAATTTTATTCCTTCAAATTAAAATATATCATAAAATCTATTTTTTCTGTAATTATCATATTAACTTATGTCTTTTTTTTAGTAATTTGTATATATAAAAAGTGCTTCTGATAACAACTATCCAAACACTCTCACTTCTCAGAATCACTTTTTTACAAAATCTATTCTTCACAGAATCTATTCTCCAGAATCACTTTTCCAAACCACGTTTTGGTTTCATCCAAACACACCCTTAGTTTAAACGAGGAGTAGAAAAAAGTCTAGGATAAATAAATGTGAAGAAGCTGAGGTCCTCGGAGGTCGGAATATCACATGGCCTGGTTATTCTGTCACATCAATATCTTCATTGTGCAGTGTGCCTTTTTTTTAGCTAGATATAGTTGTCTTCTCATTATTGGAAGCAATTGTTTGTTTAGTGGAAGGGGCAATTTTATGTGGGCCATCAAATGTTTTTCATCTGCACCACGTCTCCAAAATGGGACCTCATTCATGGACGAGATACATGTGCCTCTTTGTAAATGAAAATTGCACCGTCAAGAAATAATGTCCTTTATTATTTTTTTAATTATATGGAGTAAAACACCGTTATTCAATAAAATACATTATAACTTTTGAAAATTGAGGGTCTCCTTTTAAAAGTTGGAAAAATATCCCACATGTAAATTTTTGCTGTTAAAAAAAAACGTATTATAATAATAACAATAAAACTAATTAGCATGACACTATTTTTAGGGATTGATAAAAGTAACAAGAGAAAAGAAGCTGGAGTTGTTGACAGATGAGAGCGAGGGGTTAAAGTTCAGAATAACAGACGGGGTAGATATCGCAGACGACGGCACCATTTATTTCACAGACGCTTCTTACAAATACAATTTGAGTGAATTCATGTTTGACATATTGGAAGGGAATCCTTATGGACGTCTCCTAAGTTACAATCCATCCACCGCCCACACAGCTCTTCTGGCCTCCCGTCTCTACTTCCCCAACGGAGTCGTTGTCTCTCCGGACCAACAATCTCTCATATTCTGTGAGACTGTTCTGTAAGTCACCATGATCTCTAGCAATGATTCCCAACAGTTTGTTTATTCGGACAGAAAAGAAACTGTCATTTTTTATACTGGAACTTGTTATTACGAGCTGTTATGTTGTTTGTGGGACTTTTACAACAATTCTCCTCTTGATGTCTTGGTGAATTTACAGGATGAGGTGCAGAAAGTATTACATAAAAGGCCCTAAGAGAGGAACCACAGAAAAGTTTGTTGATGACATGCCTGGTTTTCCTGATAACATTCGTTATGATGGGGATGGCCATTACTGGATTGGCTTAGGCTCGGTACGTAATATCTAACTCTACGTACACTTCATCGCTTGTCATATTAAAAACTGAAATGACAAGTTAACGAATTAGTTTGTTATTTCATGATAAGAAGTTTCAGTTTCTTTTCTCTGCATATGATCAATGGCAGGCACCCACATATGTTTGGGAATTGGGAAGAAGATATCCAATCGTTCGGAAGGCAATGGCAATGATGGTGAAGTATGTGGGAAGGCTAAATATGGAGAAGAATGGAGGAGTTGTTGCTGTGGACTTGGAAGGAAACCTAATTGCACATTACTATGATTCTGCCTTTTCGTTCATCACAGGGGGCATTAAGATTGGGAATCACTTGTATTGTGGCTCCGTTCACTATCCCTTCATCATACGTCTGGATTTGAGCAAGTCTCCCGCAATCCCCACAACCAAACATGTATAAGGTAGTTGTGATATGCTGTGTCAGTTATTTTGATGCTGAAACTTGATTTCCTTCTTCTGATTCTTTCTTTCTTTCTCTTAAATTAATCTCATTAAAATTTTTCTCCCTTCCATTTCTCTCGTACCAAACATATTGGAGTCTAATTATGTTGGATTTGCTGGCAGGTTATAAGCTTGATCCGTCATGGAAGGCTTTGGTCCATGTTTAAGCCCATTATTATGGTGACCTCATTTTTTTTATAACGATCTTAATTCTTGAATATTAGTCTAATATTGTAGTGAATACAATTCTGACTGTTTTTAAAGAGGGGCCTTAATTTGACCCTCCTGAATGTTTGGGGGGGGGGGGGTTGGGGGGACAGATTGTCACGGGAATTTCTAAATTATTTAATTTGCTCAAGCAAAAAAGTTTTTACATCAAGTATAATTATACATTGTCGTAACGTCAAATTAATGCTGGAAACTAGTGTCTCGAGGACAGAATTTTAAATTTTTTGGTAAAAAAAAAGGACAGAATTTTAAATTAACGAAATATTTAAATCAATATTTACCCCTCTGAGGATAGTTGTTATTTAGAATGACACACGTGTTTATATACGTGCACATACGACAGAAAATTAATACTCCTACGGTTCTTAATATAGGACTCAATTTCTGAGTTGGTTTTGTTCCTAGATGTAAGATATATTTTTCATATTTATCAATTTTCTCTAAATTACCCCTATGGATATTCCATCAACCATAATTAAGTAGAAAGGGAGATGGGGTATTAAGAAAGATGATTATAGTGTTTTGAAAAAATGTGTCACTTTTCTTATAATTAACTAACCTACCTAACTTTCTTAATCTGATCAAATTGATTAACTAGGTCTTATATTAAGGAGCGAAGAAGTATTTTTTAATGTAAATCTTAATTAACTAATTTGAATATATTAATAATGTTAGTTAAATTAGTTGAGACAAAAGGTGATTTTTGTTATTGTCTCTCTTTTTATCCATAGGATTTCCCGATTAAAAAAAGACAAATGTTTTTTTTCCAATTCTAATTTATTTTTATGGCAAAAAAGGAGACCTGTTTATATCAAACGTTTCAATACCTACCTTCAATGTTAGATCATGCTCAACTAATTAATTCAGAACGTTTAGTATCCCTGGTTATTAATATAAGTGCTAGTCAAATGTAAGATTCAAACTTATTTTGTTTTTTATGTTTATTTATTTTTGTTTAAAGTAGTCTTTATAATTACTACACATGTTAAATGTTTCATTAAATGCTAATTATAACTAATACATATTATTAATAATATTATATTAAAAAAGATAACACATATTTATTATAAACAATTAATTTAAATAATATTTTTAATATACTTTAATCGGTCAATTGATTTTTATACTCCTTCGGTCCTATTCTATTTAGAACGAGAGGAATATTAAGTATTGGAGTTAATAATTTAATATTTAATAGTAATCAAAATGCATTTGAGTCTCTGGAATGAGCTCGGCAGAACATTCCACGTTCCAGCATAGCTGGTTTTGCTTGGTCTTATCTTCACACATTAACTTTTTTTGACCAGAAATCTTCACACATTAACTTGCCATAAACTTGTTCAAACTGCAAACATTTTATAATTTCTTAAAAACTATCAATATAAAGTCACATATATTATGAATAGATTTTTTTTTGTAGATTCTAATATTAAAAAAAACAGCAATAACGCTTTTGGACTCAATATAATATTTAAAATATTAAATCAATACTTAAGTGATTTAGTAACACTAAAACAATTCAACTGACTATAATTCTTCTGCTCATATAAAATAAGAAATAGCTGTAAATTTTTTGTTCAAGTATTTTTATTTCAGTAAAATCGGAAATTCTAAATTGGACGGGACTACACGTGGGCCCCACAAGACTTTAAGTTTATATTATCCGGCGTCGTCATCTACATTCAAGAGCTGCGCCTTCAGCCGTTACTAATTATTAATACATTATCGAGACACCTTCCTTCTCGGAGCCCTGCCTCCCGGGCTCTCACTGCCTGTACACATGCCCCAGTCAACGAATCTCCACTCCTCTTCTCCGACTCAGTCGAATCAGAGACCTGCAAACACGACGTCGACGTCTTCATGGCGTCTCTTGTTCTTCACCCTCATCCTCCCCGTTGCCCTGGCCGCCATTCTCTTCTGGCTCGACCGCTTCCAGCCGGCTCACTTCCCCGCCGACGTGATGAGCTGGAGAATCATTACGGCGCCGGCACGCAACGACAAGATGAGTGAAGGATCGGAGGCCATGGCGGAGGGACACGTGGAGGGACCTGAAGACGTCGTTTACGATGCGGCGACAGGTGTCATTTATACCGGCTGCGTAGACGGGTGGATCAAGCGGGTTACAGTGAAGGAATCGGCGGGCGACCCGGCGGTGGAAAGTTTGGTCCGGACTGAAGGAAGACCGCTGGGTGTTGCTTTGCACCGGAACGGTGAACTTATTGTGGCAGACTCCGACAAGGTAATAATTTATTGTGTTTAGATTAAACAATATTTAAAAGAGAAAGTGGTAAAAAGAGACTGCCAAAATAGAAAAATTGTAAATTGGGACACATGATAATCTTATCATCATGGGTTTTGAGTTTTGACAAGGAACGGATCTTTGTGTGTAATTTTTCTATTTTAGTGGTTTTTTTTTGTTGTTGCAATTTTCCTTATTTAAAGGCTTACCAAACAAATATTTAAAATCTTTTTTAAATGAAAGGTTTAAATGCATCGAGGTCATGGATCGGCCCCGTCGTTTTCTGCGCAATTATGTGACATATTGAAACATGACTAGCTTTATATCTGGTAAAAAATTGAGTAACTCTATATGAATTTATACTAATATAATAAAATTTAGAACAAATCCTTTTTTCCCCAGCAAATTTAGAACAAATCATATTATATAGTAGAATGTATCTAATTAGTGTTTAAAACCTAAATCCATCGTTACCGAGGGTTAATCTGTGGGCAACGGATGGCAAAAGAAAAATTGTTGGCAAAACAAGGACGGTTACTATTACTATTATTATACTCCTCCGGTCCTTATTATAAGACTCAATTTGACTTTTTATTTGGTCCTAATTATAAGACCCAATCCATTTTGTCTCTTATATTTATGCATTTTTTTCCAAGATAATCCTTCTAATAATGATAGTTTTAGCCAATATACTTAATTAGCAAGGATATTTTAGGAATGACAACACTTAGTTATTATAAATAACCAACTTAACTTACTTCCTTAATTTCCTCAAATAAGTCAATTGGGTCTTATAATTAGGACCGGAGGAGTAATTATAAACAATGAGTGGTGTTTGACTTTTTTTTTTTTTTAATACAATCAGATTAGATCGTGTTCGATGTTTTTGGATTAGATTTAAATATTATGTGATGATTTCACGATTTTGACAGCTAGATAGGTCGGATACCTTATTTATAATTTTGAGATGTACATGTGAAGCTCGTTACAAGTTTTATTCTGAAATAATTGCTGAAAACAAGCAAAGTGCTTGCGCCGTAAGCTTATTAAATGCGGAACGAACTCTTAAAAACACTCTTGTATGTTAGGAAATTAAATTTTAAATTAAATACTAATAATATATAGGACACTGTAAATTAGGGGCTAATGAAAGTGACAAGAGAAGGGAAGATTGAGTTGTTGACGGATGAGGTTGAGGGGTTGAAGTTCAAGTTGACAGATGGAGTGGATGTTGCAGAAGATGGCACCATTTATTTCACAGATGCTTCTTACAAATACGGTTTCAGTGAGTTCATGTTTGACATATTGGAAGGGAAGCCTCATGGAAGACTCGTAAGCTATGATCCATCAACCAACCACACCACACTTTTGCTTCCCAATCTCTACTTTGCCAATGGAGTTGCAGTCTCACCAGATCAACAATCTGTGATCTTCTGCGAAACGATGTTGTGAGTTACTATCACTCGTACATTTCCCATTCCACCTTTCTAGTTTCAATTTATGGAAAATTTATCAAACTATTATTGTTGATGAATCTTGGTGACGTGTCATGACATGATGGGATGGATTTACAGGAGGAGGTGCAGAAAATATTACATAAAAGGCCCCAAGAAAGGAAGCATAGAAAGATTTGCGGAGAATTTGCCTGGCTATCCTGATAACATTCACTATGACGGAGAAGGCCTGTATTGGATTGCGTTGAGTTCTGTAAGTAATGCGCATCTCTGCAGCAATTTATCCCTTCTTTGCAACTCATTTGAAACTAAAATTGGAAAAGGAAAAGCATAGATACACTGCACTTGGCCATCTACTCAATTTTATGTAGAGAATAATTATCTTGTTGTGTGTGAATGGCAGTCGCCCACGTATTCTTGGGAATTAGCACTGAGATACCCAATCATTCGGAAGGTATTGGCAATGATGTTGAGGTATAGAGTAAGGCCACACATGGAGAAGAATGGAGGGGTTATTGCTGTGGACCTGGAAGGAAAACCAATCGCCCATTATTATGATGCTGCCTTTTCACTCATTTCAAGTGGCATTAGAATTGGGAATCACTTGTACTGTGGTTCCCTTCACTATCCTTCCATCATACGTTTGGATCTGAACAAGTTTCCTGCCCTCCCCTCAACCAAACAACATGTGTGATGTAAAAGTGAATTTGGTTTGTTGTGTGATTTTCCCTGTTTGGTTTGTAAGTAGTTATTTGGATGAGTTTAAAATAAGTGTTTTTATGCTTTATGAGATAAAATCCTCTTATGTATTTATCTCGTACAGCACAATATCACTTTTTTACAGCTAATCTAAATGGGCACCTAATAACACTCTTATGGTCCTAAATACAAAAAGAGTTTTATATTTAGGCCGGAAGAATATATTATATTGAGTTGTTCAGGGCAGTTTGTTACATGTTATTGAACATGGTTTGTTATTGTAATTTCCCACTTTCGGACATGTTCTTGTATCTTTGTAATCAAAGTCTCTCCGTGGGTCTTGAAGCAACTCTATGATAGTTTTTAGGGGAAATTGCAAAAAAAGACTTTGGAATTGTAAAAACGCAGATAGGGATCCTTGACAACTTCACTTTGGGTTTTGACAAGAATAATATGCCCTGAAGTTGTTAAAACCCAAAGTGAAGTTGTCAAGAGTCCCTATCTGCGTTTTTTTGCAATTCCAAGGTCTTTTTTTGCAATTTTCCCTAGTTTTTATCTGCCGGATCATTTCTTGTACAGTGAATTTTGTACTTCTTTTTTGCTATCCATACATAAAAGGAAAAATTATAATGAAATTAAAAAAAAAAACTAATAAGTTTTAATAACAAGTGAATAGTTATCATTTATTACAAGCTGTTCTATTATTATTGGAATTTTTTAATAGTTATATTTTTTATTTGGGAGTTTATTATAATTCTCTCTCTGTTTTTTTTTGGATATACTCGTTATAATTCTTCTCCCTGCATACATAAAATCACAACATCACAGACAGATTCCAATCGATCTTTGCGGCAAAGACACAATAGAGGACGAAGAAAATGATCTCTTCGTCTCCGTCTCTCTGCTACATGGAGATTGAGAGACTTTTTTAATCGTCATTAGATTTAGCCATTTAAAAAAAAAAAAAAGAGCCGATATGTTTTTCCCCCAGTAGCTGTCTTTAAGATGATGATCACAGCGTTTACTTAGTTTATTAATTAATTAATAGTCAATCATTATTGCCTAATTAAAATAAGTATTTGGATCCTTGAAATTAGTCAACCAATTAACGAGCAGCCGGGTTAATAAATTCTAATTACCTTCTACTTGCACGTAACTTAAGTATCATTACAAAAATTTTAATGGAATCCTTTATTTTTATATCAATTGCCATAATATACTATCGTGATCTTGCTCTGGACAAGCAATTTCAAGACAACTTGTTTGGCAAAGCATCCTTGCTCAGAAGCCATCCCTTTCCCTTTGTTTTCTTTCGTTTTTTTTGGGCAAAGCCGAAGCCATCCTTTTAGAGGAAATTGCCTTGTCGAAGAATAAATTACAGGAATAAATCCTTAGTGATTTGTCATTGTGCCAACCGCCAAGCACAACAATTTAATTTGTAAAATAGTCAGTTTAATTTAACATCAATCAATCAATTAATATTTGTAACAAACTAAACCATATTAAAATAACATTGAAAAAAATATTATTTACAAATTTTGTTTCTAACCATTATTATTTTTAAGGGAAAATTACGTACAGGTCTCACAGAAGGCAATTTATTACTCTGAGGTCCCATGAAATGTCAAAATCACTGACAAGTCCCAAGGGACCTCAGAGTAATATTTTTGATTTGTAAAATGACATTACTGCCCCTCATATTCCATATTCACATTTGCTCTGTCATTGCGATTTACAACCTCAGCAGCGACTATTAATAACCCAATGAGAGGGCGTTAACAACCCTAGCAGTATCTGTTAACAACTTACTTTATAGAATCATATAACCTCCACATAAGAGTAAATTATAACCAAATAGTATAATACAACAACTTTAACACTAAAATGGGAAGCTTTTTTATATCATTAAGAATTTTAACCAAATCCAATAGGATTATAGCAATATTTTAATGCGAAGATCCATTTACAACCTCAACAGCGACTATTAACAACCGAATGAGAGGGCATTAACAACCTAAGCAGTATCCGTTAACAACTTACTTTATAGAATTATATAACCTCCGCATAAGAGTAAATTATAACCAAATAGTATAATACAACAACTTTAACACTAAAATGAGAAGCTTTTGATATCATTAAGAATTTTAACTAGATCCAATAGGATTATAGTAATATTTTAATGCGAAGATCCATTTACAATCTCAACAGCGACTATTAACAACCGAATGAGAGGGCATTAACAACCTAAGCAGTATCCGTTAACAACTTACTTTATAGAATCATATAACCTCCATATAAGCGTAAATTATAACCAAATAGTATAATACAACAATTTTAACACTAAAATGGGAAGCTTTTTGATATCATTGAGAATTTTAACTAAACCCAATAGGATTATAGCAACATTTTAATGCGAAGATCCATTTACAACCTCAATGGTGAGTATTAATAACCCAAAGAGAGTTGTTGACAATCTAGGCAGTATCTGTTGACAACTGACTTTATAGGATAATATAACCTCTAACAACTATATAAGATTAACTTTAAGACTATCTAGTTATAATTTAGTTAGTTATAGTTAGAAGTTATATTATCTGATAAAGTTAGTTGTTAACAAACACTGCTGAGGTTGTTAACAGTTCTACTTAGGTTATTAATACTTACTGTTGAGGTTGTAAATGGATTTTCGCATTAAAATGTTGCTATAATCCTATTGGGTTTAGTTAAAATTCTCAATGATATCAAAAAGCTTCCCATTTTAGTGTTAAAATTGTTGTATTATACTATTTGGTTATAATTTACGCTTATATGGAGGTTATATGATTCTATAAAGTAAGTTGTTAACGGATACTGCTTAGGTTGTTAATGCCCTCTCATTCGGTTGTTAATAGTCGCTGTTGAGATTGTAAATGGATCTTCGCATTAAAATATTACTATAATCCTATTGGATCTAGTTAAAATTCTTAATGATATCAAAAAGCTTCCCATTTTAGTGTTAAAGTTGTTGTATTATACTATTTGGTTATAATTTACTCTTACGTGGAGGTTATATGATTCTATAAAGTAAGTTGTTAACGGATACTGCTAGGGTTGTTAACGCCCTCTCATTAGGTTGTTAATAGTCGCTGCTGAGGTTGTAAATCGCAATGACAGAGCAAATGTGAATCTGGAATATGAGGGGCAGTAATGTCATTTTACAAATCGAAAATATTACTCTGAGGTTCCTTGGGACTTGTCAGTGATTTTGACATTTCGTGGGACCTCAGAGTAATAAATTGTCTTCTGTGAGACCTATATTTGATTATCTTTTCCGGATTTTATCTTGCTTTTGATTTTAAAAACAATGTAATAATTTTAAAAAGATAATTAAAGTTTTCGGGCATTTACCAGAAAAAGGAAAAGAAAAAACTCTCCGAGCGCGGGATTGTGCAATGTGCATACGCGCGTGGCATCCACGCTATACAGCACACCATTTTGGCGCGAAACTTTCCCGCCACAGAGCGACCCCGCCTGCTCCTTGGGGGTTTATCATCTGTGTTTTGCCCTAACGGAGGAAGAGACAGTACTCTATCTGGATTGGAAGAATCAGCATAGAAAAATATGGCTGGAGAAGCGTCAACTCCAGGGGATCCGTCATCACCGGAGTCGCCGACCTCTCCTTCGGTTGGCTTCAATACCGATCAACTTCCCTACACAAGCCGTGCATCCGAGGACGACGCCGAGGCTTCCGTTGATCCAGAGATTGTACGGGATGAACCTGAAGAACTCGAGGAAGAGGAAGATGGGGAGGATCTTTACAATGACAATTTCATGGAGTAAGTCCTGTTTGCAATTTTCTTAGTAAACCTATCCAATTTTTACTGATGTTCTCTAACTTGATATTTAAATGAATTTTAGTGACTATCGGAGGATGGAGGAACATGACCAGTACGAATCAATTGGATTAGATGACTCCTTGGAGGATGATAGGGATTTTGATCAGATCATGGAGGACCGAAGGGCTGCTGAGATGGAGCTCGAAGGCCGAGATGGTCGCCTTCCCGTTCGCAGCAAGCTTCCTCAGCTTCTTTTCGACCAGGGTAATGCCATTTCATTTCTTATTTTTATCATAAATCCTTTGATGCTAAACGCCGATACAGGGCACATTTCCTTGAACCCTCTCAATCGTGCTATCTGTATCTTGAATTTTCGACTCGAATAGATTAAACGAAACCCCATACCTCTATTTTTACTATGTAAATTACTGTATCAGCTTGAGGCCGTTTATTTGCAAATAGCTGCTGCTGGTTACAAATTAAATGTGGAGAATGATACTGGTTTCTTGGAATTGTGACATTATTATGGTGAATTGGTGATAGGAGAGCCTTGCCTGAACCTCATTATTTATTGGCTCTAATTGAGCAAGGAGTGGAGCATCAATATTATGAAGCATTGAAGCATGGCCTGATGGTCAATTTTTATTTATTCTTGCTTGTATTGCAGATACTGATGATGACAGCTATAGGCCTTCGAAAAGGGCTCGAGCTGATTTCAGGCCTCCGCGTGGTGGAGGTAATGATAATATTGATGGGACACAAAGTTCACCTGGAAGGTCCCAAGGGCACTCAAGAGAGGACATTCCAATGACTGATCAAACAGAGGATGATCGATACGATGTAACAAATATTTTGACTCTTTGCATTTTGTATCCTGGGGATAAATTGTTAAGACTCGTTTGACAGTTAACAAGGATACCTGGATTGTAGGATGAATATGGTGACGACAGTGAATATGAGATGTATCGTGTTCAAGGAACACTAAGAGAGTGGGTGACCAGAGATGAAGTGCGCCGCTTCATTGCCAAAAAATTCAAAGATTTCTTACTTGAATATGTTAATTCAAAGAATGAACATGGCGAATTTGA
This sequence comes from Neltuma alba, assembly GCF_004799145.2. Taxonomy (NCBI): domain Eukaryota; kingdom Viridiplantae; phylum Streptophyta; class Magnoliopsida; order Fabales; family Fabaceae; genus Neltuma; species Neltuma alba. The sequence continues at coordinate 69,233 of NW_021637347.1, forward strand.
ATATGTGCGGCTGATAAATGAGATGGTCTCAGGTATATCTATTATGCATAAACTTAGATTGTTTGAATTGTCACAGTTAACGCCAACACCTGTATTTTGCTTGCTGATCTCTGATGAAGTATGAATTAGTTTGTCGTATCCATCAAATTAACCAAGTGTCCTTAACATGCAGCTAATAAGTGCAGTTTGGAGATTGATTACAAGCAATTTATATATGTTCATCCCAACATTGCCATCTGGCTGGCTGACGCGCCTCAATCTGTTCTAGAAGTAATGGAGGATGTTGCCCAAAAGGTTGTGTTTCAATTACATCCCAACTACAGAAACATACATCAAAAAATCTATGTTCGCATAACCAACTTGCCAGTTTACGATCAAATTCGAAATATAAGGTACTCCAACCAAAGCTGAAGTGTTATTCCCCCATCCTCCCCTTACCTGAATTTGATAAAGGATAAAGCCTAATCTTTAATTTTTATTGAGAGCAGGCAGATCCACTTGAACACCATGATCCGGATTGGAGGGGTTGTAACAAGGCGTTCTGGTGTCTTCCCCCAGTTGCAACAAGTAAAATATGACTGTAACAAATGTGGATCAATCCTGGGACCGTTTTTCCAGAATTCCTATTCAGAAGTGAAAGTTGGATCTTGCCCCGAGTGTCAATCAAAAGGACCATTCACTGTCAATATTGAGCAGGTACTACTTCCCAAATCCTTACATAGTTCTCTTTTCTTTTATGTTTAAAACAAGGATATCAAATGAAAATTTTGATGACAGAAACTATATAAGGGATTTGTCACTAATCCTTGCTTGAACTTGGCTAGGCAGCTGTATAGGGCGTGTTGATCTTCTTGTTTTTGATTCCCAAATGATATAACTTACGAATTCTCTTTTACAAAATTCATAAACAACCTTTGTTTCTGAGAAGCTAATTAAATCTTGTTTTACTTTTTGTAGACAATTTATAGGAACTACCAGAAGCTTACTCTCCAAGAAAGTCCAGGAACAGTGCCTGCGGGTCGACTTCCAAGATACAAAGAAGTGATACTACTGAATGATCTGATTGATTGTGCGAGACCTGGAGAAGAGATTGTATTAACCTTTACCTGGACTAGTTAGCTAGCATTGTGTGTTACTGAATGATTTCCTTATTTTGCTTTCTATACTATAAAACTTGCAGGAGGTCACAGGTATTTATTCAAACAACTTTGACTTGTCTCTGAACACAAAGAACGGTTTCCCAGTATTTGCCACTGTGGTTGAGGCAAATTATATTTCAAAGAAGCAAGATCTCTTTTCTTCCTACAAACTCACACAGGAGGATAAAGATGAGATTGAGAAGTTGGCCAAAGATCCCAGAATCGGAGAAAGGGTTTGTTCTCTAGTAGATGATGTGTTGTCATTTTGGTGCATTAAGAATTTAATCTGAAACATTCTGTAAATTGGATTTCAGATTGTCAAGTCTATTGCTCCGTCAATTTATGGTCATGAAGACATAAAAACTGCAATAGCTTTAGCTATGTTTGGAGGTCTAGAAAAGAATGTTGAAGGAAAGCACCGTCTACGAGGAGACATAAATGTTCTTCTTCTTGGTGATCCTGGAACAGCAAAGTCACAATTTTTGAAGTAAGAGTTTAGCGATTCTCTTTTAAAGATTTCTCTGCAATAGTAATGGTGATCTGGCATTGCCTCTTACAACAATCACTTTCCAGGTATGTTGAAAAGACTGGACAGAGAGCCGTTTATACTACTGGTAAAGGGGCTTCCGCTGTAGGGCTTACTGCAGCAGTTCACAGGGATCCAGTCACAAGGGAGTGGACCCTTGAAGGAGGGGCACTTGTTCTGGCTGACAAAGGAATTTGTCTTATTGATGAGTTTGACAAGATGAATGATCAGGATAGGTAACAAATATATATATACTATTCTTGTAATCTTGTGATTTCCAATGGATGCTGCTAGCTCCCAACTTCACTAGAGGAAGGGAGATTGTAAGCACATGTTTTTTTTTAAGCTTAAGGATATTCATGCAATACCAGGGTGAGTATCCATGAAGCTATGGAACAGCAGAGTATAAGCATCTCAAAAGCGGGCATTGTCACATCTCTTCAGGCACGTTGCTCTGTCATTGCTGCTGCCAATCCTATTGGAGGAAGGTGAGCAATATATTAACTTGAAGTGGAAATCTTCTAAATGAGTGTGCATATGGCCATAATGTAGACTACTGTGCAATACATGTGGTACAAGAGATGACTAGTGGATTATTTCAGAAAGTATAGTAGCATTTTCCAACCATTTCTCTCATGAACTACTCTTAACTTGAAGTTTTTGTTTATTTGGCAGATATGACTCCTCAAAAACATTTTCTCAAAATGTTGAACTGACGGATCCTATCATTTCTCGTTTTGATATCCTCTGTGTTGTCAAGGTTATGATCATTTTCACTGTTTCTCCATGAAACACTTTATTTTATTATATTAACAGAGGGAACTCTTGATTATTCAGGATGTTGTTGATCCGGTCACTGATGAAATGCTTGCAAAGTTTGTAGTTGATAGTCACTTCAAGTCACAGCCTAAGGGTGCTAACATGGATTCCTTACATGAGCATGAAGAAGTTCTTGCGGCTTCGATGTCTGCTGATGCAGAGGTCATTACCAAATACTGTCAGTAGTTTGACTTTGGATAATTAGTTTGTGGCTTCCATATCTATTATACTTTTAAATTCGGTCTGCAGATACTTCCTCAAGACCTGCTGAAGAAGTACCTCACATATGCCAAGATGAACGTGTTCCCAAGGTTACATGATGCTGATATGGATAAACTGACACATGTTTATGCTGAACTACGGAGAGAATCTTCAGTAATGCTTCATTTCTGCTTACCAATTGACTGCTAGTGATTACTATTCATATCAGCTTTGCTAACATGCTGTGCTCGTTATCTTTATATAGCATGGACAAGGAGTTCCCATTGCTGTAAGGCACATAGAATCAATGATAAGGATGTCCGAAGCCCATGCTAGAATGCATCTCAGGCAGCATATCACGCAAGAGGACGTGGACATGGCAATTCGTGTTCTACTTGATTCATTCATCTCAACCCAGAAATTTGGGGTGCAAAAAGCCCTGCAGAAGGTTATTTTCTTTCCTTTTTTTTTATTTTTGGGATTTACCTCATTTGCACTTTAAACTCTTCTGGATTTTCTCCAGCATAATGTTCCATCCCTGCCTGTTTTGGTGTCTTTAGCATTATTATCCATGATGTTAAATCCACAACGATTGATGCAGACTAACATGCCATAGTAGTTGTGGAAAAACGATTTTATTCTTTTCTGGCCATAGGAATTTGGATTGGACTTGGTGACAATATTCAGCCCTTGGCCTTAATCTAGAAAGTGGACTTTTGCAGAGCTTTAGGAAGTATATGACTTTCAAGAAGGACTACAATGAGTTGCTTCTGTTCCTTCTTCGTGAGCTTGTAAAGAATGCATTGCATTTTGAAAGAATTGTTACTGGATCTACTTCAAACCTCACGCACATTGAAGTCAGAGTAGATGATCTCTCCAACAAGGTAACATTCATGTCCAATAAAGGAGCAGACAATAAGATGTGGTTATTTTCAAACTGGATAGTAATGATTGGTATTCGTGTTTGTTTGCGTTATGCAGGCACAAGAGCATGAAATCTATGATCTTAGACCCTTTTTTAGTAGCACTCACTTTGCAAGAGCCAATTTTGTTCTGGATGAGGAGCGAGGAGTAATCAGGCATCGCCTTGCAAGATGAAGATAGAATTTTCCTAGAGTTTATCAGTGGATGTAACTGTGCAATAATCTTAAACAGTGAAATTAAGACATGAGATATTTAAGTAGGATGGTTCTCCTTTCAATAGTTAATTTTTCAGAATTTGTAAACATATATTTCTTTTTCTTTCTGCTGTTTTATAAACATGTATTTCTTTTTGCCACCAGTATTTGACACCGAGGTTCATACGTCATGAAGACAGACATTGCCACTTTCTTCGTAGCTTCACCCCAAATTTCAGAAGATTGATTCAAAATCATTGTCTTACGTTGGTGCCCATGTAAGGGGCCTAACTGCCCGGTAACAACTGCACATGTAGGAGTGCTAAGCACACTCACGCTTCAGGTGCCTAATACGGATCCTCTTCACAGTTAAGACCTAACAATAAAGCTATACGCAAGTTAAAGTTAAACTCGATCTCACTCGTTTGTATCGAGCACCCTCTTTTCTCTAAATAGAGAATCTAATTTCCTGGGGATGGAATTTCCTTCGCTGTACTTAGTTTTTCTATTTATCTACTCTCTCTAAACTCTCTCCGTATCTAATATCTTAAAAGTTGGACTCCGTCCGTAAAATATCGTACTAACCCGTAGAGCTCATTCGTATCAATGCCAAATGTCACCTTGGCCGAATCAAGCTAGGCATTTGGCTGTGGTATTTACCATCATGTTCTCTATGGCGGTGGCTCCGGTTCGATGCCGGCGATGGGAGGTTATGGCACTGGGACAAGTGGAGGGACCTGAAGACTTGCTTTATGACTCAAGTGGCGGAGGCGTGATATATACAGGGTGTAGCGATGGGTGGATCAAGCGAGTCACGGTGAACGATTCGGCGGCCGACTCGGTGGTCCATGACTGGGTCAACACTGGAGGAAGACCTCTCGGTCTTGCTCTGGGCCTCAATGGTGATATCTTAGTCGGTGATGCATACAAGGTAATTTTCTTCCATTCACATTTAGTTTCATGGTTGAGTAGATACCTTTTTCACATGTATCTGCATGAACTTTCAATATATATATATATATATATATATATAGATAGATATATAAAATTCAAGCGAATGATGCAGGGCTTGGTGAGAGTGACAAGAGAAGGGAAGATTGAGTTGCTGACAGATGAGGTTGAAGGAGTAAAGTTTAAATTAACAGATGGAGTGGATGTTGCAGAAGATGGCACCATTTATTTCACAGACGCTTCCTACAGATACAGTTTAAATAATTTCATGTTCGACTTTCTGGAAGGGAAGCCTCATGGAAGACTCATAAGCTATGATCCATCAACCAACCGCACCACACTTTTGGCTTCCAATCTCCACTTTGCCAATGGAGTTGCAGTCTCACCAGATCAACAATTTGTGGTCTTCTGTGAAACCCCAAGGTGAGATATATATATATATATATATATATATCTCTATCTATCTATTTACACGCACTTCCAATCAAACTTAAAGCCCATTTTCCACATGTGTGTGTGGTTTGAATTAAAAATGATGGCTGAGCGACTGTGCAGGACGAGGTGCAGAAAGTATAATATAAAGGGCTCTAAGAAGGGGAGAATTGAAAATTTTATTGAAGATCTACCTGGTTTCCCCGATAACATTCATTATGATGCACAATCACAACGTTATTGGGTTGCCATGGCCATGGTAATTCTGAATCTAACCCTCCACTTCTTTATAATAATCCAAAAACTCATATTTAAGCGATCACAATCCCTTTCATTAGGATGAAGGCCTATTGATTAAACTGCATTGTTTTACAATTTACTTGTGATATGAATGGCAGCCGTCAAATCTGAGGCATGAAGCAGTGGCAGAGATTATGGAGGCAAGTGGGGGACTTGTTTCTGTGGACTTGGAAGGAAAAGTAATGAGTCATTACAATGATACAGAGTTGATTTTGGTTTCAAGTGGCATTAAGATCGCAAGTTCTATCTATTTTGGCTCTTTGCTTTATCCCTTCATCCTTCGTCTCCATCTCTAGGTTTTCATTATCCACAACCTCAATAAAACTCTTCCTACATGTTTAATAAAAATATTATTTTTTCAAATGTATATTATACATTCTCATCGTTACGCACTAAATTATTCTAAACTAAAAAAATTATAAAAATTAAATTGTTTTGAGTTAAAATTTAGAAATTAAATGGACAAGTGAGGCAAAGTATAAGGATAAAAATTGGATTTTCCCTTTTTAACAAAATAAAAGCACATATTTTTTTGGGCCTACACATAGCATAAAAGAGAGGCTGGAGCCCGAAATGCATGTGAAAACTACTGTGCACTACCGTACGGTACGTCGCTGGAGCCACTGAGCCAGAGATGCTTGCGTACGCGTGCCGATCATAAAGATCGTACGGCCCGATTTTGCACATCTCAAATCCTTGCGGAGCGATTTCTTTCTAATCAAACGGTGTATATTCACCGGTGAGGTCATCTGCGGTCTATCATAAATAATACATTTTACGAGGCCCACGGATATTTTACAATGTATTTTTATACAAACAATGCATTTTTTAAGCATGATAATTTGAACAATGCATTTTGACTTTTAATCTTTTAGAAAAATATAACATTTAACTGCTTTAAACTCAGAACTTTAATTTTGGTCCAAAAAAGAAAACCCGGAAATTTAATGTAAAAATCACGAATAAAAAACTAATTATGAAGTTTTAAGAAAATTAAAGTATACATAACAACAAATCAGCGTCGCGAAGCATGGAATCATAGCTCGGTCACCGGTGCAGAAAGGACCATGACGCATCGTACGGAATTGCAAGGCCCCAAATTGCGTCTCTCTTTGTGTGTCTTGCATCCACCCAGTCGCTTCCATTTCACTCCTCTCTCCCCTCTCTCAAAATCCTTCCTTGCTTTCTCTCCAGTTTGGCGCCTTGGTGACGTTCCTAATGGCCAAAAGATCATTCAAAAGCGAAGAAGAAGAAGATCGCGATACGAAGAAGAAGAAGAAGATAGTGATAAGGGTGGTTTTTGGGGCAAGGACGAAGACAGAGATGGGGGGTGAGAGTGAGGGGTCAATGCTGCGTTGTCAAGCAGACGAATGTGGAGTGGACTTGACAATGGCGAAGAAGTATCACCAGAGGCACAGGGTTTGTGACAGACATTCCAAAGCTTCTGTGGTTCTAGTTTTTGGCATTCGTCAGAGATTCTGTCAACAGTGCAGCAAGTATGTATCTTTAGTTTTTTATTTTTATATATATATATCCATCGTCCTTGCTTTCTTTTCTTGATATTGATGCTGATGATGATGCAGGTTTCATGAAGTGGCACAGTTCGATGGCAGCAAAAGGAGTTGCAGGGAAAGACTGGCAGGTCATAACCAACGTCGAAGAAAAACCTACTCACACGTTCCCTCTGCCTCAACCACTCCCGCTTATTCAAATCATCAGATTCTCCATTCTGGTGGGTTAACATTAACATCCCAACAAGAGTCTTCGATATAATTATAAACGTGAATGTTTTTTATGGTTTCCAATTGCAGATGAGCATGGAACACGTGAGGGTTCGATTTCGTTTTAGTTTGTGTACATATAAATATAGTCCTGTTCACAATTGATTTCAGCTTCCTATGATTGTAGTTAACCTTTAGCCCACAACCTAATCCATCGGGGATGTCTATATTCAGAACTTAAGAAGTGAATGTGCCATTTCATGATTTAAAAGAAGATCCGTAGACAAAAAGCGGAGGGCTTTCTAATTGATCAAGTTAATCTCTGTTTATTACATGGAAAGTCATTCCAAAATTAACACGAGTTTCTATGAAAACGCCATGAACAAAATGAGCTGGAAGCATAAATTAATAATGTCATGAAAGGAGTGACGCCGTTTGTGATCACCTCCTCAATAAATCGTTTCAGAAAATTGCATCATTTTCTGTATTGGATTGGCATTATTCAGGGCCAAGAGTGGATAATTTCACTATGAAAGCTTAGTGTGGAATGTACGAGGGTTCCTTTGTGCAGCAGATAAGCAGAAATATATTGTATCAGTCTAAAGCATTCAACACTGCATCAACAACCTCTTGGGTGGTGCTTTTCCCTCCGAGGTCTTTAGTCCGGTGTGTGCCCTCAAGAATGACTCGTTTCACAGCAGTTTCCAATCGGTCGGCAAAAGCAGGAAACTGAAGATGTCTGAGCATCATGGCTGATGAGAGAAGCAGTGCTACTGGGTTTGCTGTCTTCTGTTCCAATAATTTCTCATTACCGACATTTCCCGCGGAAGCACCTTGCTCAAACACAGCATGATCAGCCCCCACATTTCCTGCAACGATAACACCCATTCTTAGTGACTTTTATGCAATAATCTTCAGTTTAGTATACAGAACGAAATTATATTGAAGCAAAAGTAATTCTATATAGTAAATAGACACTTATCTCCCTAAATAATAATAATAATAATGAGATAAATAATAATTATACCAGTATAATAAATATTATAAATCTTGTTCATGTGCAGCGGAAAAGCAATTCCTTTCCACATGGGCGAAACAAACAGGTTAATTGTAGAATTTAATATTTTTTAAGCAACCACTTCTATGTTAAGGCAATTGCCACCTCACTCCAGTTCATCATCCAATTTGTTGTCCTCAATAAACCCATCTCCGTACAAACCTAGCATTGGCACCACCAGTCCAACACAACTATTACCACCTTGATATTGCTGCTATTACAACCACGAGCAATTCCGTTATGTCCACATTGACAATTGTCTTCACGACTGCTTAGCGCATTTTGACATGCAAACAAAGTTCAAACTTGATTCTCATACTATCAAAAGGTGGGAACTAATCGGACATTTTGAAGACATGGTATAACTGAGGGAACAGCATCCAATAAGCTAAGGAATGAAATTTTGTAAATAATAAAAACCATACCTCCTGGCATTACTCCAGTACCTCCAGCAATACCTGCTGCCGTATTTGCAACTAGATTCCCATAGAGATTTGGGGTTACCTAGCAAGTTGAAGCAGGATTCATGAACTTCAGAACGTATTCAGTTGGCAGCAAAAACAGAGATAAATGAGTGCCAGAAGGAAAGTCAGTGAATTGCAACTTGCAAGATAGAATCATCAAAAACATATCAAATGATTCTCATCCGTGACAATAGATAAAGCAGGGCAAACTTCATGCTTCCCAATAATATTAATATCATATCCATAGGGTCCAAGCTCCTTCATTATTATAAGTCATATTTATCCTTCCCCAAAGGCCAAGAGTTGATAAATAATTAATCTTAATAGTCTTACTATTTCCACTTCCGTTAATACTTGTCTTTCATATTCTTTTGAATTTCAGTCACTACCGCTCATTTCTCAGGCCACTTTTCCACTAACAGGTACTTTAGAAGAAACGCCAAACCTATGGCTCCAACGTCCCAAATGAAAATGAATATCAGATGTCAATCAATCAAAGAGCAAGCTAAAAGACAAAAATTACATAGATCCAAGTTTGTAAACAAACAACACAACTGTAGATTCACATACCATGACATCAAACTGCTCAGGCTTTGAAACAAGCTGCATGCAGCAGTTATCCACAATAATTTCATTATACTTGATTCCAGGATACTTTGTAGCAACCTCTCGACAAGATTCCAAGAATAGACCATCTGCTAGCTTCATAATATTTGCTTTGTGCACAGCAGTCACTTTCTTTCTGTTGTTTAGATAAGCATACTCAAAAGCATATTTAGCTATACGCTCTGAGCAGAACTTTGTGATTACCTAGCAGAAGACTAGTATGAGGTCCCAACCAACTTCATGATATACACAAAAAATCCACAATCATAGGCGAAAATCAGTCAATTACTTAACCAAAATATGAGCAGACCATTATAAAGTATAAATCGGAACATATCTGGATGGCATTTGCTATATAGATAGAACACTGAACACTCAGATAAGAACTTGGAAACAAAAATTTATCGCATTATCAACCAAAGGTCAGTTGATAAACTTATTAAACATCTTTTTAAACCAATTTTACCAGACATATTCTGGAGAAGATTGGCGAAAACCATAAGAATACAAATAAAAGCTGCCATGCGAAGCAGCACTTATTTATAACCTAATTTAAATATTTATCCATTTCAGTCAGCAGTTCAACTAAGACAGGGTCTCCTTATCAAAGGATATCATCATGAACATGGTCACCAAAATCCTGACAAATAAAAACAACCAGTCTGAAGAACTAGAAATATTTTAGATAAATATCCATGTTGAATCAACTTCATGGATTACTTATTAGCATCTCTTTAAGTTATCCACTATCCATGAATCACAGTTTAAAACAGAACCATCCACCAAGTTCATGAACAATTAGATGCAATTCCCTATCAGTTCTTAAATATCATCTTATCTTCTTCTCTTACTAACATATATTCGTATGTAATAATTTTAAGGTTAATTTTAAGGTTGTGGAATTAATGATTAAAAAAAAAGTGCGTTGGATTAGTAGTCGGTACCTGCCTACAAGTGTAAATAAAAGCAATTCAATCAATAATTTTCAGCTAGTCTAAACAGAACACATTAGAATGGGAAAGCTATTAGTTCAACAAACAGTACCCTACGTCTTGACACCATTGAATCCATCAAAAGAAAATGAATCCCATTGATAGCAGAGCTACCAGAGAGCAAAACGTTAGTTGATCATCAATTACTCTCCATTCAAAAAGTTCAGCATAGAATAACAACCTAGTTTATCACATACCTTAAGGCTTTCAACGACTCCAGGAACGACCTCATGTTCCAGGCCAGAATACTCTCCCTCCGTATTCTCCCTAATCACGACAATATCAACATTCTCGTGCCTCGTCACCAAACCAGGAAGATTAAAGCAATTCACGAGCGAAGCATACAGATCAAGCTCTTTCCTAAGCTGCACGTTCAGCGAGCTAACACCACCGCCCATGGGTGTAGCCAATCCACCCTTCAAGCAAACCTTGTTCTTCTTTATCGAATCGATCACCTCCGGCGGCACTCTCGGCATATCACCGTGTACTTCATACTTCTCGAAGTAAACCGGCGCGTGCATCGCCTCCATCACTTGCTCAACAGCGCCTGTAACGAGAGGTCCAATTCCATCGCCGGGAATGAGGGTCACGGCGCGTGGAGCCCCATCCCCGGGTCGGGGCATGTAAGTGACGGATCGGGAGGGAATAAATCGGGAGCATGAAGAGATGATGTTGGGAGTGTCGGACGATTGTGATGCCGCGAGGAGCTGTTTAAGAAGTAACGCTGATCTTCTCGCCATTGGTGGAGCAGTTATCGGGACGCGTGCTAGGGTTTTGAAGATTCAGATTTGCGAGCAAGAAGACCGAGAAGCCATAGAAAAAGTTTACAGAAATACCGGTGAGAGCCGCGAGCGAAATTTTAGATTCTTGGAAAGGTAAAGGGATATTTCACCGCGTTGAAGCTGCATTTCCAATTTTCCATGTTCATTGCGCCAGTTTTATTTTTTAAAAAAACAAAATTCCTTTTTTCTTTTTGGGGTCAACTTAATGGCAAAATTCATGGGCCCATTTTCTTTTTTTTTTTTGAATTAGCAACGGCAAGCAAAGCTTGAAACAAACAAAAGACTAGGGGGGATTAGCCCATATCACGTGCACATTGGGCCGCACAAACGGAAATAACAGAGTCATAAAAAGTTGGTGTCGTGTCCGCATCATGAGCATTTTTTGCCAGGAGGTCAGCACATGTCAATGCTTCTCTGGGTGAGTGATGCAGTTCAAATGTCCAGATCTCAGCTATAGTTAGGCGAATTTCCTGGATAATGTTCCAAAGGGGGTGGCCTTGATTACCATCTCTAAAAATCAGATTAATGGCTTCAAGAGAGTCGGAGAACATGGAGACTTTCTGAAATTCCTTCATCTTACAGGTTTGAAGTCCAGTGAGAATGGCAAGTAGTTCAGCTTCAGTGGGCGAGACAAAGCCCAAACGCTGTTTGAATCCTAGCACCCATAAGCCTTCTGAGTTCCGAATGATACCTCCACATGCTCCGTGTTGAATATTGGTGACAGAAGCGTCTACGTCGATCCTGATGAAGTCACGCTGTGGGGGGGTCCATCTTGCGGTATCTCTATTTGAAATTTGGAGGATCGTGTTGGTAAAGTTCCGATGATCTCTATCCTCCAACAATTTATGAAGATAGATATTCCTGATAGTTGAGGGGTGGCATACTTTCCCTTCAAACGCTTTCCTGCATCTTGAAGTCCATAGTAACCAACAGATGGTACAGAAGACTTGTTGCCATGACCATTTTCTGAAGATGTGTTCCAGCTTTGTTTCTGAGGTTCCAATCCATCCACACCTGCAAGTTACCAGCAAAAAAATCACGAGAAACGTTAGTTTTAATAATTCCTCTCCAGACACTCTTGGCAATCTCACAGTCTCTCAGGATATGAATAGTGTTTTCCTCACAATCACACATATAGGGACAAGAACTATCAGAAGTGAGTTTCCTTTGAGCTCTCAAGTAGTTCGTAGGGAGTCTATCATGGATAGCCTGCCAGAGGAAGTATTTTAATTTCTCTGGAACTGGACATTTCCACATCTTCTTCCAAGTGGAACAGTAGTTCGATTCAGGACTGTGCTTAATAAACTGATAAGCTGTTTTGACTGACAAGTTTCCATCATTGGATGGTCGCCAACAATATAGGTCTTCAGAGAGCTGTCTATTAATTCTGGTGGAGACAATTTTGTTTACAATTGCCTGAGGGAGGACTCTATTGCAGGCAGCAATGTCCCATTCTCCATTGGGGAGAAGAAAATCATTGACAGAGGCTTGGGTGTCCAGATTGTTGGTGGTAGGATCTATATAACAAATGAGAGGATTGTTTAAAGGAGACCACTTATCCCACCAGAATCTAGTATTTAAACCATTCCCAATTTTCCTTCCCACTCCTTCAAGAAATTGATCCCACATTTTAACAATGCTGCGCCAGGTAAGAGAGGCAGATTTCTTATTTTGAATCTGGGAAAAACCATTGAAATTGCAGCCGTATTTGGCTCTTAAACACTGAACCCAGAGCATATGAGGTTTCGTGAGAAGCTGCCAATAGAGCTTGAGGATGAAAGCTTGGTTTTGCAAATGGAGGTCCTTGATATTAAGTCCTCCTTTGTCTTTTTGCTGCAAAACGTTCTCCCAAGCGACCAGGTGAATTTTGCGTGAACCTGTGTGTTCATTCCATAGGAATTTCCTGCTAAGTTTCGAGATCTCTTCAGTAATCCCTTTTGGTAGAAGCATGGTCTGCATTAAGTGTATAGGGATAGAGTTCAACACAGATTTTACTAGAATAGTTCTCCCTGCAAGATTTAGAAAATTCCCTTTCCAAGCCGTAAGCTTCTTTTGTAGTTTTAGAACCAGAGGGGTGAAGATATTCTTGGTGACCCTGCCATGAATAAGAGGCACGCCAAGATATTTTCCCAGGTCGACAGTTAGACCAACCCCCAAGTGTTGACTAATTTCCACGGCACGGTTATGGTTGATGTGAGGAGAGCAAAAGATTTTTGACTTTGACAGGTTAACCCTGTGACCTGAAGCTATGCAGAATTCAGACATGATGCTTTTTATAAGATCAACTTGGTCCAAAGAAGCTTCTGAGAAAAGGAAGAGATCGTCAGCGAAAAAAAGGTGAGATAGGCTCGGTCCCCTAGCCTTGAAGAGAAGAGGTTTCCACCTTTTATCTGCCACAAGAGAGGAAATGAGTTGACTGAGCCTTTCCATACAAAGCACGAAGATATAGGGACTCAAAGGGTCACCCTGTCTGACACCTCTTGTTGGGAAAAAGGTTTGAGTCTCATCACCATTCCAAAGCACTTTGAGGGTGGCAGAAGTGATAGAGCACATGATGAGGTTGATGAACTTGTCACTGAAATTTAAGCTTTTGAGTGTTTCTCTAATAAAATCCCAATCCAGGCGGTCAAACGCCTTTTCCAGATCCACTTTAATGGCAATGAACCCTTTCTTTGTTTTCCTTGTTCTCATAGTATGCAAAGCTTCTTGGGCCAATATAACATTGTCACAACTCTGTCTTCCCATGATGAAACTGCTTTGATGAGGATCAATGATATGGTCAAGGTGACTCTTCAATCTATTTGCAAGGATCTTAGTGAGGATTTTGAGACTCACGTTGCAAAGGGAGATTGGTCGAAACTCCTTCAGACAAGTGGGATGGTCAACTTTAGGGAGGAGGATAATGTTGGCTTGATTGTACTCAGCCATTTTCCTTGGGTGGTCAAAAGTTTCCTTGATCAGTCTACAAATTTTATCACCAACAAGGTTCCATTGGCTTTGGAAGAAATGAGGTTGCAAACCATCTGGGCCAGGAGATTTAAAGGCACCCATTGAAAAGGCAGCATTTTTTATTTCTAGATCTAAAATTCCGCTTTCAATCGCTTGTATGTCTTGAACCTGGAGAGAAGGGAATTTTGCAAAGAAATCAGCTTGATAAGGACGGGGTTCCTTGGTGTAGAGCTTTTTGAAGAAGTCAAAGGCCATCTGCTTTAGACTATTATGGTCACTTATCCATACACCTTGTTCATTCAAAAGGGAGTCGATTCTCTCTTTCTTAGGTCTAATGATGGTGGATGAGTGAAAGAATCTCGTATTCTGATCCCCAAATTGAAGCCATTTCTGTCGAGATTTTTGCCACCATAAAAGTTCCTCTTGAGCAACAAGTTTGTTGTAGGATTTCCAGAGAGATGATTCCAGTTTCTATAACCCATTGCAATCACTGTGCGTTCTTGCTTTGTCAATGCCTTCTAATCTCCTCAAAGTCTCTCTTTTTTTCTTCGGTATACTCCCAAGATTTTGATCATTCCAGGCGAGAGCAGAGATAGCAAAATTCGTGGACCCTTCCTGCCATGTAGAATTTTCCCAAGACTGAGCGACAAGTTGGGAAAAGCTTTCTTCCATAGCCCAGGCAGCATTATATTTGAAGTGTTTGACTTTTATGTGGGAGGGGTTTGCAACAGTGTCAGCCAAGAGAGTGACTCTGTGGTCAGATTTGAAACGGAGTAAATGGAATATCTTGGTGGTTGGATTTGTGTCAGCCCAATGAGAGTTGCAGAAGGTCCAATCTAACCTTTCCTTAATTGCTCCTCTTTCCCAGGTGAATATATCCCCTACGACCGGGACTTCTTGAAGACCACAGGAGTTAATACAATTGTTGAAGTCATGGATGGAATTCCAATTTATGTTTCCTCCTCCAGTCTTGTTGTGAGGAGAAAGGTAAGCATTGAAATCCCCTAGGAGAATCTAAGGTTCATTGACAACACCAGCCAGAGAAGAAATAGAATCCCAAAGACCTTTTCGTTTCAGTGGAGTAGTTTCGCCATACACAAAAGACACGAGCGAGGAGTTCTGAGAATTAGAATAAAAAATACTGCAGTGTAGAATCTGAGTGTTAGAGGATAAGTACTGAACTTTGATTTTGGCATCGTTCCACAAGCACCAGATGCCCCCAGCAAAGCCTGAGGCTTCTATACGAATCCAGTGAGAGAAACCCAGTTTGCGCATTACTGTGTCTGCTCTATTACCACTGATACGTGGTTCAATCAGGCAGAAAACATCAATATGATGCTTGTTGACAATTTCTTTAAGGATACGGGAGAAACCTCTTCCTCCAGCACCTCTACAATTCCAGCTAGCTATAATCATAAAAGACTGAGAACGAGGCCAAACAGGGAACAAGTTACCTTGTGTCCTTCTCGGCGTTGCCTTGTTTTTCCTGGGAAGATTCATCCGAGCCATCATGATCCATGGAAGAGGAGTCTCCCTCGCTATTGTGAGATTTAGAGGGCACTGAGTTGCAGTTGGGCGGTTTGGGGGGGTGACTCTTGTTTGAAATCTGGTCTGACCCATTCACTTGCACCGGGCCTGCTTTCTGAATTGAGTCTTTGCTGGATATTAATTTTGGGGAGGGGCCTGTTGAGGGGGTGTTTGAGGTGGTGCTGGGTTTTGGTTTTGGGCTGGCTATGGGGGGCCCAATCTGAGTAATATTTCCTTCAACCACGACATGGTTTCGTTGTCTGGCCATTTTTGGACTGTTCAGTGTGCTATTTGGGGTAGGCCCAATATCATTTCTTTCAACACTTTTTGAAGACGAGCTGTCCTGTGCATTACTAGCATCTGGTATCTTATTTTCCTTGCCCGTTGGCCTATTATGAGACTTGGGATTGCCCTGGCTTCTTGATTTGACAATTTCCTGTGACATTTGTCCGGACCTCGGGGATGATGGTAGCTTACCTGTGTTCTTCACATAAGAGGAAGGATTTTCCTGCAGTATCATGCTATCAGAGGCCCTTTCAGTGTTAGGGTGGTCAAAGGGTGGTGCTATTGGGTCTTCTTCCAGATCAGCTAAAGCTGCAAATCGTGAAAAAGTTTTGGGTTTGTCACTTTTCCTATTTGACCTTGAGCTACTCCCTTGTTCAGACTGTGATAGGCTGCGTTTGTCAGTTCTTGGGGGTCGAGATTTTCTCGGTTTGCCGGACAGCATCCATTCCCCAAATTTATCCTCTCCGGTTGCCGGAGTTTTCAGTGTCGGGGTGGGAGGAGTTGATGGTTCTCCGTTTCTTTCGTCTTGTTCATGGTTACATGGTGACTGGGTGGCATTATTCCACGGGCATTGATCTTTTCGATGACCATAACGTCCGCAGTAAAAACAGATAAGATCGATTCCCATGTACTCCACGTTGAAGATCGAATTGCCAAAGATAACTCTGGGGACCAGCTTCTGCTGTAAGTCAAGTTCAACACAGACTTTTGCGTATCTTCCTCTTTCTAGCTCACTGTCAGCTCGTGCAACTTCTTGAACTGTGTTCATATCTACTCGAACTGTCCTGCCTATTCGGTCGCCTAATCTGTGAAGGAAGTGTTTGTTGTATCCATGCATCAGAATGTTCGGGATACGAACCCAAAGAATCATTCGCCTGAGAGAGTTATTCATGGGGTCAAAGTGGGGCGTCCAGCGTTGAATGGCAACGCAATGCTATTGCACTAGCCAGGGGCCTTCGAATAAGACCTTCTTGTAATGTTCTCTCCAGTGCTGTTGGTCTGTGAAGCGTACTATGAAGTAGTTGTTTGGGAGGTCTACGATGTTGAACTCAGCAAAGCCCCAAATCTTTTTGAGCCAGTTCTTAAGATGGCGAGATATCATTCTTTTGCCTAGGACAGTCAAGACGAGGGCATTGTTCCAAGGACGGCACCACTCTTGATACTCCTCGTAAGTGCACGGAATGGATGGGTAAATCTCCATGAGTTTTTTGATCTCCTCTGTGGGTTCGGGTAAATCCCAAGCAAAGTCATCATCATGGAATAAAACATCATCTTCGGCCATGATTGTGCCACCGTTAGCCACCCCATTAAAGCCGATAAGGGAGGCTTTGTAAGACATAGGTTTTTTTGGCTCCGCAGGCTGTTTTTGTGGGGTTGAAACATCGTCATGTTCCATTGTTGTTTCCTGCGACTCAGTGGACGGCGAAGCAACTTCGTAAGTGGGGGCTTCTAACATTAGACTATCAGGGGTATGGGAAGGCTCCTTATTAGAAGCGTTATTCCCCTTCTTGTTTTTCTTCCCACCCTCTTTAGCCAGGTCGTCGGTGGGTCGGTCAGGTGGTTGCTTGCGCAGGCCGTTGCTGTCGATCTCCATTGATGAAAACCTCTTGCACGTTATCCAAGAGAGAGCGCACCTAGAAACAAACCAGAGAGCTCTAAACCCCACGATCAGGAGTCGTAATACTGCTACTCATGGGCCCATTTTCTACGCCCATGTGGTGAGCATACATTTTAAATTAATCAGCTTAATTTGTTATTTTAAAGGTTAATTTATTTTAGATTTTAATTTAAATCACTGCTTGTCACCATTTTTAAGTTAGTGGCCAGAGTTGAAAATTACAGTTATGAAATTTTTAATTTAATTCTTACGCAATATATAATAAGTGTCTCCTCAATCATGTGCCTTTCTTTCTTTTTTTTTTTTTGGGGTTCATCTCTTCGCGGTACGTTCGAACGGCCGACTAGTCCCCTCTTGAGCTGGATTCAGCCACTTTTATTGGGCCTAGCAAGTCCCTGCACCACCCCAGTGTTTTCATTTTTTGTTTTTGACAAATGCACTAGCACCACCCTAGTTGAATTACGCCTAAATGTATACAGATGAAACCAAAAAAGAGATAAATAAAAAATGATGGCTTTTATTTTATTTGAGAATATATTGATGGAATGTGGGTTCAGAGATAATTAGATAGAAATGAAAAAATACCAGCGTAAAATTTACTAGTGAAATTATTTTGTCTGTTAGAAAATAAATACATGAGTGAGAAAAGCATACCAGATTATGATATCAAATAACTGAATCACATGCTGATTCAATAAAAATATTATTATGATTTAAACATATTAAATTAAATCATATATGTAATATCTAAATTATTTGAATAATATAAACTAAATTATTTATTTAGTTTATATTATAGTATTTAGTAGAGAATATCCTATATTAAATGTTACGGCCAGTTAAAGGCAGGTCCGAAATTAGCATGTCCAAATCCAACCTGACGGGACTTAACCCATACAGGCTTATAGAGCAAACAAACAAACTAGCAAATTTTTCCTTCCTGCTGAATTGAAATCATCTCAGAAAGTGATACACTGCCAACCCATTTTTTGCCTTACATTTCAACTCCGAAGCGATCAAACTCATCATTATTCATACCCCACACTCACTTAATTGACCCCCGTCTCAGCAATAAAGCATCGCATTACCTTAAAGTAAAAAACCTGCTACGTATTAAGCCAAAATTTCCCAAAGATATGTTCAAATTCTTAAAAGATATCATCACGGAATGTGGCTTCAGCTTCAGGCATGCCTGCTTTGGAAATCCTTCATGAAAGCCACCAGCGTCTCAACCCCGGCCAAAGGCATTGCATTGTATATAGAAGCTCGCATCCCACCCACCGACCTATGTCCCTTGAGCTGAACCATCTTCTCTTTGGCTGCTTCCTTGATGAACTCGCCTTCTAACTCTGATTTCTCCAGCGTAAACGGGACATTCATCAATGACCTCACGGACTTCTCCACTGGGCATCTGTAAAACCCATTGCTTTCGTCAATGGCATTGTACAGAATCTCAGCCTTCTTCTTGTTCTTCTTCTCAACCTCTTTCAAACCGCCCTGCTCCAACAGATCCTCAAATACCAAACCACACATGTAAATTCCATAACAGGGTGGAGTGTTGTACAGTGAGTTATTCTCAGCTTGTGTCTTGTAATCAAGCATCACCGGAGTGATATCCTGAGCATTTCCGATCAAATCTTTCCTGACGATCACAATCGTCACCCCGGATGGCCCTACGTTTTTCTGAGCCCCGGCATAAATCACACCAAATCGAGAAACATCCACAGGTTTTGAACAGAAATTTGAAGACATATCAGCGACCAAAATACCATTTGGATTCTTTGGGGTTGGATAATCCTTGAACTCAACACCATGAATTGTCTCGTTTGCACATATATGCAAATAACTTGCGTGCGGGTTCTGAAGTTGATCTAATTCGCTGAAACTTGGAATTTTGGTGTACTTCTCGGACTTACCAGACCAGATTACATTGGGTTTACAGAATTTCTGAGCCTCCTTGAACGCCTTGTCTCCCCACGATCCAGTTACCACGTAATCAACCTGATCATCTGGCTTGCAGAGGTTCAACGGCACGGCGGCAAATTGTGTGGTGGCGCCGCCCTGCAAGAACAGAACATGATATTCCGGCGGAATATCCAAAAGGGCGCGCAGATCTGATTCTGCCTTCTGGATTATGGAGAGGAAATCCTTACCCCTATGGCTCATTTCCATCACGCTCATGCCGGAATCGCGCCAAATGTAGAGCTCCGACTCCGCCTTCTTGAGCACGGTCTCCGGCAAGGTGGCGGGTCCGGCGGCGAAGTTAAAGACACGATCTTGGGATGAGGCATGAGCTGGCGGACGGTCGTTGGTTTGGGTGGTGGTCGGCACGGCAGCGCATTTGATAGAGATGGGTCTGACGGAGGCGGCGGTGGCGGGGCGTATAGAGGTGACGACGGAATGATTGTTGTGGGTGGCGAAGGTGCTAACGTGATGATTAGGATTCTGAAGAAGATGAGTGCGAGAGAGAGCAGCCATCGACATGGTGACTTGAACTGAGAATGAACGGAGGGGCAAATCGAGATAAAAATTTCAGAGAACTTTATTAACGAATGAGAGACGCTGGGGCGAAGATCTGAATCAGAGGAGGGGCATATTTATATATGTGAGCGTGAGTCTGAATCTGTGCGCCTCAGGCGTGACCTAATGGTATGACTGGAAGAGACACTCATTGTTCTTGGTAGGTGGCAATAAATGGAGGGGTATTAGGAATATATGAACCTTTTTTTTTTTTTTACCAGCAGGAATATATGAACTATTATTATTATATATAAATAAATCTATATGTTAAGTTCTATATATGTATGCCTATGACAGCCTATAATATAGTTTAAATAAATTTTATTAAGGTATTGAGGTCATTTTAACAAGTATTATTTATTTTTGAATTTCATATAAGCCTTCTGACCATGCAATGTCACCATCAATAGGACCATTGAAACTGGCAAATCATGGGGTTGGTGGAAGAGCGTTTGCGGGGCAAAGGCAAGTAGGTAACTAACAAAAAAAAAAAGAAAAAGAGAGGAACATATTTATTATATTATTTTGTTTACATATTAGGAATTGACAATATTCATTTATTTTGGATCAAATGTTAAAATCCAAATATATAATATAAACGTTTCTTTGTAACTCATACTTTTATTTAGACATTGATGTTAAGTTTATATAAATATCAATAATTTTGAAAAGTAAATATTTTTTAAAAATTCAACCAAACGCTAGTCAAATCACATAAGGTCTTAAAAAAATTCATTCAACCGCAAAATCTAATCTTTACCCCCTCCTTTTCCTCTTATAAAAATTATCCAAGATAGTATTCACCATTGTAATTTTGATTTCAAATTTTAAATTGTTAAGTGACGATCATTGGCAAACCAAACATGGCCCAAATTAGCTTCAATCTTTCTGGCTCTTTGTTTAACAATGTTCCACACAACTAACAAGAATTGATCAAATTGTTAAAGAGTCTACTTATAACCCATAGGTTACGTTTGGTAGGAAGTATTGAAAATGATGGATTGAGATTGCAATTACAATTGAAAAAATCTATTAAAAAAGTGTTTAGTATAAAATATTGCTTGTTACGTGGGATTAGCCAAACTCATATATGTGGGATTGGAAAATACTATGCGGGGAAGTAGTATTCCTTAATCCCACCTCTATAGATTTGCTTAATTCCATATAATAAGCAATTATTCATGCTAAATAATATTTTAATAATTTTTTTCAATTGCAATCCAATCGCAATTCCTTATTTTCAATGCTTCATACTAAATGGGACCATAAGATTATGAGTTTGAATTTCACTGTCGATATGAGAATCTTATTGATGGGCGATCTGTAAGTATTTCTGTAAGTGCTCTCTGAGTTTGGAAACATATCCTGGTCTAATGATCTTCTAGTACCCAACTCACCTAAACTTTTTTTTAATAATAATTAAAACAAAAAAACAAAAAACAACGGTGGGCGCAGCACATGGGTCAAGCACAAACGACCCGCCGTTCTGAAATTGCTTTCTATTCGTTGCTTAGCCTAAGAAGCCAAATCCCACTTCTCATTGTATTGCCTTGAAAAAAAGAATCAGAGAGGATGAACTATATGATTACAACTATATGATCTTTTGTAATCGTTTTTGTCACTTCTTTAATTTTATTATTATTATTTTTTTAAGATAAGGGGGTAGGTGGGTATTAGTTTAAGTTGATATGATTACTCTTGTTACTTGGAGCACACGGGAAGAGGGCTTCCATTGAAGATAGATTATCAATCACTCAATTTGTTTTACTGTCATAAGAATTTCTTTTTTTAAAAAAAAAAAGTCATAACCTCGTGGGGAAGTAAAACAAGCTGCGTATTCTTATTAAGATCTAATCTTAGAGTATGTAATAAGTGTGTGTTGTCACTTATAATAATAATAATAATAATAATGATAATATAGACCCATGGAGCCATGCTTATTTTATTATTGCATAGAATCTCAGAATTGTTGATGCATTGATTACCTGCAATCTGACAAGATATGCTTTATCTAAAATTTTTACAAGTGGAAATTAAAATGGAATTGATTAAGCAATTAATATAACGAAGAATGATTATAGATCCATTCAAATGCCAAAATCAGTAACTCTCACTGCATGATTGTCGTATCTTTATATGTTCTATTATTGTCAATCAAATTAGAGTGGTTGGAAAAATTTAAAAACAATCAAATATAAAGAGATCAAAATCCGGCTACAAAAAGTGGTAAGATTACAAAATTCAAGAGAATCAATCTAAAGCATGTAAAACTAGTTGAACAAATGAGATTGTTCTATCATTTTCATTATTTTATTCAACGAGAACAAGGGAAACACAGTCTTCAAATGAGAAGGTATGTTGAATTAGATAAGAAATGAAAAGAAAATACAGAGGACCACCAAGGCAACCCAAGTTGCTGTTATGCCTGCATTTTTAACCCAGTCTCATTTGGATCTTCTTAATTCCTCTTTGAAATTGACATGTCAGAAAGAAACAGACATTGTCAATTTTGAAGAAATTGAGACAATCCATTTGCTTATACCAATTATAAGAGTCATGTGTTTTTTGTTAGTTCCTCTATACATGGCCTTGCTATAATTGGTTCGCCACAAGAAAACTTGCTGGTTCACATTTTGAAGTATAGTTGAGTTTAGATGTACAATACTTCCTATGTACAGCAGTTAGTTTTCCCTTTTCAGCCCTTTGGTGCAAATCAACCATCAATTTAGAGCATTCCCTGCAAGTTATGTTTCATATTTTAGGGTAGAATTAGAATTAGATATAGTAAAGGTTAATTTAACCCAAAAGCTTAAGTAGTTAAGTTAGCACAACTTTTTACTCACAATAGCTGATCTTCTGAGTAGTTTGTGTGCCATTCGCATGTCTTGTTCCATTGCTGGAAACCATAGATGGTGCATTGAGCTGTAAAAATTGCAGCTGCAGCTAGCAAAGATGGTGGGAACTTCAACATCCCATACTCCACAAGAGATATCTCTATTAAGAAGAAAGCTAGCAACTCCATCTGCTCCACATGAAAAATGCAACCAAAAAATTTAGTGCACTTTATTTACGAGTTAGTATAAAAGTTAATTAGAATAATGAGATTTATGTTTAGATAATTTTTTATAAAAAAGTTGTTTTAACATAAACTTGTTTGGATGATATACTAAAAAGTCAGTTTTAGATGGTTTAAATCTGAAAAAAAATCAGAAGAAGTTGCCTCAACTTTAAAGTAACTTTTGAACAAAAAATCAGTTGTCTCCAAAGTTATGCTAAACACCATTTTAGATCAAAATTGGCATTTTACAGTTGAAAAATCGATGTCAAACACTACCAAAGTCTAATATCCCAGTAATTTCCCACTCATGTGAATCCAACATTGACCTTCTACTATAATTAGATGCCTAACATCTCAATAATCTACCCCTCAAGTGTGAATTGTACCTTTGACCCTATGTTATAACTAGATGCCTACATTTCAATGCACAATTTCCTCCTCAAGCATGAGTCTAACGTCAAACCCCTATTATAATTAGAAGTCTAACTTTCTAACAATCTCTTCATTAAGTGTGAGTCTAATGTCAATCCCTGGTGTAACTAGAGGCGAGACATCTCAACAGTACAATCTCTCCTTCGAGTATAAGTCCAACGTCAACCCTCTTAAAACCAGAAGTTTGACGTCCTAATAATCTCCTATTTAAATATGAGACAAATAATGTTGACCCCCTGCTATAACCAAAGATCTGACATCCCAATAATCTCTCCCTCAAAGTGACTCATATGCCTTTTTTAAAAGTCCCATAAAATAATAGGCCAGACTTTTTTTGGCTTCAACAAGTATAATTTTAAAAAACCTCACATCGACAAAGTGTTGGTTAAATTTTATTAGGAAAAAAAAAAATGGTGTACTAACTTTTTTATCTGCTTGAGCAGCCTTTAGAAACCGTCTCATAAACACATATGGTGTGGGCACAGTCATGTTAAACTGCAATGTGCTAAGCATCAACTTCTCCTGCATTGTTAGGGAAAGGACAACCTTATTAGCTTCTTATGGTTCAACAAAAGAAAAGTAGTCAATCATAATTTCTTTGCCAAAAGAAATATTACCATTTCAAGAATTTCTTTCCTTGTATATGCTTTGTCTGATATAAGTATCAGATCCTCCACCACAGGAACCGAAACTTCCTCATACTTGCATGCCAAAAGCATGGCCACTAAACCCACCAATTGAAGCCTCTTCCTTACCACTGATTGCTTCTCCAAAAACCTATCTATTAGGTTCACTGTAAGAAACAAAGTCTCACGCATAAGATCAAACTTGTCTTGCACCTGAAGGTTCAATACCAAACAAGCATACATGAGTATTTAATTTAATGTCAAATACATTCCAACCAAAAAACCAAACAACTACTATTATTAGTAAATGAGGAATATCTAATTTATATACCTCAATGAGCCAGTCAATCAGTATAGCCCTCATCCTTTCATTAATGTCAACTTGTTGTGACATATAATGTGGTGAGACGCAGCTACTAATCTGCATGTAGCTTCATTGTGTTAGTTGTCAGAAACAAAAACTATATTTTGACATAGATCATCATCATATATCAGTAATCAATAAAATTTACAGCAAGTCTCATATAAGTACTCAAGTGAGTTATTTCGCAAACTCTATTTACAAGGGCCCGCTGATATTTTCATGCAAAGTCTCATTCATAATTTGTATTTAATGCTTGCGACTTGCAGACCCGAGGTAGGAAAAGGATAATTAAAGCCATGCAGATCCGATAGAAATACTTTGAAATAATATATATAACCAGATCCAACGGCATTTAGGGGGTCTCTTTATGATTGCCTTTAAGTACTTAATAAGAATATTAAGAATTTCTCATACATCCTTGAAAAGTATTGCTTTAAATACCTCCATTTTTCTGTAGTAAGAATAAAGTTCTTGAACATAGTCTACAGCTGCAAGATGATTGCTCACGTCACTGCAATCAATGTCCATGATAGGATCTTCAACTATATCCTCCATCTCAACTTCCTTCTAGCATGTTCGAGAACAATAGTTAATTGATAAGTACTGCACCAAACTTGAAGGAAAACAAAGTGAGAAAGACATATATATGTACCATCTGATCTGTTTCAGTCTGCATTTCTTCTTCTGATTGTTCTAAAGACATGGGTACCGGCTGGTCCTTCACTGACTTGTGTTCTTCATCCAAAAATATGCATTCTCCAAATCCATTTGAATTTAAACTTGATGCATTATTCGACTTCTTATCTTCCTGTTCAAATTCAACACTCAGCAGTACTCGGAAATAACTATCGTTATCATTGCGAATTCTATAGCGACAAACCAGGCTCATAAGCCGTTAATTTCTCGGAGGAGGAGAGAGAGGGTACCTCGGCGAGTGGCCGCTTTGTGGGAGCAATTTGTGCTGCATATTTCCTGAAATGTTTCCGTAATCGTTACTAAGAATAATTGATGATTAATGTTTGTTCTTAAATTCAAATCCTTTCATCTTAGAAGCACCGTACATACGGCGGCATGTAACATCATTAAGTTAAAACCATACTTCTTTATTTGAAACTAAACACTCAGATACTTTATAAGAAGATTTACATTTCCCTGATTGACTCATACATTTCCCTGATTGACTCATAGGTGCAACGTAACCTTCAAATTTCGAAAAATTTGAACCTTTTTGTCGAGTCATTGACCTCAAATGACCCTTGTATCCTTCTAGTACATGTGACTAAAGAAAACTTTCCCGTCCTCCCTGAATATATGCTCGTGACTGGGCCCCACCAAAGTTCTTTTTTTCCTTCCCTCTTTTTCTTCCTCCTCCTCCAGACTCCATTGATGAGAGAACACAGTTGTTTTTCCCCCCTTCCTCGTCACTTCGAAATGCAACACCATGATAAGCTACAGTACATGTTTTCAACCTCTCATTCAATCAATAATGTGCCCCCTCATGCCTCTCCTCTTTCAGTATGATGAGTTTCTTGGATCCTCATTTTCTTACACTTCTGTCTCAGTTTCTCTCTCGCTCCTCCAATCTATCTACCAGATGCTATAGTACTCATTTAGGTTTCAGTATTTGACAAATCTGAGGGTATGAGTAAAAGAGAGACTCTGAGAGAGAGAGAGAGAGAGAGAGAGCAGCATGGTCACCTGGTAATTGGTCGATGCACTGGATTGGCAATCTTCTTGTTGTGTCCACACTCCACGACCAGGTTCTGATTGATGACGCTCAGTGCCCTTCTATTCTCTCCGACCACTCCTCCTGTAAGAATAATCTCAAACACGTCACCATAATCTTCAAGCTTTCCGGCTACATTATTGATTAAAACCCAGAAGAAAACTTTACCTTGCAGGCTTGTGGGTTTGATGGAGTTCACATTGTTCTCACGAGAAATCACCATCTTTTTTGTTGTTGTTGATAATCTCAGAAACCCGGGGCAACCCTAGAAGATAGAACTGAACTCTCCGACACCTCACTGGGGATTGAGACAATGCAAGACCAATGTAGAGAGTATTATGGGGTAAATATTTGTCTGGGGGACGCGTCGTTTTTTTCTTTTTTCAAAAAAAATCTCAACGGCTAGTGATTTAGTGACCGTTGGATGGGTGAGAGAGACAGGGAAAGACACGCTGTTTCTTTCTTTCTACGATTGTCTTAACGGTAATGTGCAGAGACAGGCTGCACGTCGGATTTCAAAATGAGGTTTCATTGTTTTGTTTTTATGTTAAAGACTTTAGGTCCAATCATTGGCCTTTGCGCTCTTCCGCACTACTGTTGTTTGGGCTTTATTCCTTTTTTTATGCTTTTTTTTAAAAATTAATCTCTTGGTTGGTTCCTTTACAACACAATTAACATTTAATAAATCCCGGGATGCAATGCTTATTATAATAATCTAATTTAGCAGCTAATTGTGGGCACCACATCCAAAACCCAATTAAAATATGTTAAGTTGACTCGTCAGAGATTAGGATATGTATCTAGGTTATTAAGAAGTAAATTAATTATATTAGGATTTTTTTTTTTTTTAAATTTTCTTTTTCTTATTTATACTAATGATTTTATTTCTGAAATTTGAATAGTCCAAGTTTAATTTTTTTTATTACAATACCCTTCATTATTCTTTTTGATAATCAATACCCTCATTATTATCAATATATTTTTCAACCCAAGTTCTCTCTCTCTCTAAAAAAAAACTCAGTTCAATAAAAGATTAGTCTTTTTCTAGCCAAAATAAAAAAGCATCCAATTTTTGTTTTTCGTTTTTGTTGAGGATTCACAGAAGTTCTCTTTAAAATTAACATGTGCGAGAATTGGGTTGTGTTTTTTTTTTTTCTTTTCTCCTTTTCTTGGTTCAAAGAGTCGTTACCATTGCTATCATCCAAGAAAATAAATATCTCTAATTCACACACACAAGGAAGTTTTTTTTCCTGGTAAGCTTTTTTATGGAACTTAATTCACTTAAGAAATCTGAAATTGAACCAATGAATAAGAATATACAAAAATGCAGAGGAAAGGCAAGAAACCAAAAAAATGAGAAAATTTATTATGTGGTATCTTGATCATAGTTACGATGCTATTTTCCTTTATGGATGTTTCCTTTTATCAAAAGACATCCTAACAAAAATTTCCTTTCAATAAAAGCGTATTTTTAAAAACAAAGAAATTATGTAGTTCAAAACAATTAGAGAATTTTTTTTCCTTTTTCAAACAAAAAAGTGTGTGGTAATGATAGTGCAAATCTAAAACTCTATCGAAATATAAATTCATAAATTAAAGAAACTTGAGAGTTTCTTTAATTGTTTTAGCATAAATGGGAGAGTATTTTTTTTTTTTTTGGTAAAATAATGTGCGAGTATTTATTATCGAATCATTGCAGTTTAGAAATTGCTCCCCAGAATAGAAGCTCCTTCATAAATAGTCCGGACTCACATTTCTCTGAAACCGTGTCTTTTCCCGACAAATAACTTAATGGCATTGAATACTTTTGTCAGACTTAATGACATTTTATTAAATTGAATGAAACTTTTGCTGCAATTGAAGTGACACTGTTACCTTTTAACTGTGAGTTGTAACAATTTCTCATATATTTAAAAAGTCATTAAATATATAAAAAAAATTTATTTTTATTCTTATTAAATATTCTTTCCTATTTAAAATATAAGTTAAATTTTATCTATTATGTTTATAAAAAAAATAATTAAAATAAATTTAAAACAATAAATATGTAAGGCATATATTTGTTTTTTCCTAATGTACCCTTATTAATGAAGAGAATAAGTAAAAGATGTAATAAATAAATTAAAGAGAAAAGAGAATATATAAAGGTAAAATTAGAAAAAATTTATTAAATATTTGGACAAAAATAAATATTATCTTATAAAAAAAACCAACCCTTGTAAAAAAGTTTAGTTTGTATTTTAAATCGGAGTAATTAGTATATTTTTTCTCATCAACTACCTCCTCCACCTTTATATTTGTCTCCCTTAATTAATAAGGACAGAATTGAAAATAAAACATTAAAAAAATACAAATAACAAATAAAAGGAACCAAAGTGGTAGACGACTATGCTCTTAGAAACACATTCCACCTCTTCCCATTACTCGCGGCACGGTGTAAAGAGACGCGCCAAATATAAAACAATAATCTAAAATTGAGATACACATTAACTCCTTATAATGAGAATTGTTAACTACCTTTCTTATCTGATTTATAAATTATTTTCAACATATTTTATATAAATCAATAAAAATTTTAAACTTCATTAACTCTATATTAAAATTTGATAACTTTTTAACTTTATCCTTATTTAATATATACTTTACTCTATCAAAACAAAATCGACATAATAATAAATTAATGATAAAATTATACATTTATATGAAAAAATTTACTTTTTGCCTTATAAATAGGAATGAAAATTTCTCTCTCTCTTTGTCTTGTAAATAAAAGCAGAGGACTGGCAATGTCATCCACTAGGAGGAAACCGAAGGCATGACGTTAGAGATTTAGCTTGGGCTATTGAGACAAGCTACGGCTAATTTTGCTTGCTCTCAACTGGCCTCAAGCAAGCGTGGTCATTCTTTCTCCCTGAAAAACTCATCCTCTTTACTTTTAAGCTGTCACATATTCACTTATAATGTTGCATTTGTCAGCTACCATTCATGGATAGTACTCTGTGACTACAAACAAGCCTTCTTTCAACTTGCCTTCAAATGACTAGCACGGTCAAGACCCTTCTTGCAGGCAATATCGATATGCTCTTTATCAGTTCATCTGATGTTGATGCCAATTTTTCTCTCTTGGAACGAATTTGTGCATCACTTAAATAACGTAGACAACTTGGGAAGCCTTACGGCATTTTCTTCATCTTCGTGGATGTCAAACAGTTCATGCTTTTCTAAGCTCGTCCTCTGATCCGGAATACTTTCACTCTGAACCAATTTATGTTTCTTGATTTTCTTTTTCTCAGGTCTTGGACTAGATGATGATGATGAAGCTCGTCTTTTATCTCTTTTGGTCACCAGTTGAGAGTTTAGTGGATGTGGAAGATGCAAATGGCGTGTTTCATGGGAGTGCTCCTCAGTCTTGACTTCACATCTCATAGCCTCCAAAACCTCGTTTTCCCCAACAAGTCCGCCACTCATAGTTTCAAGAACAACTTTGCCAAAAACAAACCTTATCTCTGAAGGGTGACCTCTCCCAAGTAAATCATAGTTTATTTCAAAATCCCTTTTTTCACTCCTGTAAGAATCAACATTATGGATCAGCACTCTGAAGAGTCGTGCCACATCCTTTCCCGTTTTTGTTGATATAAATACCTAAGGAAAAACAAAATATTCAGTCCAATTGAACATCTGAACTATTAGCAACCTAGACGGACATGGGCATAAATGAAAGAGCCGCACAGGCAAAAGTTACCAGAAAGTAACACGCATCCAAGTAGACATAGATGTAGATGCAATGATTTACAGAGGAGCAGGAACTACCTTAACCTACGAGAATAAACTACTGTAGTCTACATGCAAAATAGTTGCCTCCGACTTCTGAAGGTTGCGACCTTCTAAAACCATACAATTTTCATATTATTGTTTCTTTAAAGGGCATCAGAGCAACTTCTCAAAACTCAAAACTGCGAACAAGGTCAGGAGTTCTGGACATTGCGACAATGAAGAATCACAAAAAGCCCTAATTATTGAATTTTTAAATAATCCAGACAAGTAAAATAGAACTTGATCATGTTGCATGTATTTAACAGTCAATCAAACATATGATCAGAGTTTGAGCAAAGACACAAACGTTAACATACTTACCAAACCAGAGCGTGAGGTAGATGGATATCTAGAGATAGATTGAACAAGAATATTCTCATTAACGAGCACGGCTATCGAATCCACCACCAAAGATGCCAATTGAGCAACCGCTCTAACAATTTCGCCATCAGATTCGTATACACAGGACTTTTTTATTTCAGGTGAGAAGCAAATATCCCTTCTTGCTTGTTCTTTTGCAAATTCAACACCTTTTTCCCAATCCCCATGATATAGAACAGAAGCAAGTGCCCACACCACAAGGGCATCTTGAGGGTTATTCACTAACGCCAGGTGAAACGCCAGTAATCCAACCCTGTACCATGTAACAACAGCATCTCAGAGGGAAACCCATGACTTTAATTTCAAAACAAATCAACATTAATCCAAGCCAAGTCTATTACAGCTACAACAGAAAAGTGTACTTCGAATAAATTAGATGCTTCCTCTCTACACTCTCTGTGAGGTTTAAGGGTTTTAGGTGGGGCATAGAGAGAATAGAGTTGTGATCTAATGTAAACAACGTTTCCTTTTTTCCTTTTCTTCAGGCCATGAGTAAATGACGTATCCAATTATGCTGACTACAGTAAAAGTAAGTCATCTAAGAATAGGGCAACCCTGAAAATAAAGCAGTTCCAAGGTCAAAAGTAATTTGTCCAGATCTGAAAAAATTTTGAATGGCTTTTAAAGAAACATCCCTTAGTCTTTGATACAAAAAATTTCTCTCTTCATCCTTCCTCAAATACTATGCGTCATTCCAATGGCACATTTGTCTGACATCCCCGGTTTAAAACTTTTGTTTCTTCAACCACATACAATCAGAAGGAACAAAACCTGCAGAATATTAAGCAAGGAAAAAGGAAACTACTCACCATATAGTGCAAACAGAAGGTCGATCACAAGCAACCAATTTATCCAAATGGAAGAATAATTTCTGCAAAATTGACTTATCAATTATGAAAGCAATAAAGACCAAAAAAGGGCTTTTTGAAGAAATCTAAAAGTAACTAAACTTAGAGGTTAAAGCATCAAGCATATGGCGTGATTTTGATTGGGAATATAAAAGAACTGCTTCAAGTTTTCATAAAATCAATGTCATGTTAATGTACTGATCCTAACATTTATTTAATCTTTCATCAAAATTACCTCTAGTTCTTAAAATCAAATCCATCAACAACCATGCTTGCAAGGGGGAAAGGAAAAAAAATATTCCTTCTTAACTATTCCCGTAATATTTAACATTTCTAAATGAATCTTGGTTACTCATCCCTGTGAATGATTCTAAGATTACTCAACTGAGTTCACAAATCCACAAAATCTCATTTTTAAAAGACAGCTGATTGAATATTCCAATTAGAATACAGCATCTTGTTTAACAAGTATTTTGTAAACTTAATTTACCACAAGCATACTGGAAGCTTGAGCATCTTGTTTGATAGCCTGTTGGTCTAAGTATGCTGCCTGTAAACAATCACGTAAGAATTTTATGACCCGTAGCCTGGATCAGAAAATAACTACACGACTACAAGTCAGTAAAACAACCACTTACATGCAAAGGAAGTAAAAAGTCAAGAAGTTTGAATTTCCAGAGCAAAAACAGGGATGGTTCGGCAGCTCCATAAGAAAGCATATAATTCAATTCCATCATTATTTTGGACTGAAATATATAAAAAACAGAAAAAGTAAGACGTGAGAACAATAACTACTACAACATCCAAAGACTGACATTAATGAGCTTCTTCTCTATTTTTCCTCTTTTCTGCAGTACACAATTTTAGCCTTTCCAAGTGTTGCAATTGCAATAAAAACGATAATAAAAATGTTTCTGAATAGCTCAAGAATGAAAATAGCACAGAAACATACCAGAAAGGCTATAAGACGCAATAGATATTTTTAAGCCAAACTTAGGCAGCATAACATCATGACTGTATTCCAATTAAAGTACCTTGTTTAAGCCCTTAACCAATAAAGAAAATGTCTGAATTCCAGCTGTAATGTCACTTGATAATGATAAACCTAGACGAGCTGCAATTCTCAAGGCGCGCAAAATTCTTCCTGCACAGAATTCCATAAGTAAGTTCATATTTATAGGGGGTGATGATCAGGTCGTAGTTTATAAGATGCTAATGATGCTACCTACCAGGATCTTCATTGAAAGATATTTGAGCAGGAATCATAGTTTGCAGCTGAGACCATATGAAAAGGCATTATTATATTCTAGTGTAATTCCAATCATGTTTGATCGTAATAAATATTCATTAGTGAATCAAATAGAGTTACCTTCATAGCCTTTAAGTCAGCCAATCCGTTGGCATAGTCATAGATTTTACCAGCAAAAGGATCATAGAATAAGCTGTTGCCGAAAATAGAAATAAATTTATAAGCCGTCTTACATATAAAACTAATCATTGAAGGTGAAATGTAATAGCAGTACTTGTTACTTCAACTTCCTATTTCAATGACATACGTCATAACCCAACCTAAAATGGGAGGAGACATTTTCAATGCTGAAACTAGTTATAAAAAGTTAAAAAAAAATATACAGAAACCCAGCAGTTTAAAAATATGAAATATACCTGTTAATTGTGAAGTCCCTTTGCAAGGTGTTTTTGAAGAGAACTAAGTCTTTTTCATTGCAGCCTTTTGGCACTAGGGAGGATAAAAGAATTTCTTTCTCTTCAGTATGTTTCTGTGCCACTGTCTCAAAACTGGATACCTGATCCAGTGTCCATTTAATCATTTCTTAGTTAATTAACTGAAATTACAGTAATTATTAAATAATTGTCAAACGACAATCACAACAAATCAATCACGTAAGTTGAAGATTTAATATATTACAGATGATTATAATCATGTCCGAAATGAATGAACAAACCTCTATGATGGAACCTTTGATGTGCACCATGCATATTGGAAAACGCCGTCCAATGACTCGAGACCGATGAAACTGCTTTTTTATCTGTAAGATTTTTTTCACCAAATTGCTTTTAAAGCTCATTATACATGCACGTTATAAAATTAATATAATTGAAAGCTTGAACATTTTTGTGCATTAATCTTTGGTAGGAGGCTCGTCCATATGAGAAGCCAAAAAGGCATTAAGAAAACTTGAGGGTGGGAGTTTTGTTAGGAACATTGCTGGTTTTATTGTAATGAAAGTTACTTATTGTTATCCTTACCCCAAAAAAAAAAAAAGTTACTTATTGCTATACTATAATCTGAACATAATTCTTGCAGACCATTTACGGAAGGATTGAAAGAAATTGCATTTACAGAAACAAGGCCTAAGAATGAAGGGTGCTTGGGTCAGAATTATTGGTGTCCAGGATATTGCCGTGTCAGGTAAATGGTTATAGAGTTTTCCTTTAGCGGTAGCTGCTTTATGACATAAGCTATTTGAAGAAAGTATGGCTTGATCTAAATGGGTGGGCTGCCAACACTAGAGTGAATGTAACTCATGCAAGTCCGGGCAAATTTGTTTCACAAAGATATGCACCTTCTATGATATCAGTTTGTAATACCATTTCATCTTGTGCAAATAAACAATTGGAATATTATTGAAAAACCTGTGTGAGCTTTGCTGTGGTGATGACATCAAAATCTTTCGGAATTCTATTCAGGAGTAAATCTCTCACACATCCACCCACTAAGTATGACTCAAATCCTGCAATTCAAGTAACAATACAAGTTTGTCACTATTAACCACAAAGGTATTTACACAACATAGTTTTGAAGAAGGGCAATTGTTATTTAAAACAGAACAGAATCAATCAAAGAATAAGTCAGATTGGATATCAATGTCATTTTCAATAAAGCATTTTCTATTGTGAGCAGCTGAGATCAACCAAGCACAATTCTTTTAAGAATAACATTTAAAGGAATATCCTATAACCTAATCATTCATCCTCGGAATGGTTTGGAAAGATTCTTGTAGAGACCATTATATACAGTCACTAAGACCAAACCAGTGAACAAAATCATTACTAGATAATGTGTCAAATATGCACAGAAAATATGTTACACATCCTCTAGTTTTATGTCTGGGATAATTAGATGGGCAAAATGCATTATAGGGTAAGACCTATACTTGAAGGGTCAATTTCATTAAGACGTACGCTAGAAGGGAAGGGAAAACAAGCCCGACACACCCAGGGAAATAACCTGGAGGCTGAGGGGCAGGATGGGAGAATTAAGGACCAAGCGGTGTGCCAAGGTGTCAAGGTATTAAGGAATAGGGAAGTGGGCAGGGCAGGGTACCCCAAAAGTGTGGAAGTGGAGACTGGAGAGATCTGGACTCTCGGAAGCCAGAGTGGGGAGGCACTCTTTTATTGTTTTTTCCTCTTTGATTTTATCTCAGTTTTGTTGCTGTTCAGCTCAACCATGATCAAATTTTCAATTAATACAGAACCATATTATCTGTTTGGCGCATTTGATGTTGACCCTGAGGTTGAGCTCAACGTAATTTAATAAAGGTATGCAACAGATATAATAGCATGGAAAAGAGTGCTCTTTTGTTATCATTGTCAACACTTTGCCCCGGCCGGGAGGGGGGTTGAAAGAATATGTTACAAGCTTGTGCATAAACCGACTTGCTAGCACAAACCGTTATGCGAAAACTCTTACCGCTGCGCTTAAGATGTTTCAGAACAGTCCAAGACGGGCATGAAATCATAGAATCAGTTACGCCAAGTCTGCTTGCATCCAACTTTTTCCACCGGGATTTGTCAGTGCTCCCTGAATCATTAACAAAAAGTGTAACTGATTTTTAATATGAATATGCAGACACAAGTATGCCATTAGTCACATTACAGGCAATCAAGTAGAACATAGCTGTATCTATGCACCCATAAATAACATAACGGCAGCTGCTTAGTAAGATGCCGGGTTTGTGAGATGAAGGCAGATAACGTGGAAAAACCATCCAACATGTGAGGGTGACAACAACCCTCACCCCTGTTTACAATAACGGAGGAAAATAAAATTCACAAGCAAAACAAACAGTTTGATAACCTAGAGGAGCTGAGTAGTTGGTCCTCATTTGTGTGGATAACTTATCTCTCACAGCTCCTTCGGCCTTATTAGAGCTAAACCTCTGCAAGTCAGGATTCAGAAGCGGAAAAGGGATGTCACATAGTGTCTGAGAAAATGACTTAACCCAAAAAACACGACATTGCAGAAGCGTTAACCTGCGAGATGATTGAGGATTTCAGACGAAGTAGGAAGCCACGCCTACTGTTGTTGATTCTGGTAAGAATCGTCATGACAACGTCAAAGTCTCCCGGCGCCGTAGGCGGCAGCTTTTTTCATTTTAG
Organism: Neltuma alba; assembly: GCF_004799145.2. Lineage (NCBI taxonomy): Eukaryota > Viridiplantae > Streptophyta > Magnoliopsida > Fabales > Fabaceae > Neltuma > Neltuma alba. The sequence goes on from NW_021637347.1 coordinate 104,889, forward strand.
AGCGGCTAGTTTCTCTGGGGCGCACCCTCACAAGAGCCCAGTATTCGGGGTCCCGAGAACCAGCACGGAACCTCTCCATTCAGCGTCCAAATAAAACGCAGCGTTTAACAATTTTGGGAGTAATGCTGTCATGCTATTTTGCTGTTATAAGGGGAAAAATTTTTAAAACGCGGGAGAGGATTGCCGGTCACAAAATTTCCGCGCCGCGGCTTACAATTACAATGATACAGAGATGATTATACATGAAGGTAGTGTTTGGATAAAAACCAAACTATGATTTCAGAAGTGTTTTTACGGATTATGAAGTAAACATGTGAAGAAGATTACCTCGTTTTGCAGAAAAGTGCTTCTGAAACCATGGTTTTGGAACACCCAAACAGAGCCGAAGTTATTATTAATGATTTAATAATCTGGAAAATCTCCTCCTCCTATTTAAAATTGTGAAATTGTTTGTTGACACTGAGGGAATTTTGTCCAAGTCATGCTTATTATATTTATTTTAATTTTGATTCAAAACTTAATTTTTCATAGTAATTTACGCTGATTTTTTTTTCAATAATTTACGTGGCGTATGAAAATTGAAAACTGAAAAGAACTTTGTTTCAGCTTGGGTAGATGTACAAGTGATTTTAATTACTTCGCCTTCTAATTCTATGACCTCCATACCTAACTCACTTTGCTAAAAAAAATTTCCCAAAGAAAAATCCCTTTGGTAAATTTGTGGGAAATCAAAAAACGATCGGAATGGATTTGCATTTTAATTTTAATATTTTTTAAAACCAGTGGTTTTCAGCTCATCTTCTCCATCTTCGACTTCGAGTCTCTCTCCGATCACTCCAGCGTAGGGTCCCAAGTCCCTCCATTCTATTTGAGTTTCTACTTTTGGTTTCCTGCTCCAGAAGTACTCTAGGCGCCTCCCGTGTTCGGGACGGGAACACTATGGGACGTGACGGTGCCGTTGGTGATGCGACGGAATCGAAGGGCAATGACGAAGTGAACATCAACATTCGTTGCTCCAATGGCTCTCAATTTTTGGTTCAGACTAGTCTTGAATCCACTGTCAGATCATTCAAGGAAGTTATCGCTCAGAAATGCAGTATCTCCTCCGATCAACAGCGGCTGATTCATAAGGGTCGAGTCTTGAAGGACGATCAAACCCTGCAAAGCTACGGTATACCCGATCTTGTTAGACAAAACGGAGATGTTACAAGTTAATTGATATCTGGGTAGATATGGGCTGGACTTTGCTTTTATTTTAATCTTCTATGGATTCTTGGTCTTTGGCAACGATTTATTATAGATTCTAATGATTCTTTTATATAATTGAGGTTTTAATTTTAATGTAGACAGATTATTATAATATCAGTACCTGCTTGTCATGCCCAAGAAGAAAATGATTCCTAGTTGTGCTTCATTAGATTGTGGATGAATGCGTATGGTCTTTAATGATTGTCGGTTAAAGACGGAGAGTTAGAAATGAAAGGGAAGGGACCTTGTTTTTCACCCGAGAAAGGGTGCCTGCACTTGCGGAAGATTGTGAATGTAAAATTTGTAATGCCATGCTGCTATCTTGTTAGTATAAATATTATTTATTTCTTTATTCTTGTGATGTTTGAATTTTTAGAATTTTAAATTAAAGCTGAAATATTATTTATCCTTTATTTCCAATTCTCAGAATCGGACTGATCTCCTTTAAAACTAATTTTTGGCACTTCAGTGTTTAATATGCTTTCGGAAATTTTTATCTTGGAATATTCTCTATGAGATTCTTTAATCGTCCACTATTTTTGTCATGCAAACGATTTAGCCAGCTTGAACTTGTTTTTTCTCCTGTTGTCCGTGTCTGACGAACAAATTTAACTTGGTTTTCTATTTATGCCTGATAGGTTTGGAGGATAATCACATTGTTCATTTGATTCGTGGACTTGCACCTGCTGCACCAGCCAATACCACTGGTGGGACCAGTGGCACAGCAAATAGTACAAGAAGTCCCGGTGCTAATGAAGGTGGGGGTTTAGGAACGTCTGGTTTTGGAGCCTCATTGTTTCCTGGACTAGGTCTCAATGGGACCAGGGGCAGTGGCATGAATGGCTTGTTTGGTTCAGGCCTTTCTAACATTGAACAAATGCAACAGCCATTTATTTTAAATCCCAATTTGATGAGAAACCTAATAAACACACGTGCTATGCAGAGTCTGATCAATAATCCTGACACAGTGCGGAATCTTATAATGAGTAACCCACGGATGCGAGAGATCATGGATCGAAACCCTGAGCTAGTACATATACTTAATGATCCCAACACTCTCCGCCGGACTCTTGAAGCTGCAAGAAACCCTGAGATCATGCGTGAAATGATGAGAAATACAGACAGAGCAATAAGCAACATTGAATCTTCTCCTGAAGGATTTAACATGCTGAGGCGTATGTACGAAAATATTCAGGAACCATTATTAAATGCCACTGTGATGGCAGGTGCTGGAAATGACGGCTTTAACATGTTTGAAGCACTCGCTGGAACTCATGGTGGCCAAGCCAGCAATCGACCAACTAATTTCTCTAGTACTAGTTCTGAAGCGATTGCTGGTTCCCCCTCTCCCAATACTAGTCCACTTCCTAATCCTTGGACCTCTACCAGAGGTAAGTTTACTCGTCTTTTTACATCCTCTGAATAGGGGCTGAGTGTGTTTTATCGTCAATTGGTTCAGAATGGTTCCCCCTCGTTTTGAGCTCTGTCTGTCCTAAATCTGGTGGCTATATTTTTAGTTGCTTATGATTAATACAGTGCTAGTCGATAATTAATTATTGCAGCTGGAGGTACCCAAAATACCAGCACAAGGTCAACTAGTGGAGGGAATGTGCCAGAACCTGAAGGTTTGGCAGGTACCATACTGGATCCCACCTGTTCACCCAGTTAATGCAGAACCCAAATATTTCACGTATGATGCAAAGTATCCGTTCCAACCCACAGGCTGCGAATCAGGTATCTACTTCCCATTCTTGATACTAGACGAAATGTGCTTGTTTTGATCTAATCTCTCTGACATTCAGTTTACTTTTAGATTCTTGGTGTCAGTGCCGAGCAGCGTGGCATGCCTGATTTAACCTCTCATCTTAGACAAATGATGCAAAACCCAGAGTTCCTGCGCTTTGTGTCTTCACCAGAGATATTTCAGGTAGACGATTTTGAGTTTTGTAACTGTTACCAGTTGCTCTGTGCTCTCATCTTGGGAATATGGTTTTTTTCTCCTATGGTGATCTTATTATGTGGCCGATTATCAATGTCCAAATTAGCATATAGCAGGGTTATCTGTGCAAAGTACAAACATCTACTGACAATGTCAACTTTGAATGTCCTCTTTTATCAAATTATGGATAAAGTGATAATTACCACCCCCCCCAGGGGAGGTGTTTGTATTCTTTTATGTTTAATATGAAAGAAACGATCATGGTATCGAACTTCATTAAATTGGGAGCACAACAGGTCTAGCTAATCATTGGCTAATCTCTGTCCATTCACAGAAAAATGTGACTGTCATTTTGTGCGTTTTTCTATCTTGATGCTTTATTTCCCGTAGAAAATCTGATTCTCTGTGGAGCCTCTTCTTCACTGTTTAATGTTAATCTTCTCTCGCCTCTATCTATGCCACCCTGGCAGCATCTCTTGACTTTTCGGCAAGCGCTTTTGTCTCAGCGTGGTCAGCAACAATCAACGCAGTAAGTAATGACACAGTCCTGACTTTCATGTTCTGGCATGGCATTTTTTTGTCTCATTTTCTAAGATACAATAACTTCCGTCAATTATTGTAGACTTGATGAAAACCTTGATGTGGCAATTGCCCAATCCCATTAATGAATTTAGTTATTTGCTTTGCTCTGCCCTGGACCCGAGTCCATTGCAGCGAACTTCTTAGTCTAGATGCCTCATCTGACATTTTTTGAAGCATAGACGTAGTGTTGCACTGTTGGTTACCGTTATTTTCATGAACCATTCCACGAATGGGCCTCTATTGACAACCCAACCTTCAAAGAACCATACAGTTCTGTTCTGAACTCCACAGAACATGTTTGGTATTGATATAGGATTATCTTATGATACTCCAGTTGGTAGTGTACAGTATTTGTTTCTATCTTACATGATGGAATCCTATCATTAACTATTCTCATCTTTTTATTCCCACATTTTTCCTCTTTGCTTGTTTTTCAAGAAAGCATAATCAGTTGGACTTTTGGTGCTTATGGTTATCAGATCCTACACTTGAAAGTCAATATTTTGTATTTTTGTCCGAAATCCTTATTAAAATAAATTAATCGGATGTTGGCTGCCTTAAGTGTTTATGATTCTGTGGTTTTTTCCGGGTTAAATTCTTGTTTTTGTCCTGCTTGTCTCTGGCTTGATTTTCTATTGATATATTATACACTTCCAGGGAATCTGGTCAAGCGGGCAGAGGTACCGGTGTCCAAGGCACTCTGAATTCTTGTATGTTCATAGAAGCTATTTACTGTTTGTCTGCCTTAAATGTTTTGTTTGAATGACTTTGCCTTGTCGATTCAAATTACCTAATCAATTCCTCGGATCTTCCATCCATATTTATAATTCATAATTTTGTGAAATCAGTTGCATACATTACTCTGACATAACGGAGTTTCTTCTTTGTACGCTTTATGATGACGGCCAGATCATCTACAGTCCTTTTGTATTACCATTGAAACTTTGTATATATGGTTTACTGGGAGCTATCTTTGCTCAGATTTTGTTACGTAGTTGATGAATGATAGAGCTATATGCTGAATGTTCTTGTTCTTTAAAGGCATGTGGCTTGGGGAAGGGATCTGCCTAATTTTTTTTCTAACGAGATTTATTATGTTCAAAGAAGAATACTGAAGCACCACAGTACACCTTTTAGCCTTTCTAATTAAAATAATACTCATATGATGCAACTTGCAAGTACTATTTAATTTCTAGCAGAAAGCATAAGAATTTCTTCCTAATTTCTATCCAAATATTTTTATCAGCAGCAGGGGAAATGAGCAGCGTGCTTTGGGATATGCTGTCAAATGTGTTTGGTGGACTTGGAACTGGAAGCCTAGCTGTTCCAAACAGATCGAATGGTTAGCATTGTTGTCCTCGAATTTTATCGTACTTCTCTTTATAGACTGGGTTGCTCTCTCACCGACTTGTCTGTCTTCTCAGAGCCACCAGAGCAATTATATGCAACCCAGCTTTCGCAACTTCAAGAAATGGGTTTCTTCGATACGCAAGAAAACACAAGGGCCCTTATTGCCACTGCAGGCGATGTTCATGCAGCTGTTGAACGGCTTTTGGGGAAGTCAGATCAGTAGCCAATGCATATAATGCCAGACAAATTTTCTTTCATGGACTGCTGAGACTGGCCCTTGTTTGGTGTTCAAGGCTATTGGGTATGAATAAACTAGAAATCTATCCAAATTATAATGGTCAGAGCGGAGACGTTGGTGTGTGTTTTGGACTGCAATCTCTCCTCCCACCTGGATGAGGCCCTCAATACACACAACATAATAATAGAATAATAGAATATTATTCAACTTCTTCCTTTTTGTGCATTAGTTACCACAATTGGAGACAATCTAATTTTTTTCACTGACCATCATTTTTAACTAATAACCATTATGATTAAGTGTTGTAGATATGGGATACAGGGAAATTTAATTTGACTAGCTATTAATCAATAGATAATTATGAGTAATAAATTTCTCGTTCCGGTCCTCTATAAGCAGCAACTGATCGCTGGGGAAAAGGTTTAGCAGAATGGGTTTCTCAACGAACTTATGTTCAAATTTCTAACAAGAGATATATTTTATATTTAATACTCACATTTGAGGGGGGAGGAAAAGAAAGGAGGCATGTAATTAATTGAAAAGAAAAATAAAAGAAATATAAAGATGAATTGTTGTTTATATGTAAAACTGATCTTATGTGAAAAAATATTACTTTTCCTATTCTAAATATAAAATTCATTTTGTAATATAAATCACATTATAAAATAGATCTTATGTTTAAAATCGGACGAATATTTATTTGCCATATGAGAAGGATTACAACCTATTAGGTGGACTAATTGTCAGGATATGTGGGTAATAGTTGACGTCGCAAGTGAAAAAGTAATCAAAAGCAAAAACTACCACTTCCTCCTCTTTGTCAGACGCTTTTAAGGAATTTTTCATCAGTTCCGGACTGTATTAACTACTCTCACCCTTGTATTTTATAAGAAACAATTACGCATTTTTTTCAGTAAAAAATAGATCAATTTAGTTAAGAATCTTAAATATGTATATGGGCAAAAAAAAAATTCTATAATACCCTTAAGAAATTTCTTTCCTTTAATACTAATAACTGTTGCAGATAAGTATAAGAGAAAATTTTTCTTATAATTAATAAGGGCATGAGTAGAAAATTTCAATAAATGTTTTAGATAAAAGCAAGCTGTTTTTTTTTTTTATATTTAAAAACAAAATTACAGCTTCATTTATTTTTTTTTATAAAAAGGAGGGAGGGACTATTATATGTTCATCAATTATATGTACCTTTATATTTACAATAAATATTATAGAGGTACAATATGTACACACATCACAGTAAATGCAGTTAATTACCACTCCCACTGGATTCCTCGGCATGGGTTACTACTCCCCGCGCTTTCCCATAAAGAATCATTTGAGTGATTTTCTCAAGCTTGCACTAAAAGGATCTATTCTTCTTCTTTTTTCTTTTTTTTTCCCCGGGACTGAGCACTAACAAGGTTATGTTTGGTCGGGATGCCGTGGTTCCCTAACATCAAGTTTCTTTTCTAAATTTTTCTTATGCATCAAAATATAAAATCATGAGTTCGACTTTTATATTTTAATGAGCACAATGTGTGGGTAAATTATGACCAAAAAATGTTTGAAATTTTTTTAAAACTTACAAGTTAATCACCTGTCTTTGTCGTGTAATAAAAAGCCATAAATAAAAGAAAACGGAGAATAAATATTCAGTTTGAGGCCTCTATTAATTGGTACTCTTTCAATCCTAAATACAAAAGTCATTTTGTTGTGTAATTTACACCACAAAACAGGTCTTATATTTAGGACCGAAGGAATAGTAACTTGATTTTTTACTAATACAGACATGAAGAAAATTGGCAACATCTTCAACATGAAAGATATATACTAATTTTAGCTTTTAATATAAGAGTTAGTTGACTAATTTGAGTAAATCAACAAAATTAGTTAAATTAGTTGTTTTTAATAAATAAACATAGTCTTACCCAAAAATTTTTTTTTGTTAATAACGTGTATTAACTAGAATTACCATTTGATGAAACTTTTAATATACGCAACTATTACAAGAACTATTTTAAAAAAATAGATAAATATGATAGATAAAATGAATTAAAATTTTATTTATTACAAAATTGAATATCAAATAACTCTTATATTAAGAATTAGAAGTAATGTGTGTAAGTGTATATACATAAACATATATATTTGCATGATTGAATTCACAAGAAGACTGTTACATGTTTTTTGTTCTGCGTGCGCGCTGTACAAATTTGAGAAATAAGTCATGTTGTTAATGTTCACAACGGCTTGCTGTAAATTTTATCATACATATTTGTTAATGATTTGATCACATGGAAGTAAAATGATGTTAGTGGAATTTCAAACTGCAAAAGAACCATATTTCAAACAAGATCATGAGGTAATTTGTAATTTCTCCCATATTTATAATTATCATCCTTCATTTTTCATGTATTTTATACATTTATTTGATCGTGTCAGAATTATAATGCTTTGAATTGCTTTGGTCACTGCTCAAACTTCAACCATATACTAGCTAGCCCAAAACGACGCATGTATTTTATATTATTTTACACATAATTTTTTTAAATATTTTTGAAATAAAATACATACAAGTCAACAAGAATATTATATGAAAATTCATTATTCTATTAAGGACAGCCGTTATACAGCTGTCTTTTAATTAAATTCTTCTCATTACATTAATTTACATATTTTATCTTTAAATCATTTATTTGAATAATTATATTAGCTCATTTCAAGCAATTCCTTGCCAATTAAATGTATCCTTATATGTTATATTTCGATACATCAAGAAGAGAGTATACAAATTTCTGTCCTATTTGAAAGAAAATAAATCGTGAACAAAAAAGGAAAAAATGAAATGAATATAATATTTTACCATATTTCTAATCCAAAATTTAATTTTCATAATATATTATAGATATTATATTTAGAACCTCATAATATAGTATTTTCATAATATGTTATAGATAGTTGGTTTGTGTTATACACCAGTGACTCTTATTGGCAAAAAAAAAAAAAAACGAGTGACTTTTAAATGCTGTTATGTATGGTTAATGTTCATCATACACTCATTACAACCAATTCTCCAATTCAGTCTTAATACCCGGATTTTATTATAAATATAATTACGGCTCATTATAGTTAGGCAAATGATGAAGTGAGGGAAAAAACCGCTGAAAAAAATTGGACAAAATTGACCGGTTTGACTGCAAAATCGGCAAACTATTCACTTGTCTGGTTTGGTTTGGATCCTAAACCAATTGAAAATTAAATCGGTGTCAACTTGATCGATCCAGTGTAAACTGGTGAAAACCAATTATGAACTGGTTTGGATGACTATATTGCTATTGTTTTTTTTTTTCATTTAACTCTTAATATCCTAGTCACTATAAATTTAAATAAATTTTATTGATAATTTTGATATCAATATTTATTAGTTTTAGTTATTAAAAAAATCATAAAGATCAAGATTCTCAATATTATTATACTTAGTTATTGTGATAGTCAAACTATCATTGTATTTTCTTGTATTTTATTATTAGTGACTATTAATGTTGTATTTTGTTATTTTTAATTAAATTATATTCTTTTAATATGATTGATTTGACTCCAAGTTGACATTGATATGATTCACTGACCCTTAAACCACCACCTCAACCAGTTTTAGTGTCTGATTTGATTTTTTATTCTTTGAAAAAAACGAGATGTCAATATTTAATCGGAAAATTGGTTATAATAAATATAAATAAATGGACCTAAGTTTTATTGCGCGGTTGGATATTATTCCGGCTAACATTAACAGCAAAGCATTTAAAAAACAAACAAATACAACTATACATGCAATCCAAGTCTCACACACACACACACATATTAAAAATAAAATATTTTCATCAACATCTAGATATTTATCATGTCAAGTTCTTCAATCACATAGGATATGTGTCATATTTTTAAAATATTATCATTTAATTATAAATTTTACATAAAAAAAGGATATATGATCATGTATTATCGGAAAACTTAAAAACTAGTTAGAGTTGAATTTAGTCATTTTTCTTATTGATTATAAAGGATTCTCATCAAGAAATAATTTTAATGTCACAATGCACATAATTAAAGACAGAATAGTTAAACAAATTTTGTTTAAAAAAATAGTTAACCAATATAACTAATTTTTTTAATATTTTAAAATTAGTTATCTAACTCTTATATTAGGAGTTGAAAATAGTACAAGGAACATAAATAACTTAATATGAAAGTATTGGTTATATTAAAAATAATAACAACAATATTCCTGACAAAACAAGCCCAACAAGCCCGGCCAGGTTAGCGCCCAAATTTGTTTCGATCCTCAGTTTAGCCATGACACGCACGAAGTCAACGAAGAAATCCTCACGCACTTATTATGACCTACGTGGTGATTGGTGCTTCCTCGTAGAAAAGGACAAACATTTACGAGCATTAATGTCATTTGATGTTCCTCCTAATGATTCATCCCTTGCTTTCCAAAACTTCTGCAAACCCTACCACCCTTCCTCCTCCCCTCTTCATTTTTCCTCACTGCTTTTCAAACACCTGAAAGCTTCCTTTCTTTTCTCTCTTGTTTTCTCAGAAGATAGAAAAAAAGGCCATGCAAGACTTCTCTGGAGATTCCACCTCCAAGGCTTCCTCGCCTAAGCCTACTCCTTCTGATAATAGGCCTCAAACCACCAGAGGGAGAGGAAGACCTGCCGGTGACAACATCAGAATTCCCTGGCAAGTGTTGGAACTCACCGCCAGTGCCACCGCCGCAGGCGGTGGTGGCGGTAGCAGCACCGGAGGATCAGTAGTGAGTGAGGTGAAGAAGCCAGATGATCCAAATCGAAGCGAGGGATCAAGGAGGGTGGTTAGTCACAAGCGAAAGCATTCTGACATCATCATAGAGCATTCATCAAGTCACCAGCATCCTCGTTCGCTCCAACCACAACCTGTTTCTCCCACAAAATCTCCTGTTCAACAAGAAGCTTCAGGTCATGAGACACCTGCTAATAGAATACCAAAGCTAGGATAATCCTTGATTCTCTCTAACGAAGCACAATTCCTTAAAAGTAAAAATACATTGTTATATTAGACATATCATACATCATTTTACATCGAGTATTGTCGTTTTCCGGTGTGCTTGCTGGTATTCATGGTCTCTCCAATTGTCTGTGTATGCATTTCCAGCCCTCAAAGCACAGTAATAATGGGTTATTTTCTAAAATGTTTGTTTTGTCTGGGTAACTGTGAGATGATAGAATTTCCCGAGTCATCTCGATAAAAGTGAGCGAAAAAAAACTTCTTGAAGGGGCTGAAAATTGACAGTACAGAGTCATCTTGCATTGTTGATTATATTTGTTGCTAATGTAAATGGAGAATGGGATATGCAGGTGATTGTGATGATGATGCTGTGAAGCACTCTTCTGACGATGTTGCTTCACAAGAAAATGCCAAAATGAAGCCTTCTGCTGCTGTTGTCTCCGAGAAGGAGCAAATTGGAGTGAAGCCTTTTGAAGCTGCTAAAGAAAAGAATGAAGAGAACCCTTCTGCTGATGCTGATGTTGCTGATGATGAGGATGAGAAAGATATGGAGTTTTCTGAGGCTGTTAAAGAAGAGAGCAAAGAGGAGCCTTCTGTTGATGGCGCTGTTATTAATGATGAGGAAGACAAAGAAATGGAGTGTCTTGAAGCTGCTGAAGAAAAGAAAGAAGAGGACCCTTCTGATAATAATGCTTTTACTGATGTGGAAAACAAAGAAATGGAGTCTTCTGAAGAAGCTGCTGAAGAGAAGAAGGAAGACGAGCCTTCTGCTGATAAGGGAGGAAAAGACAAGGAGGGTTTTGAAACTGGTGAAGAAAAGAATGAAAAAGAATCTTCTGCTGATAAGGAGTCCGGTGTTGAAACTGCTGAAGAAAAACATGAAGAGGAGCCTTCTGGTGCTGCTGGAGAGAAACCTGCTGTAAAAGAGTCTTCTGATGCTGCACATAAACGTATGAAGTTTCTATTTGACCTCAACGAGCTTCCTGGTGATGAAGATGATGAAGACATGCCTTAAACTTGTAACTTAGGCGTTCTAGATTTATGTTCCTGATAAGGGTCGTCATCATATAATTAGGTATCACTCAAGCCTTTTCAATTTATGCTAGTTTGCTCTCGACTTATATTCCTGAGACGCATAATTTAGTACTATTACTCAAGCCTTTTCGACCTATGCAAGCTAGTTATATTTGACATTCCAAAAACATGAGGATGTTTATGGGTTTTCTTTACTGTTTTGTATGGTTTATACATATTTCTGGACGTGCTTTGCGAGAATATGATGCTTGCATCATATGAGAAAAAAACCTTCTCTATTGATTCCCATTTGTTTTTTAAAAAACATATTTACAGCAATTTGAACAACTCAATCAAAGAATAGTCAAGTGTTTTGAAAGAGATTCAGCCTGGCACTTCAAAATCAACAGATCCTTCGCGTGTTCAACCAAAACTCTTGTACTTAGAATTTATACTTGAAACTATATATATACATATTATATATATATGAAGTTCTGTAGATGATTTGTTTTGAAAAGAAGGCACACACTTTTGAGAGAATTGGACTGAGTCATGTTGAGCTTATCCAAGTTTGCTAGCTAGCAATGTTTTAATGGGGTAAAGCTGAGGGAGATTAGAGTACAGCGTATGCAATCCCGCTTCTCTCCACTTCATTTCTCTCTGTTTTTTTTTCCTTCTCTGGGTTCCTAAATAGATATTTTAAAATGTTAACATCTCCCTACTTTCATATAAAACATTAAGTTAAATTTGCCTCCCAATCTTACCAAACAGTACAAATACTTCATATAGGGGAGATCAAGTTCCATGACCTCAAAGCTCCTGCGAATTAAAGTTATATCGAGGTGAATAAATGCCATATTCATTGCCTCAAGATCCAATACGTTACGTGTGTCTAATTTTCATCATTTCAATGTGTTTTTGATTTCATGTTAGAAGCCATAAAAATTATGGTTTACGTGATTTTTAACGTGAAACTTAACGTTATTCCTAATTTCAGTAAGTGAAAAAAAAAAAAAATTCAACACTAGATTTAGTATCTAATTTCATTATTATATATCTACAACATTGCATATCCAACCTTATATATCACTTTTGAAAGATTACAATATGTGCGCGAACCGCTAGTTTGATCAGAAGCACTCCTCCGATCCTAAATAATAACGCAACGTTATTTGGTTGCTGCTTTTATTTTGTTTTCCCGGGGCGGGTTTGACTCTTTTTTCCCCACCTGGAAATTTGTTCCCTCTCTTTCTTGCCAGCTGGCGTTAATACTAGTTTTATTATTGTATGAGATCATCCTAATAGGATTTTAACTTGAAACATGTTTTTTTAAAATTTATTTGTTCCCCTGGCATTCTTGTTGCTACACCACACCTTATTATTTGCATCGTCCCCAGGTGGTAATATAACTCAAATAGAGGAATTAACTGTATTCTTGTAGTCTTGTTCGTGTGTATAATTAATAATAGGGGAAGTTCTTCGTCTTGTTCATATATGATGTGTGTGTGTGTGTGTGTGTAATAAATACACAAGGCTATCCATATTTTGACCTTGATGTGTGTGTGTGTGTAACTTTAAATGCTATATTTACGTGTAATAATATGCAGTAATAAGATGCATAATGTACGTATCCATCATGGCATTTAATATTCTTAAAAAAACAAAAAAAAAACAAAATCATCCATAGGAATTCATAAATAAAAGTCGCACTACAAGATGGCTTTGTGATATTAGAGTTTAGTAACTCTGAAATTAGCTGGATTTTTTGACATAGCTGATAATCCATGAAAGCAAATCATCTTAATGTGGAAATCAAACACACAAAAATCACACTGTTTACAAATCACGAGCAACATAACTTATTTGAAATTTTGTGCAAATGCACCAGGCACGTACTCTAGCTAGTTGAAGAAATTTCTCTATTTGACATCAACCAGCTTCACGCTTGAAGATGAAGACGTGCCTTAAACTTGTAACTTAGGTGTTCTGGACTTAATTATATTCCTGAGGGTCATATAATTAAGTACTCCTCCGATCCTTAATATAGGACTCAATTCTTGAGTATATTTTGGTTCTAAATATAAGACCCATTTTTCATATTTATCAATTTTCTCTAAATTACCCTTATGGATACTCCCTCAACCATAATCAAGTAGAAGAGGGAGATGGGGTATTAAGAAAGATGATTATGGTGTTTTAGAAAAAATGTGTCACTTTTCTTATAATTAACTAACTTACCTAAGTTCCTTAATCTAATTAAATTAGTTAAATGGGTCTTATATTAAGGACCGGAGGAGCATTATATATACTCAAGCCTTTCGGTATGCGCTAGTTTTAGTTGTTCTCAACTTTTATTCCGTGATGGACATAATTTAGTGCTACCATTTGGTTCTTAATACTACTTTTGGTCTTTAATATAAGAATTAGTTTGACTTTTAATTTGATCTTAAATATAAGACCCAAATTTTTGTCTTTTATATTTATCTATTTTTTCAAAATAACCCTTATAGTTGTTGCATATGTTAAATACTTAATTAAATAATACTTGATTAGTAAGAATATTTTAGGTAAAATAATATTTATTTATTACGAATAACTAACTTAACTAATTTTCTTAATATACTCAAAATAGTCAACTAACTCTTATGTTAAAGACCGAAGGTAGTATAAAAGCTAGTTTGACTTTTAATTTGGTTCTTAATATAAGACCCAAATCCACTTTGTTTCTTATATTTATCTTTTTCTTTTTAAGTTACACATGTTAAAGGTTTTATCAAATGGTAATTTTAACTAATTAATACATATGATTAGCAAGAGTATTTTAGAAAAGGTAACACATTCATTAAAAATAACTAACTTAACTAATTTTTTTTAATCTATTCATACTTAAATTAGCTAACTAACTCTTATATTAAATATTAGGTCACTACAGCCTTTATGATATGGGGCGCTTCTATCTTGATGTGTTGATGGACTGTGTTTACAGCAACTTAAACAACCCATTGTGTCAATTCTTTGGCCTCTCACCACTATTTTATTACTCTTTTGATTTTAAATATAAAATCTATTTTGTAATGTAATAATATAATTTACATTACAAAATATGTTCTATATCTAGGACCGGAGTAGTATTATATTGATGTTCCTTTCACGGTTATATGCTTCCTTTAGTTCTATCTTCCATGGATATAATCAACTAATTTATTTGAAAAGTACAAAAACTTCATGGGAGAGAAGGAAGAGGTGAGGGAGCGCGGGGGGAGAAAATGAATTTTAATGTGTGCAAGATCTAATTAATAGGTTAGGGCAGGCTTAATGTTCATCATTTAGCTGTTTTAATGCGTAGTTAATTTTACGTTATTATTAGAAACAATCGAAACTATAATTTATGTTATTGGTTTTACCATGAAAACTAATTAAACATGCATTTAGATTAGATTTGTAGACTATTCCTCCGCTCAACAATATTGTCCTTTATGATAAACTAATCCCTGAAGTCAATAAATCCAACAGCACGGACCTATTTTTGTAAATAACAAATTATTCAGCACTAGATCATGTAAATTGTCAGGCATAGAGACAATAATCATATTATTGCTACGATATAATCCTAGTTTTAACTTGAAACATGTTTTGTAAATTTATTTGTTCCCTGACTATATTCTTGTTGCCATATGTATTAAATAATAAAACTTACCAAGAGAGAAGTTAACCGTACTCTTGGTTATTATATATATTTCGTCTTGCTCATGAAATATATAAATACAGCTAATAATAGATATGGTTATCCATATTTTGATTTGATCTTGGGATTTAATTAACTTTTAATGCCATATACGATATAAGTGTGTAATAATATGATCCACATAATAATATGCAGTAATATAATATGGCATTCATGTGTAAGAATCCATCATGGTATTTATTCTAAAAAAAACTATCATGTCTATAGGAATTTATAACTAAAACCTTTATAAGATAGCTTCGTCATAATAATAATAATAATAATAAAAGATCATAAATAAGTATCCCAGAGCTGAATGTCTGAAAGCAAATTAACCTTGCTTATGTAATGTGGAAATTAAACATTCTAAAATAGTAGACATATATAATTTACCAGTAACGAACAGTATGACTCATTTGAAATTTTAGGTTGTGCAAATACACACGAGGCCCACTCTACTTGAAGAGATGGATACAGAGATCATGAAGAGACAATAATTTTGCAACAAAACATCGTACTGTTAGACAAAGATTTTATAGTCCTTTGACACCAAAGTTGTATTTTAATTTGTTCACTTGGGTGAACGTTGGCCATGTCAATTTCTCCAATTCAGCGACAATAAGACGCAATTCTTGTTAATTTTGAAGTGCCTGGGTTGCATAGCGTAGTGCTGATTTGAATTATTAATTATGGCCGAGCGGCAAACTAAACCATAACTTCACACAAACACTGCAATGGTAAACTCACTTGTTCAATTCCTTTTTTTTTCCCCTTACCAGCAATTCCATTTTATTTTACATGGCAAAAAACGGGCATCAATAAATATACTCCTCCGGTCCCAACTATAAAATCATCTTTATAATATGTATAATGGTCTTATATTTAGAACCGGAGGAATAGAAAAATCAGAAGGTAAAAAGGAATGCTAATTAAACTATAAGAATCATTTTTTGTGGCTTAAAAAATGAACCAATGGGCCATTTAAACACTGTCTTTTAAATTTAAGATAAAATACGCCTATACCCATTACCCATCTATATATAATCTCTAATTAAGAGAACTTTTCTGCCCTAAATTGCCTAAAAATCATTGTGATTTTTTTCCATTTCCTAACAAAATTTCAAAACTAATTTTTTTTTTTAGATTAAAAGAAGAGAGAAAAACAAAGAGAGGCACGAGATGGCGACAAAGGTAAACTCATAATCTACCACGCTTATCATCAAACGGTGGAATTCAAAATTTTCAGACGTGGAAATCGATCTGATCATACCTACAATAATCTATTTCACATTTGAAAATTATCGGGTAATTTTGAAGACTCCAAACTCTCATCAATCTACTTGAGTACAACATATTTGTTCAAAACCCTAAGTACAATCCGTAAATGATTGTGTGTGTGTGTGTGTGTGTGAACTATGACTCTTATCGGGGGAAAAATGAACGATGAGGGTGACTTGGGCGTGCTTGAGGAAGATAAAAAATGAACTGAAATCTGTTGTTTCAAAAACATCATAAAACGACTCTTATGATACAAAGGCGCAGGTTCAAGAACATATGCATAGGAGTACTTGAAAGCCACAAGAGTAGGCATTAATATGGATTAAACTAATTGTCCTGAGACGACATGTTTCCAGTAAAATAGAACGATTTATGAGAGGGAGAGGAAGAAGAACGTGAAGGTCATACCTTATAATTGCTACAAGCTCAGAAGCCATCTTTCTGTCGGATAACCTTTAAGAAATTAAACACTTACGCATCGTTCACAAATGAAGGTACTATATACACACACACTTAAACACAAATAAACAAGTCCGTAGTACGATGAAAAGACACAAGAGTGAAAGATGAAGGAACCAATTTTACACATGGAGGTTTTTACTGGATTCCAATTAAAAACGAAGACAGACCATGTAATACCAATATAAGATGTTCATAATAATACTTAGGGCTTGTGTTGATGATGATCATCTTCTTCAGAAGCAGGAAGTTCGTTCAGGTCAAACCCAACTTTCTTTTCCTCTTGAGCAGCACTCCTTTCTGCAGCCAAAGAAGTAGAGTCCAGTGCTTGGTTTCTCTGTACAGCCTCAGAATTAGAAGATTCCACTTCCTCCGTAGTCGGCTGATTCAGATCAAACCCAACCCCTCCGGCACCCGATGATCCTCCCTTCTGCCCTCCACCTTGTTCTTCCACACCTGTATTAATATTCTCTCCTGCAGCTATACACACACACATCATTGAAAATCTTCACGTGAATATTTTGTTAGTTTTGCCTTCAATAATAAAACTTTATATATATATATATATATATGTGTGTATGTGTACTCAGAATTTGACCTCTCAATGATGACAGTTATTAGTTTCAGATAATTTGTTTCCCGACGAGCATTTCTAATGAGCAAAAATATATGAATATCCTGCGACTTTCGTATGATTCTAGGATTAGGGTTCTTTTTTACCTAGGCGAACGCGTTGCCTTGTTGGTGATGATGAAGAAGAGGAAGTAGGAGGTCTGAAGAAACCTCGATAATCGCGTTCCGGGTGCGCCCTCATATGTCCAAACGCAGCTTTCCAACTGGGAAACTCTTTCCCGCACTCGTTGCATTTGGGTGGCCACGGCGGAGGATCTGACAGTTGAGACGACTTCCGCTTCTGCTTACCCGGTTTCTCCCCCGGCTTTGAAGCCACCGACGACCCACCTTCCACCACCATCACTCCACCTTCCACACTCACCACCGCCGCAGAGGACCCACCTTCACCACCGGCTGCTCCCGCCACTGAAGATCCATCACCAACAGGAGTAGGGTCCACCACTTGGACTATTCTAGCATCGGAGCCGGCGATACCTCCTACGCTGCTTCCTCCTCCTCCGGTTGCGGTGACATCACCGGCGACAGTTTGAGTGGGGCCAGGAGGAGGAGGGGGTTGATCAGGATGAGAGGAAGAAGGAGACTTAGTAGTGGTTGTGGAATCTTTGCCAGGGTTTTGCATTGGCTACAGAGTATAACAGAAAGCAGCAAAAACAAAAACCTTAACTCTGGGATGGAAAGAGACGAGAGTATGGGATTGTGTTGCTTTGATGGAAACGAGGTTATGTATTAATGACAGTGCAATGAATATAACATTAGGAAGGAACAAACATGTGGGAACGTAAAAAGATAGACTCCGTTCACAACGTTTCAGAAATGACTTAATTTCCTTTTAGTCTAATCATGATCGACGATTCATTCGTCAGTTCAAGCGTACGTGCCTAAAGTACGTGCGAGTTGCCACCTTGATTCGGCCACATCACAGCTCTATGGATTTCTTCCTCTTTAATTATATGTTACCATGTGTTCTTCTATTGAAATGGTTATTTTTCCCAAAGAAAGGTAATATATATAATGCTTATACTTAGAAAATGAGGGGAAATGAAAAGATACAGTTTTAAAATCTTTTTATAAGATTAACATAGTTGTCGTGAACTTTTTATTTTTGTTTAAAAAAATGAGGTGAGCTGCCAGAATTTACAAAAACCAGGATATGTTTTAAGACTAAAAAATATACTCACTAAGATATTTACAAATCGCACATCAATTTATTATCAAAAGTGTTTGATAGTGATCCGTTTAGAACATCACATTTGGTCTATTGTGCAGCAATCTGACCTTGACTATTCCGGTATTAATGAAAGTTTTTAATCATTGTTGTTTAATTTGTTCTCTTTACTTTTGACCTATTTTTCATAGTGTATCCTCCACACTCCCATTAATAGGTGTGAAGTTCCAACGATTACTCCTCTGCTCATATTTAGAAGCAGAGGAAATTTTGTGTTTAAGATAAGTAATCTTATTAGATTTATTGTATAAATGTATATTTTTATTCCTAATTTATTATTATGTGAATTGTTATTTTATAAAGTGTATATATAAATAGGGGCAAATTTAAAAAATTATTAATTTTTAAAGTAAAATAAATAAAATTTAAAATTCTTCTTGATTCCAATAAAATATATAAGAAGTGCTTTATAAATAGAATTAAAAACGTATAAATTACTGACCTCCTAAATATTCTTGCCTTCTTCAAAGCTTATAGATTTAAAACTTTCCAATTTTTAAACTATATTTAAGGACAATTTGATCTCCTAATATATATTCATTTATATTGCATCAATATACAATTTATAATTTATAATAACTTATTTACCATTTACAAATTATAATTAAATACTTTGAAGAGTTACTCTTTTTTGATAGCATTTTGAAGAGCTATTCTAAAATTTTAAAATCAAAACGAACTTCTTCTTCTTCTTCTTCTTTTAACAACTAAAACGAATTTCTTCTAAAGCTTACTTGAAAGGTTCGCGATCTCACCATAAGACTGAAATTGTGTCGCCTTTAATAAACAAACATTTCGGCTTTCGATATTTTATTTAGTCGATGGTAATATAATTTAAGCATCTATGAGTAATGATTACAAAATTAAGATGATTTTTAGTCATAGTAACCAAGAACATATGTGAACCATTTGCATTCAAAGCTCATCCTTTATTTGAAAGAAAATAATAAATTAAAAGGAAAAGGGTTAATGACACTAAAAAGGGGAAGAGAATTAATTGGTAGGATATGTCCCAATATATTTCAATGTGCCTAGATTCATTGACAACTATAGTTCAATTTGGCCACTTCTTCTTTTTATACTCTGTTAATTTTGGTAACAAAAAGGCTTGCATATGTATAACCACATTCCCATTTTGAAATCAAACAGTCTGCACATTTATTGCTCTTTTTTATTTTTTATTTTTAAAAATCTTCCATATTCAACTTAATAAGTGAGAGGCAAGGCCAAGAAGCTCACATCGACTAAACAAATGAGACTCCATACATGTGGCCCCTTTGATTTGCTCATCCATATTGCTAAGTATAAACGAGTCGTGTTTAAAGATTATTCAGCAATTTTGTAAGGCTTATATATTTTCATTTTAAGATCCTTTATTTTATTCAGAATTCGTGCATCGCTCATTTATTCAACACGAAGAGTCGTCTTTCACTTCTGCAGTTCAAAACGAATTTTAAAGATTCACCAGTGGCGAATTTCAAATAATAAATGGGTTTAAATAATTTGATTGGTTGCTATTGCAGAGCAGAATAGTATATTAAGAAGTTGGCGGGGCAAAAAGAATAATCTACTAAGAAAGTACTACGTCATCTCATCGGATGAAATTGTACTAACAGCCCAATCCAGCGTTCTCAGTACATGCTTGATCTCTTCGATTTTTAAATGGGAAAAATCCCCCATAGTGAATTTTTCATAGGTGCCTCTCAATTCTACAAGACTATGGCCTGTCTCTTTCCTCAAACCGCTATCCTTCAGCATCTTTCTCGATTTAGCAGCCTCATCCCACTTCTCATCTGAAGCATATAAGCTTGATAACAAGACATAAGGTGAAGAACTTGCAGGTTGATCTTGAAGAAGCTGCCTAGCTAGGCGTTCCCCTGTGGTTGTATTTCCATGCAGCCTACAAGCTGAAAGCAAGCTCCCTAACACAATTGGATCATTCCATTGATGGAATTCCTCCATGTACTCTTCTGCTTCAGATAATCTTCCAGCTCGTCCAAGCATGTCGATGAGACATGAGACATGCTCAATGTTGGGGGTTATCCCATACTTTTCTTCCATGGAATTGAAGTAAAGTTTGCCCTTGTCTACCAATCCTGCATGGTTGCAAGCAATTAATAGTGCAACAAAAGTAATTGAATCTGGTTTTACACCTGCTGCCTTCATCTGCTCAAAAGTTCCAATGGCTCTATCACCAAAACCGTGATTTCCAAATGCAGCAATCATAGCATTCCATGAGATGAGGTTATGACAGGACATCTTATCGAATAAATTATAAGCATACTCAACAGAACCACTTTTAGCATACATGCTCACTAGAGCATTACTAACTCCTATGTCTTGATACTCTCTTGCTCTAATTAGATAAGCATGAATTTGCTTTCCTAAGAGAACAGAGGCATTCGAAGCACAGGCAGTAAGGATACTAGCAAATGTGAAGTCATCTGGCCTTAGGCTACGTTCATTCCTCATCTCTCTGAAAAACTTGAAACATTTAGTTTGGTCTGATGAATGAGAAAACGCAGAAATTATAGTGTTCCAGGAAATAACATCTCTGTCTTTGATCACTCTAAAAGCCTTCTCCACTTCTTTAATGAAATTAGACTTCGCATACATTGCCATGACCACATTGCCAACAAGGGGGTTGGAGTCCAATTTCAGCTTAATGGTCTGGCAATGTAATAACATCCCTGTTCTTAAATCATTTGATTCAGTGCAAAACCCTAACAATCCCGTAAATGTGAAAGAATCAGGAACAAGACCCTGTTGATGCATATATTTGAACAACTCAAACCCTTTTTCAGGTTCATGGTTTTCAACATACCCAGTGATGAGAGCATTATAAGAAACAGAATTCGGATTCACCACATTGTTATAAACTGATAAAGCATATCTACATTGACCGCATTTCATATACATAGAGATAAGTGAGTTAGAAACATAGGAAATGCATTCATAACCAGACTTGAGTGTCTGAGCATGAATCTGCAACCCCAGCTCTAAAGCTGCAAGACTTGCACAAGCACTGACCGCACTAGCAAAAGTGTATTCGTTAGGGGCAAGCTGCATTTTAGAAAACAGATCAAGAGCTAACCAGTGTTCCCCGCATTGATCATATCCAGATATCATAGCGGACCACGATATAAGATTGCGTCCAGACATTTCGTCAAACAATTTCCGTGCAAGGGAGATGGAACCGCATTTGGCATACATATTGAGAACATGGTTGGAGATGAAAACATTATCTTGCAAGCCAGTCTTCAGAACAACAGCGTGAAGTGAAAGACCATGCCAAAAGGCCTTAGTTTTGGAGCAGTGGTGTAAGAGTGATACAATTGCTTCCGGTATCATCGGAATCCATCTGCGTTGAAGTCGTCTGCAACATAAACACAGAAACACAGGTGCCTCTCCTGGTTCAAATGATCATGAAGATTGAAGGCGCTGATCACTCTACTTCTAAAGAAGAAGAAGAGGTCTTAATAAGAAATATAAAGGGAATGAAGGAGCAATTGTTGGAAAGGGAAGACCGTATAATACTACAAGAAGACAAGGAAATATATTAATTAGAGGCAGAGAGGCACACATGCAGACCCAATGAGCAGAGATGCAGACAACGAAGGACGGCGAACAACGAGGGGCAGAGATGCAGACACTGTCACATAGACGCCAACGAACGGCGCACACGCAAACAACGGCGAGAGGCAGAGGCAGCAGAGACGAGGGGCAGAGGCAGAGGCAGAGTCGCAGTCGCAGAGACAATCAGAGTACCAAACTGGAAGAACAGGCAAGAGGGTGGGTGAGGATGGGGTGGTCGAGGCCGTCGCCGTCGAGCTCGAGCGTGAAGAGCGAAGCGGGCTTCTTAATTCTGAGCAGTGAGGCAGCAAGTTACGTAGTCTTTTTCCGGCCGCCGTAGCTCCTGAAGTCTGAGCTCTATTTACTATTCAACCCCGCCAGTTTGGACCCCCTTTTTAGGCGGGTTCCGGCTGGGCCAAATTGACCGGTACAAATAGGTCCTCCCGGTTCGCGGCCTGCTCAGTCGCCAAAAAAAAAAGAAGAATTATTTACAAAAACTGACGATAGTATTTCTCTTGATGGCCGTCCAATTTCAACTCTGTTATTCAAATCCAAAGGTGTTGCATGACTTCACAGCGCTCCTGTGTTGACCACGTCACAGGGTTCTCCATAAAAAGTACCGTAGCTCACGGACTTCCTCTAAAACTCCGACACGTGTAATCAAATAAAAGTCGTCCGGCATCGTTTTAGCGCAAACGGTCGCCGGTATTTGCTGGGAGCTTTAACTCTGTTTGGAATCATCACTTCCACTTTGTAGTTTGGCCGTAGCTACTCATGCGAGCTATGAGCATTCCAAACACGCCCTTAGCCCCGCAGCAGTTGTAATTCCCCGTCACACGTTGAGGCAAGCCAAACTTTTGCTGCTTCGCTTTTTTTTCCTTGGGCATTGGGATCTTACTTCTTTTTAGTTTTTACGCGAAGTTTTGGTTGAGATCTTCTAGCAGGTGTATTTTGTCCTCCACTTCTGCGTTTTTTCCATAGATTTTGTTCTTTCTGGGCCCACTTCTTGATAGTAACTGAATGTTATTGGGAAATGGAGCAATTCTTTGATTCATTGTTTTAGCGGGAACTTGATCTTCAATCAAGATTTCCTGAAAATTTGCTCCGATCTTCTTGTCATCCAAATCGATTAGAGCTTCTCTGAACGAGACGTTTTCTCAGTTTTCTTGGTGTCCAAACATGAACAGAATATAGTTTTGAGCTTCAGTTGATGATTTCTAGCAGTTTTTTTTTTTTTGGGTGTATGTTGGGGGTATAACTTTGTTCTTATTTTCAGCGAGCTACAATTTCAATAAGGATGGACAAGGCAGATTCTGGACAGAAGCTATACACGCGAATGCGACTCTGGGAGTTCCCAGATCAGTATGTCATTGAGCCCACGGATGGGTCTTCTGGTTCTTCGTTGACAGTGAGTCGAGTGGATGGCTCGATGAAGCTTATTGGTTAGTTGTTCCTCTGTGTCTTCTGGCTTCATCGTGTGCTTCTCGCTGCAAATTCATCATCTCTTTTGCTTCTTCTGAGACATCATTCCCCTCCCCCCGGGGCCCCGGGCGGGAGGTGTTTTTGCTTTACCAGATGCGATTCCAGAATGCAACAAGCTTCGAGTTCCGAAGATTTGGACAGTTTTCGGTGTGGTTGGGATGATAAGGCTCTTGGCTGGTGAGCAATGTTGGAAAATTAATGGTGATTTGTTGATGGGTTTTGTGAATCAGATTATTAAATTATTTATTTGTTTTTCATAATCATATGCCTGGATTACCTGCTTCCTTTAATACTATAAATAAACGAGTTCTAATAATTAGAACCGGAGGCAGTACACCTGGATTTTGTTGTACTCAATTTCATCCATGTGATTGTCCCTTACATTCTGGTATGTTATGGCTCATTTTGGGGAGATCACAGCCGAGATCGTCAAACGATAGATGATTATTGACATTGAATACAGATGAAGGCAAAAATAAGATAAAATTCTGACGATGTATTCGTCGGAAGATTAAAGGAGAGTTTCCCTCTTTATTCAAAAGGAAGTGAAGTTAATGATAAAAATAGATATACATTGATATTGAGTCCTTCAACTTTATATTAGCAGTGTCCTTGGCCTGTAGTATTTTTTGCTTAAATCTGTGATTTTGGTCCTCGTAGATATAACCGAAACTTGTGTAGATCTCATCTTCATTCATGAACTTCCTTGCGAAATTAGATATATTCTGTATCCTTTTCGTCTGTGTGCTGCATTCTGGCCAGTCATTTTGATATGCTTTGTCATTTTTAGGATCATACTTGCTGGTTATAACTGATCGTGAATGTGTTGGATCTTATTTGGGTCATCCAATTTACAAAGTTTCATCTATGAAGGTTTTTCCATGTGATCATTCTCTCAATAATACCACTGCTGAACAGGTAAGACTGCAACACTCCCATTTATCTGTTTATGTTTACTTTCTATGCCCACTGTATGTTTGAAATCCATGCTGTCCTACCATTGGGCAGAAAAAGACCGAGTTGGAGTTTTCCAAGCTGCTAAACATTGCAGAGAAAACGTCTGGTCTGTTCTTCTCATATGAAACCAACTTAACACTGAGGTAAATTAGCATTATGGCGGTCATCCTAATTTATGTGTGCATATAGTAAAATGTGATTTTGATTCTTAAGTTTTCTTTCTTACCTATGACAAGGTGCACTAAGACATAAAAGAACGAAGCAGGTACATGATGTAACTTTGATTAGTTAATGGGTGCAATCTTGGAACCTTCATAGTTTTTTCTTCCTTGCATATAATATGCTACTTTTAGCATGGCGCTAAAAATGACCCCGCATCAGTCTTTGGCATTAAGTGATCAAATTGGGTTTTAGTTTAAGCATGTTTAGGTCATCTGTAAAAAAATTGAGCATGTCTTGATATTGTTGTAAGCTCATTCTGGATCTGTACCTTAAGGAGAACTGAAATTATTTTCTCGGGTCAATTGTAAACCTATAAATCTAGGATAGAGACTTATTTTTATATTTATATTGCTTATTTTTTTCCATTTCAAGGAGAGGGAATGATCTTGCATTTTGGGAATCTAGCTGTATAGTCGAGAAATCACAGTTCATTGCCATCTTGGTTTTAAGGTTTAAGTCTAGTGGCTACAATACTTAGTACACTAAAGTGAGAACCTTTCAACTGTCTGAATTGTTTTATGATAACTTTGATTAAAAGTTCAAAATGGAATAACTTCCTTTGTTCTAGGTACTGTACCCACCAATATTGTAATTACTCCTCCTCTTTATGTACCCGCATCTCTGCAAAAATGATGGCCATAATGATTCCTTGGCTGGTCTCTGTCAAGGGACTGCTAAATTTATGCTCCATATGAACCAGATAAAAACCCTATAGGGGAAGTATGATATCGGGAAATTTAAGTTTCCAACAGATTCAGTGGTCTAACTCATCCTGATGCCAAGCAAATTATTCTTGAAATCACGCACCAGTCCTGGAAAACATAATTATTTTCTATTCTTTACATTTTAAATGGAGAGACATAATAAATGTGAAAAAATATTGTGATATGATATTTAATCATATATTGCAGTGCCCAGCGATTGAATGACCTTGGTGATGAATCCAGATTGCTTCCTCTTTGGCGACAGGTAGTTCATTACCTTTTGTTTTGCCACTAACCTTATGTTTTAGTTATCGCAAGAGTACTGATTCCAAGGTGAAAAAATAATCTCATTTTCCACTTGAGGCTGGCTTTGATTTTGGGGATGGGTCAGGGTGGGAGTACTAATCAAGGGTTCAAACCCGCTTTATATAACATGATGTCTATTGAAAATATCAATAGTGGTTGATACCTCATGATGCATGTGTAAAATGTCCAGTATGGAACTATGGGTTAGTTCTTTCTGCAACTTTTAGTTTACTCTATTATTCCTATCATGCCTTCAAAATCTTCTTTGCAGGCTGAGCCACGATTTCTATGGAACAATTATTTGCTGGAAGTACTCATAGATAACAAGGTGGGTTTAAGGGAAGCTTGTTGCTGCTTGTTGATCTAGTTGGCATTGATACACTTTTATACCCAATAACCAACTTACAAATGCGTGATCTTGTGGATGCAGCTCGATCCATTCTTACTCCCTGTGATACAAGGAAGTATCCTTATTTTTGTGTTGTTTTTCTCATTTTATAGTTGTTTGTGACACATTATTTTATTTTTGGTGTTTTGGATTGAAAGTCACCTGGACATATTCTTCGTTGGCCCCTTTTGGACTGCGGGTCTATTTGGTTTGATGAATTGCAACTTTGCATTTTTTCTGTGGGGATCACTTGACTATTTCATCCTAGGGTCTTCCTTAATTATTTATCAGGTTTTCATTACTTTCAAGCAGCAATTGGAAAGGATATTATTGATGTCACTTTGATTGCCAGGAGATGCACGAGAAGAAATGGTATTTATTATTTACTGATTTCAGATAAATCTCTATTTATTTCCACATGATGTGCACATAGTTATCTACACTGTTTTTTTTTTTTTTTTGAACCATTGATGGAATGACTGCCTTTTAGATCATGACATTATGGGTGCTTAATTTGGTGATGATAATGAAATGAAAGCCATCAATGAAGGCTATTGTTATTTGCAGCCTTTTGACTGACAGGTCTACAATTCTGTGAATTAGAAGAAACCAAGATAAATTTATATGGAAGATTGGTGAGATAGTTTGTGCTCCTAAATACTTGTGTCCTCTGCTGGTGTAAGTTTCCCTGAAGAAAAGTATTATTTTGGTAGTGGTCTTTTCTGGAAAGGAGAAAAATTTGTTGAAGTTGATTGTGGATACTTGTTGATGAACTGGTGAAGACACGCGAGAGAGTGACAATTGTTTCAGAGTTTGGCCTCTGAGGTACCGGGGTAGATATGGTGGAAATATGCATTTTCAGAAGCGGAGAATATTAACTTGAAGAATTGAGGTGTGGGAGCATTTGGCTCAACTGTAACTAAAAGCATCACTTGTAATAATCTTTGACGAAACTGTCGCACTAATGTACTTATTTGAAATCACTGAAATTATCTGCTTCTTGTTTCCAGTGAGATAACTGAGGAAAATTGCAAGTGGAAAGATATGTCACAAATAAGGATGAGGAAATATTTTGTCTGGGTTTATGTTAGCATTAAAATTTACATTCTGAGGTCAAAATTATTCCTACACAGAAAGTTTTTTATTTCAAAACTTGTGCCGTCATTTCTTGCTGTTTGAACACAACATTACTGACTGAGGTAATTGAGCTACCATATAAACAAACAAACAAACAAACCTTATCCCACTAGGTGGGGTCGGCTATATGAATCACACGACGCCATCGTGCTCTGTCAACAACCCAATCCTTAGATAATTTTGTGAGGTTGCCTGGTTGCAAGAAAACATCACCTGTTTGAATGGCATTATGGTCTTCTGCATTGGTTGGGTGATAAACTGGTCCAAATTTTCATATAATTTGACCTCGTGCTAGTTTCTCATCTCTCCATACATTCCTTCTTCAGAAACCAGAAACTAATTGCAGTTTGAATTTTCCAAAAGGAACTCGGATGTGGAGAAGAGGTGCTGACCCTGATGGCTATGTTGCTAATTTTGTGGAAACTGAGCAAATTATGCAGTTCAATGGGTATACAGCATCATTTGTTCAGGTAATGCTTTCTTTTTTAATGCACTGTTGTGGCCATTATATGTTAGGCTGTTGAGCTTGCCGTGCAAGGTTCTGCCATCCAATTCCAAAGTAACGCATGTCTGTTGATTTTTTTTTTTAATATTATAGTTAAATTAACAGCTAAAACATGGAAGCAGGACTGCTTTCAATTACGAGGAATAATTGCTAGATGTAATTATACTGCCAATAGCATATCTATATCTTAATTTGTGTCTTTTTGGTTGATCTTTTGCAGGTCCGTGGTTCAATCCCATTGCTCTGGGATCAAATTGTTGACCTGACGTATAAGCCTAAGTTTGAGTTAGTGAGACTTGAGGAAGCTGTAAGTTTTTATTGATTGTTGTGCTGTTGCATTTGATATCCAAGTGTTATATTTATTTTCCTTTCAACAATGCTAATGACACAGCCTCGAGTCATG
Organism: Neltuma alba; assembly: GCF_004799145.2. NCBI lineage: Eukaryota > Viridiplantae > Streptophyta > Magnoliopsida > Fabales > Fabaceae > Neltuma > Neltuma alba. The sequence continues at coordinate 133,302 of NW_021637347.1, forward strand.
GAACGACACTTCCTGGATTTAAGGAAAAAATATGGGGCTGTCTTGGCTGTTGATCTTATCAACAAGGTGAATATTATTTTATTGCATGATGATTTTCTGAGAGTGCATATCTGATGGTTAATGTTATTACCAGATAAATGATGATTCTAATTTTTGCTATTTCTTTGAACTTTTTAAGCAACAGTGCAGGTTAATAGAATCTGGTAAAGAATGTATGCAATAGATACATAAATACATATATATATATCATGTATCTTAATAAGCAAGGACTTGTTACCTATCACAATGGATCTATATGAGTTCCTTTCCTTTTCTTCTTTTATCTTGCCAGCATGGTGGAGAGGGTCGGCTGCATGAAAAATTTGGAAGTACAATGCAGCATTTGTCTAGTGATGATGTAAGGTAAAATGTCTTTCAATTAACTTTTAGATTGGTTTATATATATTCTTTTGGTTTCGTTTTATATGGCTCTCATTTGTGCCCCCATTTGACATGTCTAGATATCTGCACTTTGATTTTCACCATATCTGCGGGCATGTTCATTTCGAACGCCTCTCTGTCCTTCTCGACCAAATTTCTGATTTTCTCGAGAGAAATGGGTATGGATCACTATCAGTTAAATTTTCTGCTGTAAATACTTGAAAGTCTTGCTAAAAAATTATTTAAAGCTGCATCAGCATAAATTTATCGTATTAAAATTTGCTCATATTTCTAATCCAAAAGGACAGAAGAAAAATATGATCCCTCTTTTGCAATTTGTTTTTGGAATGGTAGATATCTTCTATTAAATGAAAAGGGAGAGAAAATGAAGGACCAGCTTGGAGTTGTCCGAACAAATTGTATTGATTGTCTGGATCGTACAAATGTAACTCAGGTTGGCTGGTTTCTTTTCTTTTCTTATCTTTTTTTTTTTGGTGCAGTGGAAAGTGCTTTGTGCCTTAGCAGTTGAACAGAATGACTTTAAATTTTATATACCTGTCAATAAGAACACTCAAGTGCTCTGATACATCTGTTCTGTAGTAAATCTTAGCTAAGAGTGGATAGATTTGGATGCACATAAACTGTAGTATGTTCTCAGGCTTGTGGTTTTCAGCGCTGGGGTTGCTTAAGGGAGCGTCTGTATGGATATCCAGCTCCATGTTTCACTTTCTTTTCCTGTTTTGATCCTTTTTTTGGTTGGGGGAGTGGGGTTCTGAAAGGCTGTTCAATCATTCTCATTTGTACTGTTCCTTCTGAGCATATTGTTTTTTATTAAAAGGTGAGTTCATGGTTCTTTTATTCCTCATCAAATAAAGATGGTGGGGGGGAAATGCTTTGATTCAATTTGATCAGTTTGCTGGTCGCTTAGTTTTATCTTAATGTGGACATGTGAGTAAATGCTCACAACCACAACCTTGTTACCAAACATTAGTACTTTAAAAGTTATTTGACTTATTTCCAATATATTTGTGGCATCAGATTCCTGTTTGCTATTTGGTTGCAGAGCATGATTGGCCGAAATATGCTGGAATTCCAGCTTAGAAGGCTTGGGGTATTCGAGGCTGAAGAGACCATCAGTTCTCATCCAAATCTAGATGAAAACTTCAAGATCAGTAAGTTTATTATTAATTCAAATATAGTCCTTCTGATATCTTCAAGCTTGCTTGGTTTTGGAAAATGGAAAGCTAAGGTTTAATTTACCAACCTCCATGACCAGTGTGGGCTAATCATGGGGATGATATAAGCACCCAATATTCAGGCACGCCTGCTCTAAAAGGGGACTTTGTCAGGTACCTTACGTGATCTGTCATAGCTTTTCTTTTGCCCCCCGCCCCTATGTTACTTACACTGAAAAGTTGTGCATTCCAGGTGTTTTTTTTTTTTTTGGGGGGGCCTCTGTTGACTTCACAATAGCATTACATTATGGTTATGTTGTCATTTGCGGAGTCACATGAGTTCTATGCTTGCTTCAATTATATTGTTACAAGACAGTAGTAAAGTTTCATTTAAATCATGCTAATGTTGTATTATTCCATTATATTTAGGATTCAATCTGTTGCTTAATGTCAATGATTTCTCTTATTTAGAATAATATGATATCAAAATCAAATTTTTTTAGACTGCGTAAATATGTGTAGATAAATTTTTGTTTTTTTTTTTTTTAGAATTGAAATTTTTTTAAAATGTAATTTATATAAGTAAAAAGATTTAACCACATGGTTCCATGGGAGCATTGGGTAGTATTTGAGTTAGAAAGTAGTACTGCTGCTGTAAAAATCCCAGTGTTGCACCATAGAAACGTGTTTGATTGAAAACTGCACAGCCATCCAGTCCATGTGTTGACCAGCCATATCTTTTGTGGCTATGTGGTTCCCACCGAGTTTATGGGTCGACAGCCTCGTTCTCTAGCTCCATGGCTTTTGGGCAAAGTGGACCAATCTATTAGCCAATTCATCAGTTTTTCTAGTTCAATTAACCAGTTTGGGCCATTTTCCCCATCTATATGCTATTTGGAAACCTTCGTGCCTCCACAATTGACATGTTTCATTTGGTTGGATTCAGATATGGGCACCGTACAATGCAAGGAATACTAAAAGATGGATGTAATGCTCTTCTACGCTATTATTTAAATAATTTTTGTGACGGAACAAAGCAGGTATGTAGATCTCATTTCTAATTGTATGCATTGATGATACACTAAATGTGTTTTAGACGGTTGTGAATTGATGGTTATTGAACGCGGGAAAAACTTCTGTTTTATTCAACTAGAGCAGCCGATACATATAGGAGAGGAATATACGATAATCTCGCATATAATCTTATCTGAATCTATCCTACAATCTACTCACAACTAATCTGGAAGAAACATTTAAATTCCTAAATAAAAGGCAGAAAGATAATGCTAAGTAAAAGGACTTGAATTAATCCCGATGGGAGTAGGATCATCTTCGGTTTGGGCCTAATGAGAATGAGCCCACTTTCAACACTCCCCCTCAAGCTGGCGAATAGATGTTGATCATTCCCAGCTTGCCTGTAAGCTCTTCGAATTTGGCCTTGACCAATGGTTTGGTCATCATGTCTGCAACTTGTCTTCCTGTGGAGATGTAAGTAAGATCAACCACTTTGGCCTCTATTTTTTCTTTGATAAAGTGACGGTCAATTTCTACATGCTTCATTCGATCATGTTGAACAGGATTGTTGGCAATTTTTAGGGCTGCCAAGCTGTCGCACCACATCTGAACTGGTGTATTTACTTTAATGCCTAGTTCTCGTAGTAGGCTAACAATCCATATCCCCTCACAAATTCCTAGCGCCAAAGCTCTAAATTCTGATTCTGCTGAGCTCCTTGATACAACTGGCTGTTTCTTGCTTCTCCAAGTAACAAGGTTTCCCCAGACGAATGTACAATAACCAGTAGTGGAGCGTCTGTCGTTCACTGCTCCTGCCCAGTCGGCATCAGTGTACACTTCTATGTTTCTACTACCTTCTATGTCAGGTGCCCTCTTGTTTGCATCAGTATATATCTCAACTCCCTTCTGATCTCCCTTTGAGAAGAAGAGACCCTTACCTGGAGTTCTCTTGAGATATCTGAGAATTCGCTCAACCGCCTCCATATGTTCCTTTTGGGGATTGCTTGCAAATTGACTCACAACCCCTACTGCAAACGATATGTCTGGCCTTGTATGGGATAGATATATTAATTTTCCGACCAACTTCTGGTACCTTTCTTTGTTCACTGTTTTTCCGTCTGGCTTTATTTCTAGTTTGCAATTTTGTTCCATGGGAGTTTCTGCTGGTCTTGCTCCTAACATTCCGGTTTCATTGAGAAGATCTAGCGTGTACTTCCTTTGAGACAAGCTGATGCCTTTCTGTGATCTGGCAACCTCCAATCCTAAGAAGTACCTTAGGTGGCCTAGATCCTTTACTTCAAATTCTGAGGCTAATTTCCTCTTCAATGCTGCGATTTCATTATCATCATTCCCTGTTAACACAATATCATCCACATAGACAATTAACACAGTTATTTTATGATCAATGAGTTTGACAAATAGTGTGTGGTCTGTTTGGCACTGTTTGTAGCCAAATCCAGTGACTGCACGCATAAACCTTCCAAACCACGCTCTTGGTGATTGTTTAAGTCCGTATAGAGACTTGCGTAGCCTACATACTTTCCCTTCATTTCTTGGTTCTCTAAGCCCAAGGGGTATTTCCATGTATACTTCCTCTTCCAGGTCGCCATTCAAAAAGGCATTTTTTATGTCCAATTGATATAATGGCCAATCCAAGTTTGCGGCTAGTGAGAGCAAAACATTGATAGTGTTGAATTTGGCTACTGGTGCAAAGGTTTCTTGGTAATCTATACCATATGTTTGGGTGAAGCCTTTTGCTACCAACCTGGCTTTGAACTTATTGGTACTTCCATCTGGATTATACTTTTTAGTAAATACCCATTTACTTCCTACCACGGTTTTTCCTCGAGGCAAATCAACAATATCCCAAGTTCCATTTTTAATCAAGGCCCTTAGTTCTTCCTTAATTGCCAATTTCCAATTATGGTCAGCTATCGCCTCACTAAATGTTCCTGGGATCTCTTCTCTGTCTATGTTGACAACAAAGGTCTTGAATTGAGAGGTGAGTTTGTCATAAGAAACATACCTACTTATCGGGTACCGCGTACAGCTCCTTTTTCCCTTTCTGAGAGCTATGGGCCATTGGAGATCTGCAGGATTAACCTCGGATATGGATTCATGACTTGGCCTTGGAACATTAATGGGGTCTTCACTGGTGGCTGTCTGTTCTTCCTGATTTCCCTGTATCTCACTTATTACTGGCTCAAAAGATGACTCGGTATGGTTAGGACGAGGGGAAGTAGGTCTGGTTGTGGTCTCAGGTTGGAATTCTGGTGTGTTAGAGGTAGTTTCTGGTGTGTTGGGTGTGATTTCTGTGGCTAAAGAGGGTGGTTCAGTAACTTCAGGATCAAGAAAGGTGACATCTAATGATATTTGGTCATCTAGAGATGTTTGGGTGTTATTGGTAGGACTACTACTCTGCTGTTCAGATTGTTGATCTATCCAGATTGGCCATTCACTACCTCTCTCCCCCTGAATGGGTAATTTGGGATAGAAAGGTAGGTTTTCAAAAAATTTAACATTCATGGTGATATACACTCGCTTTGTGATAGGAGAATAACACTTGTAACCCTTTTGAGTAGGAGAGTATCTGAGAAATATACATTTAATTGATCTAGACTCAAGTTTTCCTTTGTCACCATCAAACACAAATGTTGTACACCCAAAGACACGAGGAGGAAGAGAATTAATGAGATAAGAGTGAGGATAAGTTGCCAAGAATTTTTGAATCGGAGTCTGAAATTTTAAAGTTTTTGATGGCATACGATTGATTAAATATGCAGCAGTAAGCACAGCATCTCCCCAATAAAAGTTTGGTACATTTTTACCCAGTAATAGAGATCTAGTTACTTCTAAAAGATGTCGATTTTTGCGTTCAGCTACTCCATTTTGTTGGGGTGTATTGGCACAGGATGTTTGATGGAGAATGCCTTTTTCAGTAAAAAAGGTTGTGAGGTGAGAATTAACAAATTCCTTTCCATTATCACTTCGAAAAGTCTTAATTGAAGCCTGAAATTGATTTTGGACAAAGGTATAAAAATTTTTAAAAATAGAGAACACCTCAGATTTTTCTTTTATCAAAAATAGCCACGTTAAGCGAGTATGATCATCTATAAATGTTACAAACCATCTGGCCTTAGAAGTAGTAGCGACTCGAGAAGGACCCCAAACATCACTATGAATGAGAGCAAAAGGTTGTGTAGGTGTGTAGGTATGAGATGGGTAAGAAGTACGAGTCTGTTTGGCTAGTTGACACGTTTCGCAATAGAACTGAAAATCCCTTTTATTCACAAAATTTGGAAACAGTGATTTCATGTAATCAATACTTGGGTGTCCAAGTCTAAAATGCCATAACATAAAGTCTTCTTTAGAAGAAAAACTAGAGTTTCGGGAAGTAGATGTAGCCACATATCTCTTAGTTGTAGTTCCTTCAAGGTAGTACAGCCCATTGTGTTCCTTAGCTTTGCCAATCATCCTCCCCAAGATTAAGTCCTGAAAATCACAGTGAAGTTTATCAAAGATAATGAGACAATTTAATTCATGGGTTGCACAATTTACAGATAGCAAGTTGCAAGGGATTTCTGGAACATAAAGGACATTTTTTAGTACTATAGTGTCTGAAATAGTAACGGTTCCTGATCCCTCAACCTTAGCATATGTATTGTTAGCAACTTGAACTCGAGTATGTTCAGAATATGGCCTAAATTCAGAAAATAATTCCCGGAACCCGGTAATATGATCAGTGGCACCTGAATCAATAATCCATATATTTTTGGATCCGGTTACAGTGCTTAATGCAGCGAGTAAAATAGTACCTGAATGGGCTAAGGTAACAGAAGGGGTAGATTTTGCACAATTTTTCTCACCAGAGTACTTGTCCAGAATCTGTCTAAGCAACGTGAGTTCATCAACACTCAGATTCCCATTGTCAGAATTCACTGTAAGTAGACTTTTACCATCTCCTCTGTTTCGTTGCTTCAAGTGTGCTGGCTTTCCATGAATTTTCCAGCAAGTGTCCCGAGTATGCCCATTCTTATTACAATGATCACATCTTAAGGAAGGCTTCCTCCCCTTCTGATCACTTCCCTGGTTACTTCGTGTGACCATAGCTGATCCCTCTGTCGCTGGTGCAAGGGAAAGAGACTGAAAAGGAGAGGTGATTTGAATGAGTTCTCTTCAGCTTTCCTCATATCTGACCATATTGAAGATCTCTTCAAGGGATGGGAGTGGTTGCATTCCCATTATGCGTCCTCTTACATCCTCAAATGTGTCGTTGAGGCCGAGAAGAAAATCAAAGCATCGTTCTCGTTCTATTATCCTTTTGAAGGTTATTCGATCAGATTGGCACACCCAATGACATACCTCATATAAATCGAGTTGCTGCCATAACTTCATTAGTGCACTGAAATATTGGGTCACCGTTTTCTCCCCCTGTGTGAGAGACCGCAGCATTCGTTTAACTTGGAGGAGTGCCGCCGTGTTGTCTTTAGCAGAGAAGGTGGTCTTGGCCAATTCCCATATTTCTCGAGCAGAGTTGGCTAGGAGATAGTTTTCGCTAATCTCGGTATTCATGGAATGAATTAACCATGTCATCACCAGGTTATTTTCGGCGCACCAGGCTGCATATTTCGGGTCGTCTGGTTCTGGTGGTTTCGGGTCCCATGTCAAGTAATGTTCCTTGTTTCGTCCTCTTATGAACATCAGAACATTCCTGGACCATTGTAGATAATTCTTGCCATTCAGTCGGTGAGTGATTATCGTCTGCGAGAAGGAGTCGGCCGCTGGAATTATCCCCGTCGAACACGACGCTCCAGTTTGATGACTTCCTCCGGAATCGGCCATCGCGTGGGAGTCTCCTGCAGTTATCGGCGGGTTCTGGGTGGAGTCGCTGCCGGTGGTGAAGGTTCGTGGCGGTCCGATCACCGCGTCTCTGAAGGATCGCGCCATTGCTCTGATACCATGATGGTTATTGAACGCGGGAAAAACTTCTGTTTTATTCAACTAGAGCAGCCGATACATATAGGAGAGGAATATACGATAATCTCGCATATAATCTTATCTGAATCTATCCTACAATCTACTCACAACTAATCTGGAAGAAAACATTTAAATTCCTAAATAAAAGGCAGAAAGATAATGCTAAGTAAAAGGACTTGAATTAATCCCGATGGGAGTAGGATCATCTTCGGTTTGGGCCTAATGAGAATGAGCCCACTTTCAACAATAAATACTACGCACCAATATTTGATACGGTTGCTTTTTTGTGAAGGACGCAATTGATCTCCTGCAAGGACACTACATAGTTTCTGTCAGCAGAGATATGACTACCTCTCCTCAGAAAGGAGGAATCGAAGCTATAGCGGTGAGTATAAGTTGGAAGACTTTATTCTTCTATCTATTTGTTTTTCGAAAGTTATTATAGACTTCATTGGATGAACGTATTCAGCTTTTATGTCATGTGTCTAAGCTCATTATGATTGCCAAGAACTTGTGGCTCAAATGGCACCTCACACTTCCCCTCGTAAAGGAGGTTGTAGTTACTATCCCTTAGTGGCCAATTTTTTTTTTTTTTGGGGGGGGGGAAGTGTGGTTGGTGTGTGGGTCCCCTTCCCATTTAAATGTCCAAATTAAAAAAAAGTCCATCATGATAGCTGACCCCACTTAGGGGGGATAAGGCTTACGTTAGTTTGTTTTGTTGCTGTGTGTCATTAATAGGAAGCTTGAACATACTACATTCTTTTTTTTTTTTCCCTTTTTCCTTTTTGCTAATTCTAATATTACTTTCTTTCTAAATGTCTTTTCAGTCCTTTCCTCTGGCTTTTTCTCTGGTTATGATTGGATTTGTCTTTGCAACCATGTCATTGAGGCAAGGTGAGTTGGCTTTTATTCTTTTAGCTTAATATACAAAAATGACGGTCTAGAGTTTGTCTCTAGGTGACAAACATGTCAATATATTATTAGTGCAAAGAAATATTTGTTGCCATGTAACAAATTAACCAATGGATTTAATTAAATGTTCAAGTGATCAATTGTCTTGTGCAAAACGTAGCTGGTGTTCTCGTGATACTGTGAGGATTTGAGAATCTCTGCATGCTGTTTCATAGGTGTCACTTTTCCCACGAGTACTAGTGTACTTCTGGCGGACAATCTCTTCGCGTTAACATTGTGTTAATTGTTTGAACAGTTCAATATGATTTCCGGCATTTCTTTTTCTCTCTAATGTGGGCAAGCATTAGTATCGCAATAGCGGCATTTGTGAGGGCAAATGGTCGGGTTTTCTGCAACAGACCGCGCCTACACAAGCCACGGCGTTGATTCAATATTCAGATTGCTCTGAGCATTGGAATTTTTTTCCCGTGAAGCGTCCACCTTCTGCAAGAGACCACGCCTGCTCAGGTCTTTGTCCCTCATGAGGATGCTTTAACCAGTCCAAGCTTTACCTATAGCTCCCAACTTGCTACTTACTATATTCATTCTTTGGTACTAATTTTGTAACCATTGTTGGAAAAACCATATTGGAGGTACTTGTACTTTTTTTCAATTTTCAATTTGGTACCTGTGTGTTTTTTGTTCTTAACTAAATCTTTAATTTTGCTCTATTAACATCATTAATCCTTATGTAGAGACTAAAAATATCAATAGAACAAAGTTATAAGAGCTAATGTTGTTAAAAAGATAAAATTAAATGTTTAATTAAAAAGAAAAAAACACATAGGTACCAAATTAAAAATTAAGAGAAAGTATAGGTACCTTCAATATGGTTTTCCTACCATTGTTTCCACAATTTTTACTCGTCAGTCTTTTTTTTATTCATGTTATAGTCTAAGTGATTGCTTTTTTGTCTCTTTGTATATGTGCGGATGTTGGGTGTTTCATTTGAGATGGATTCTTTTGTATTGAATTCATGATTAGTGCGTTAGAATATTTGATTTTTACCTCGGAACTTATTAAGTCGTATTTCTCACCAGGTTCTTTTATAGTTCAATGAAATAGTCTCTAGTAATCGTTGTATGAGTCGTATGTAATTTCCTATAAGAGGAAGGTCACGAGTTGGATCCTATGAGCGCTCCCATATAAGAGGAACGTCAACGTCAAGTTGGATCCTATTTGTTATTGCCTGTCTCTTTAATATTTTTTGGAAAAAAAAAAAAGAGAAGTAAAATTACGAGTCTATGGGGATAAACCCTGATCAAAATAATTGTGCTCAGAAAGTGATGCTAAAGTTGGATGCCGCCCGAGGGAAAAACCCTCTGTATCACGAGATAATATTAATCTGTGACTTTCTTTTTCTGTTTGTGATGGGAGAGTTATTTAATTATGCGGCTTCTCTATAAAACTTGTCGACTTGGATTGAATTGTTTGGTTACGATAATTTTATCGAAATTAATGTCTATAAAACGAGGCTAAAAATCATATTTATCTTATTAAAGACTTATCATAAATTGTTTTTGTTATTTTAAAAACATGTCACTCGATTGTTTATTACATCTGATCCTAAATGTAATTAGGATCCAAATAAGATATTTATTTTAGTTCTAAATATGATATTTTAATTTTTCAAAATTATAAATTTTTTCCTGAAATTATCCCTCTCATATAGTCAAGGATTTTTCATTTAGAGATAGTTAAAATGCATATAATTAGAAATGAAATTATAAAAAAATAAATATATAGTTGTTACAAATAATTAAATTAATTTTTTCAATATATATAAATGAGTTATTTTATTCTCATATCAAGTACCAGAGATTTTTATTTTAAAAAAAAAAGTACAGAGGGAAGTAAATTGTAACGGGTTTTATTAGGTATGACAAGAATACATCTAAAGAGTATAATAACAAAAGACGATATATCCCATACCATTGAGAATACATCCAACAGTATTAACAAAGGTTTGGAGGCGGGTTAGAAACTGAAATGCACAAAGGTTTCGATTTCGAGCATCTTACAAGGCCACCCACCATTTAACTTGATAAAATTTACGTTGTTAAGTTGTATAATTTACTAATAAAGTTCTTGTCTCCTATTCACTTGGCATAAGGGTGATGTAATAAATCATGGATAAAAGTAAAGAAATTCAAACATTCGGGTTTTATTAAATATTTTAATTTTATTAAACTAATTTATTTTCATTACATAATCTGCTCTACGGAGCCACAATATAAATGCAAACAAAAAGGGTTGAAAAAAGGAGTCATGGCACAAACACCAGACAAGAAATTAAAATGAAAAACATTTATCACCATAAGAACCCACCACGTATTAAATCACCGACAAGTCGGACCAGGAAGAACTTTCTCCATCCGAATAAATTGTTGAAACCTTGATTAACACAAAACACTTGGTTTTCTCCAAAAAGAAAGACCTAAAGCATCAGACGACCCATCTCTTCAAGAAGCATAAGGAGGCCAATAGAGATGAAGCTCAAGCTTGTACACAACAGTCGGAAGCTTAGTATCAACTGGAGAAGAAGTAAGATAGCCTTGTACGAACAAGAAATCCTCAGTACCTCCCACTACTGGAAGATTTGCGGGCTTCACGTTATTGGTCACACCCACGACTGAAACAGACCCTTTATGGTTCTTCAAGTTCAGAGTCAGCCTAGCGATTGAGAGGCTCCGAAGCCCATCTAAGCTGGAGGTTATGGCGGTTCCTTCTGCTGTTCCAACAACCTTGGACGACATGCTGGCTGTCTCAGTCAAGGTGTCCTCAAACACAAAATAGGTACCAAATGGAGTTGTCGACTGAGTCACTCCTGGTCCTCCTTCAATACCTCCTACTATGATGTAGCCTGTCTTGTTTACGGTTTCATGTTGGAATAGAGAGAAATGGAGGGACTTGAGATGGTGGTGGTGGTGGTGGTGGTGAGAACTGGAAGCGACCTTTGACGGAGTTAGGGTAAGAAGCAAGAGAGGAAGGAAAAGAAGAAGATGATGAAGAGAATTGGATGATGGGAGAGCCATGGCTGTTTCTTTGTTGGATCTGATGATTAGGGTTAGAAAATGAAGGGATATTTATAGTGAGTGCGTGTGGATGTGTGAGAAATTTGATGAGGCTTGGTTCACGTTTGATGGTATGAAAAAGCTTGAAGTGATTTGGGGTTGATGGCAAAAAGAACTTGCACAAGAGGGCGAGTGGAAAGGGATAGCCGTCATACATATCTTTTGGTCTTTTTATTGTGTTTCTTGCTTTGAAAAATCGTTTTGAATAATGCAGCATAGAAATTAATAGTCAACTGACTCATGATCATATTGTTGTTTGGGTTTTGATTGGTGAATTAATCCTAATTTATTTTTTATTTTTATGTAACATTCTAACATAAAATAATAAAAAATATTTTATGATACCCGCTCTTGAAGCCAAAATCCATAGTATAATAGTAAAATATTTGCCATTTTCTCTCATGAGACTTGTAAAATAATGTTTCTTCTTTCTACCTAGCTATTGAAATTTGAAAATGGTACAGAAAGAAGACCGAGTGACATGTTAGATCTCTAGAAGAGTTGGCTGGAAAATACAATGGTCAAAAGTCAAACTGAAAATTACAGACTATTTTACATATATAATATAATATGCAATTATATATGTTTGCGTGCAATTAACAATTTATGATTGTGTCCATATTATAGTGGGTTTAGGTAGCACAACCTTTTCTTTTCACAAAGAAGCCAGAGAGCATCCATATGTACATATGTGAGTTGAATTAATATGGTGAATTGCAACAACGGCGACCAAGTCAAAGTTGCCTCACTTTCAGTTTCATATATTCTTTATTTATGTAATCCATACGCTTTATTATCACATCAGAATATAACATTCGGCTTTATTAATTTTATCTGTCCAAGTTCAAATCAAAAACGTTCTCCGCATGGAAGTAGACTTTAATTTACAGGTTTACATGCCTAATATACAGTATCATAGTTAAAAAGGGGGGATTATAATTAGGTTTTAAAAAAGATATTTAATTACCTTAAAGTCTATTGACGAATTAAGAGTAAGCAATGATAAGTTTCAGAGTTGAAAATGACAATAGTTTAAAGCTGATCACTTGTTATTGAGATTTTTTAATAATTAAATTTCTTTCTTAGGACTTCTTGATAATTCTTCCTAATTAAAACTTTTCAAACCAATTATAAGAACTTTGAAAAATAAAAAGAAAAGAAAATGACGGCAATATTTTTTTTTTTAAATTTTAAACCATTACCTTCTCATCTCACTGTTGGTGTGCATAGTATTGAATGTTGACATCAATTTCCACAAGCCACGACAAATAAGTTGCCTATTTTGACCCAGTTTAATTCCACGTCACACTTTCAGAGTTCAAATGTTAATCAAATATGCCATTTGCGTCATTTTGCAGTCACCCGTTCTCTAATACTCCTATGAATAAGCCCTGTACTTCATTTATAACTTGATTTATCTCAATATGTCCAAGTGCCAATTTTAATCTAAGTGATTTTGTACTGTATAAAATAAAAATAAATATGAGAGAAAATTTTTATTTTATAAAATGCAAAAGTGAGTATTTGTGGTGCAACCGAATGGAAACTAAAGTTAATAACACAAGGGAATGTCATTTGAGCAGCCTATAAGAGGAATATCGAGTATTGACACTTTGGTTCCTTCACACAGTGATATTGACAATTATTATATGTTGTATTATACCCGTACTAAAAACATCTTTTTATGTGAAGACCAAGGAATGTCAATCTTATTAATAAATCATACATTTTATTCTCTTTATCATGCGTGCTCGGACCCCACCAAGGACACGACATTTCGTTTTGGAGTGAAGTGAATGCAACATTTCAGTTAATTAAGTGTTGGGTTGGGCCATTATTTTTTTTGCATGTTTATTTTGATGCGTTTTCAGCCCAAACTTTTGAATTGAGATTTGTTGGGCTTGGTTTGGGTTCAGCTCAATGAATCACTCCCAAATTTAACATGTTCAAATTTCAAAATCGGAGCACTGATGAAATTTGGGTCTAATAAAGAATTAATTCCTTACAACATGACGAATTAATATTCGAATCTAATAAGAAAATACCTATACTTAAAAAAAATTGAAAATCAAAGAAAACAAGTCTTACTTGCCTTTCAAGAATCAAAATTGAACTTACATGATCACAATACACAACACAACGAACAACACCACCTATTCACAAAGATGACTAGTGAAACAAGAATTGTACCAATGTGCGAAAATGCCTGCTAAAATCCCTCCACCCAACCGAGAAAAAAAAAATCTGAAAAAACTAATTTAGCCTATACTAATTGACCAAATTTTAATAGCAAATCAAAAGATGATTAGATTAAATCAATTATATATAAGTGCCTAAAATGAATTTGACTACTCATCTTTGATCTAAATTTTTTAACCTTTGTTTTCTATGATTCAAATCACCCGAAGTGTACTTCAGGCAAAGATAGGATGAGAGAAAAAGGAGGAGAGCAAAATGCATATCTGCTCTTGTAATTCCACAAAGATAAGCGCCACCGTGTGATATTTCCACATTACTATACAACCTCCTTTCCAAATGGAATAACTTAATTCATTGATTGATTTTTTCATGGCCATCATGAACTGATCAATGATGCATAGGCTTTTTATGATGATGAAGAGGTGAAGATTGGCAACATTTCTTGGAACCTTTTGACTTGCTCTGGGTAGATTCAATACCTTGCAATTCCTCGACTACATCTTTCATACCAGGGCGATTCTTGGGGTCAGGTTCTAGGCACTTGAGAATAAGCTGAGCTGCTTGAAAAGCCGCACTGAGTGAATATTGACCCTCTATTCTGGCATCCATTATGGTTTTCAACTTCTTTTTGCTGGTGAGGCATGGCTTACCCCACTCAACTAGATTTTGCTGCCGAGATGGCCTCTTTGGATCAAGTGCTTTCATGCCTGTCAGCATTTCAAGCAGCACTACACCAAACCCATACACGTCACTCTTCACATACAAATGCCCTGTTCAATGATGGTACTAGAGTTAATAACTAGCGAAGGAGAATTTCTTAATTAGACCCGCTAGATTTGTGAGTCTAGCAGATAAATTAATCATACCATTCAAGTGTTATTCTAGGAGTCTCACATTTTGTTTAGATCTTTGATATAAGTAAAACTGCCTCAACGTTATGAAATTCCCATAGGTAGATGGTTACAGATACTGCCCAAAATGGTGTCCTTATGCACCTCCTCACATCTTGGATAACTTAAGCTCTGTTTGGCCACCAAGATGGAAAGGCATTCCTCTTTCCTTGCATAAGAATTGAAATATGCAATATTTACTCTGTCTCTGTTATTATTTCCCACCATTTATCCTATTCTTATTGTTGTTTCTATTTCACAGCACAAAAAACATTTCTTGTCCACACAATCACTTCTTCGTTCCATTTTATTTTATTATATGTACCAAAAACTATTATGCCAATCAAGAGGAATCTTGAGTGCCTCTTGACATCCCAGGTACAACACGAAGATGGTAATGCACCAACTGTCTCCCTAAAAATATGCTAAATGTGACTTGTGCTTTAAAAAGTATATCCAACACGTGATTTTTTAGTTTTGCATACAAAAGTTCTCAAGGAAAACTAACGCTACTAAACCCATTTACGTATTTATTCATGATTTTTTTTATTTTTATGTAAAAAAATTTATCAAAGAAAAAAGAAATAAGATATTACAAGTGAAGATATAATCATTTGAATTTTAAATGGTGTAATATTTACCTGTGGCTACGTATTCTGGGGCAGCATAACCGTATGTGCCCATGATCCTAGTAGTCACGTGTGATTGTTCTCCAGAAGGCCCTAATTTAGCCAAGCCAAAATCAGAGATTTTTGCATTGTAACTCTGTAGGAGACGAGAAAGAATATATCAATATGACTAGAGAAATCCGGAATATATATATAGATAGACCACTGATTTTATAATAGTGAAAAAGAAAATATACATATACGCTTCAGCTAATACTTTAAACATCAATAAGTTTTGCACATTCTAAGTGTGTAGAACAATTAAAGGAATACGAACTAGCCATTCATTCCTAGATGATACTAAATTCATAATACGACAGCAACAACAGAAAGAGGATGACTAGCAAGATTTCGACTAACCCCATCAAGTAATATATTTGAGGCCTTGAAATCTCTGTAGATGATTTGCTTTTCTGAAGTGTGCAAGAAAGCGAGGCCTTGAGCTGCATCAATAGCTATTTTGAGTCGCGTGTTCCAAGAAAGTGGTTGTGTGTTAGAAACCCCTGCTCATCAACATCAACAAAAAGAGAATTAGATCTCAGATTCACGGCCAAGCAATCTCCTTTCAGTTCATTTGGTTTTAGGTCTTACTTCTGAAGAGATGACTCTCTAAGCTTCCCTTAGGCATGAACTCATATACAAGGAGAAGTTCATCCTCCTCCGTGCAGTAACCAAATAGCTTGACCAGGTTTGGGTGAGAAAGGCTTCCTAAGAAGTTCACTTCTGACTGCATCACAGAATCAGCGATAGCTATATATTAGTACTGTGCTGTAGTTGTTTTCGGAGCTCAAAGTTCTGGAATCAAATCCCAGTAGAAAGACTAAGGATCCTCTTAATCTTAAGCAAAAGATTGACAATTATTTTAAACAAATTCTGACCATTCAATTGATCTAATCCGTCCTAATGTGTTAACAATAATCTTAAACTAAAAATGAAATCTAAATTATCCAAATCAGCTAATTTATTCAAAATGAATCTTGTTTCTATCCTAGTTATCCAATAGATAACCCATTGAAACTGTTTCACTTAGACTACCAGATTATCATTAAATGCAAAGCAACAAATGAAATAATCAAATGTTCCTATATATCTAAACCGCAGAGAATTTAGTCGACAGATGTCCTCCAGCATTTCACTGCACTGGTTTTTCTGTCATCTGAGCAAAAGGTTGGCGGGAGAAAGAGATGAGAGTTCCATCTCGTTTTCCAAACCCCTCTCAGGATTTTTCTTATACATTTTCTTTTGAAATATTCATCAAATCATGCTTCATTAATTACTGAGTGGAAAAAGAAAAGATTCCCTTCTGGGTTTTTTTTTTTTTTTTTTTGGGGGGGGGGGGAGGTGTTGTCGCGCACACACTGAGACACAGCAAGGATTTGCGGCATCAACGCCTTGATTCTATTTACGATTTGAGAGGGCTCATCATTCTTATCTTCATAGTATCCTAATGCCCATCTCTTCTCTCGAAGCAAACATGCCATGGCCGATCCTTTGAGATAGACTAAATTTGTTACATCATCAATAATAGTATGTGACTTATTGGTGAAGACAGTGACAGCATTCAGAAATTATAAATATGGAGAACAAATGCTCATTTTGTACACTCATATTAAGTCAACATTCAACAATGTGGAATTATCCCAACGAATCAACAGATAGAGGTAGCTTGAGTGGGACCAATTGCATAATTTTCACACTAAACTCCATGAGACCATTGACTGTCTTTAGAGTCAAATTTGTTAGTTTATATAACACTTTCCCGTAGAATTAGAAACGGAAGGTCCTTCCACACCAGAACAGCTGTAGCTGCAAATTGGGTCCTAATTCATTTGCTTTCACTTGACTTTCTCTTCACCATAGGTTATATATTATTAACCAGCTGAGGTAGTAGATGCTTGGATATATTAATAAATTTCATAGCTAACTATTCACCAAATTGTGAGGATAAAAGAATTTATAATTTTTTGAAGTTATAAATAAACGATTATAAGTTTTTCAAACCATGACAAGTGATTGACAACCAAATTAAAAACTGAATCAACCTATACGCAGAATGTTTTAACCAGATATTAAGAGTCTAAGACTGTTTTAGGAACCTTGAGCCTGACAATCATAGTGGAGTAAATAAGAACTTATAATAGTAGAAATTGAAGGTACCTTCCACTCTTGAAAGCCTTGCATGCTCTCAGGGTTGAGTTTTTTTATAGCGACCATCATTCCAAAGCCAGCTTTGGCCGGCGAAAGCGTCTTCTCATCTAACCAACCTTTGTAGACTTTACCAAAACCACCCTCTCCAAGCAATGAATCCGATTTAAAGTTCTTGGTGGCTGCTTTCAAATCCCCAAAACTGAAAACCTTCAAGCAATTAGGCGCTTCTACTACATGCCTATTTGGGGAATCATCGGACCCGTCGACGCTTCCATTTGCAATCATCGAGAACAGGCTCCTCTCTACAATGCTGTTTGTTGTAAACGACTCAACATTCCTACTCTCCGGAGTCGCAGACCCTACAAAACGAAAAAGTGAATTCCAGCATGCTTCTATGGAGAATTCTATCAAACCGGTTGAACCCGTGTTGGGTTCTGAGCTCAACTTTCAAACCCGGGAAACCAAAACGTGATATAAACCGAAGTGTCGTGCGCGCGTGTATGGTGCTTCATGAGGAAAAGGGAATCAAACTCGGGATAATTTACCTGAATGATGAAGCGTTCTGGCGCTAATCTCGGAACCACGGGAAGCGAGAGAACCGAAGCAGAGACCCATATCAACTGAGTCAACAGAATTAGCATAAATTGGAGGAGGAGGAGGAGGAGAAGAAGCTGAGGAAGAAAGAAAGAAGATGGCAGCTTAGAGACGGAGAAAATAGACAGTTGGGTTTTCTTCTTCGTCTGGGTGATTGCAAAAGTCAATGGTAGTGTTTGAATAATTCGAAATTGGAGATGTTTGAATATATACATGGTTTCTCGTGTTAGCCACGCGAATCTACTTGGAGGGAGGTCCCATTTCAGCGCCCGTTTGAACACAAGAGAGAGCATCATGCTGCCGCGATTATGATATTGGGAGCCACCGCGTTGGCCGCCTGCTCCGAAGTTTCTTTCATGTATTCAGGACACCCCGGGGAGAAAATTTAGACGCTATTTTCTTCTACTCTTCTCCAAATTCGTTAAATATGCCCTAAATTTATTAGAATCGAGTCTAATCCAAATGCAGTATTAAAAAATCGACAAAGTTACAAGACTGACCAGCTATTAGAAGTATGACTTGTTAGATTTCGATTAATCAAATATTATGCCGCCAATATTAAGCAATAACAGGATTTTCAATGAAAATCATGTTAAAATATTTATTATTTATTCTAAACTGTTATATGTTGTCGTATTACATCATCTTTTATATAAGACTCATCCGATCCTAAATATAAAACTTATTTTATAGTATAAATTACACTACAAAATAGATACACTATAAAATAAGTCTTATATTTAAAATCATAACAGTATACATCTATATATTGAGAGCAGAGACACTGTTTTTTAAGTTTATGTAAGATGTTCGTTGCGATTAACGGGCAAAAAAAAAATCAAAATAGAAATATTCTCAACAGAGTTTGACTGAAAAATTACCATCTTCATTAATTAAACCCAAATCCAATCATCCCGGTGTAACTTTATTTATTTTATGCGTTTCATAAGATTTAACTAAACCGTGACGTGCCGGCCAAAAGGGGAAAAAACTCAATTATGACCTCAGTTATCTTAGATTCTTGGTCAGCATAGTAATTCCATGATCATGTCTATGCACTATGCTGTAAGCGGAACACGGTGCCTTGCCAACTCAACACAATGACTTGCGTTTCATATCACAAATTTTAAAACTTACGAATTAAGTAAAGTTATTAGTGGAATTGAAGCTACTGCCTCTCTTATTTTTAAGAGGAATTTTATTCTACTTCTTTACAAAGTCATCAGTGGAAATTCAAAATTTTAATATATTATTTATATTATAAAGTGAATCTGATGAGAGGTATTATATTATTTTTTTAATTTTTCATGTCGCATAATCACAATTTCCAAAACCAAAATCATATTGTTCCTTTCATTATCCCTGACTCAGCTTTATCAACAATCAACTAACAGCCTTTACTGTTTTTAATTTAATAAAAAAAATCAAAATACTCTCTCTATTTTTATTTATAAATTTAAATTTAAAAGAATATGATCTATTTTATAAATTTTAATTTCAGCTTGTTTTAACATTTGACGTATTTTTTTAAATGTTGCTTTGATCATTTTTACCTCATCACATTTCTCCAAACATTCTTTTTTATCATTTTTATTATTTATTATAAGAATGTATTTAAAAATAAAACTTTTTTTAATCTATTTATTATTTTTAATTAATTATTCATTATTAATAAATTAGTTATTTAAAATTTATAAGAAAGACAAGAAAGTAACGTCCAGACCTACCCCAGGTAACCCAACCACCCAATAATTAGTCTCCTCGTTTATAATTTTATTAATTAATAATCCGGGAACCCGAATGTACGGAGCAGAGCTGTGTGAGATTTGATCAATTCATCGGAGAAATTGGGCGGTATTCGTTGGATCCGTGGGACACAGGGCAAGAAGAAAAGGTGAGAACGGAGAGAAACTCGGTCAAAAACCTTTTTGATCGTGTTTTTTTATTTATTTATTTTTCATGGAGACATGATCGGCCTCGTTTAACAAAACCAAAAGAAGGAAAGACTGACAATAAATGAAAAACGACAAAAGTGTAGACGACATGGCCAATGGTTTTGCTGCGTGGAATGTAAAATAGAAAAAAAAGAAAGTGAGAATGAACTCGGCTTCACCGACCAGAGCCCAACGTGCATGCGCATTTCATCCTCAATTCCTCCGTTTAATTTCTCGACTTTGACCCACAAGGTTAGATGGGTCTCTTAGTCACTCACCCCATGAAAAATCAAGAATAAAAAGAGATGCTCATATTTATTAGTATCGAATTATTTCTAATAACAGTATACCTATGCGTAGGTAGAAAAAAATCCCAACTCTGAGAAAACGAAGCTTCCTTTCTTTTATTTTCTTTTGTTTAAATTAGTTAAGTAAGTTATTTTTAAAAATATATATTAATTTTCTTAAAACATCGTTTCTAAGCATATGCCTTGTAATTATCTCTTCATGAAAACTCTTCACTGTGTGCAATTAATAGAAACACCTTGGGTAAAAAAATATAAATTTAAGAGACGAAATAAATTAAAATTTTATATTGAAGATAAAAATGAAATTCACATCTAGCTCCTATATTTGTTCCTTTATAAAAGACTTTTTTTTACCAGCTATGAAAAGACAAATTTATTCCAATGAAAAAAGTTAAAATGATACGCAGGTCACTCTGAACTTACTTGCATGTTGCCTGTATTTTTAAATATAAGAGTAAGATAAAAAATTTATAGTTTAAAATTTTAAATGTACATAATTAATGCAAATATTTTGCGAACATCAAAATACATTTGTTACAAAATGAGAGGCCAATCCATAGAACACATGAATTCCGAAACATGTACAACCAAAGCCACACACCTCATAGGCTCATAGCACACAGCAGCCTGCAATACAACGGCCAGAACATCCCAGGCCGCGTTTTTATCTCTTTTATATTTGATGATTTATGGCGGCTTCAGCTTTTTTCAGGGCCAGAAAAAACACCCTCCATTTTTTTTAATTTAAAGGCGCATACCTTGTACAAGGACCTACCTAGGTCAGTCACCTTAGTACCCACGAAACATATAAGATAAATTATGAGGACCAGGGAGGTAGTAATTTATAAATAGCTTTTCAATTGTAATATACGGAAAACGAGATAAATATGTGAGAAAAATTTTATTTCGGTTTATATTAACCGTGTTTATAAGCTCTTATTTAAGCCAACCCAAACAAACATAATGTGTGTCCGAAAACATCCTTATTGATTGTAAGGTATTTTTACCTAAGTAAGGTTTCAATATACATGATTGAATAAAGATACCTTAAAGAAGTCAGTACATATTTGTTATAAATAATTAATTTAACTAATTTTTAATTTTATCAAATAAATTATCTAACTTTTATATTAAGAACCGGATGAAATATTTTACTCATTTTCATTATAATTCCATATTATATGATTTAATTTAGTAAACTTGGAATTATTTTCTTAAAAACTTTAATTCTGATGAAATATGCTATGGAGCAGTAATACTAAATGAATGGACCTGTTATGAATTTTGGGAGGACGAGGAGCGATGACCGGAGAACTTGGGGATTAGTTAGTTGATGACATGTCTCGTACGTAATGGCGGAGGTCAATCACATTGGAATATGATCAGTTAATCAGCCGGGGTGGCTGCCTTTTTGACTTTTGATGCAAGTGAGAACAAGGAGGCATCATTGAGTGGGACTTAAGTGAAAATGAATTTCATAATACCTGTTTGACTTTGATTAAAAACGACCAAGAAAATTAAAAATAATAGAGATACTGATTAATGGTGAGATGTGTTGGCAAAGAAAAATTGGGGGATGTCCAAGAAACACGAATGAGATGAGCTGTGGGAAGAGAAGGAGGAAATTAAAAATGGAAAAATTTCACTGTAAGACTGCAAAAGACAATTAATTTCAAAGAGCTTCCAAAACTTTCTGAAACTTTACTGCAGGACTAAGGGGCAAACTGATATTAATTCCACAAAAAAAATGACGCTATTGCCCCTCATAATACTTATTGCAGGGTGACATGTAAATGGACTAATTTCAGTTGTAAATAAAGTATGTATGTTGCAAATTGACTAGTCCCACTTGCAAATGGGCTCTCTCACACTTATTCACTCACAGGCACCTTTTTCAGGTGAATGAGGTGATATGTAAATGGACTAATTCTAATTGTAAATAAATGTATGTATGTTGCAAATTGACTAATTCCACTTGCAAATGGGCGCTCCCACAC
Organism: Neltuma alba; assembly: GCF_004799145.2. Classification (NCBI taxonomy): domain Eukaryota; kingdom Viridiplantae; phylum Streptophyta; class Magnoliopsida; order Fabales; family Fabaceae; genus Neltuma; species Neltuma alba. The sequence goes on from NW_021637347.1 coordinate 155,651, forward strand.
TTGTTCACTCACGGAGACCTTTTTCAGGTAAAGGAAGTGACATGTAAATGGACTAATTTCAGTTGTAAATAAATATATGTATGTTGCAAATTGTCTAGTCCCACTTGCAAATGAGCTGTCTCACACTTGTTCACCCAGACACATTCTTCAGGTGAAGAAGGTAATATGTAAATGGACTAATTTTAATTGTAAATATATCTATGCATGTTGTAAATTATCTAACCTCACTTGCAAATGGGTTCTCCCATACTTGTTCACATGAGGGGCAATAGAGTCATTTTCTTTGTGGAATTAATATCAATTTGCCCCCTTGGTCCTGCAGTGAAATTTCAGAAAGTTTTGAGGGCTCTTTAAAATTAATTGTCTTCTGCGGTCCTACAGTGAAATTTTCCCATTAAAAATTCTTCGTTTCTTGAATTTGACCCTTTTCTCTCGCTTTCTCACTTCCGTTTTGTGTTCGAAAAATTTCACGTTTTCGGATTAATCCTACCATCTGAAAGCAGCTTCTTGAAGATGGCCTTGAAAAGGCTTTTCACTTTTTGAGGTGAGAGTAAAATAATGTTTATCTCAGGTATGAAACACGCACACTGACATACACATATATAAATACTGAATATTATAACTCGAAATAAGATTGTCTCTAAAAATATATATACATGCGTAACAAAAAAAGAAAAACAAATACTCTGTCCATTTCTTTTTTATTCTGCCTCATGAAATAAGTTTGGCGTACATTTGTTGACCAAGAGCTCTCAAATGCCAAAACACGAGAACTTCTTTAAAAATTATCTTCGATTTTTAGTATAAGAGCTAGTTGACTAATTTGAATAGATTAAAAAAATTAATTAAGTTAGTTATTTGTAAAAGAAATATGTATTATCTTTTCTAAAATAACCTTACTAATTAAGTATATTGGGTAGAATTATCATTATTAAAAGGACTATTTTAAAAAAATAGATAAATATGATATGCAAAATGAATTACGGTTTTATATTAGAATTAAAATAAAAATCAAACAAATTCTTCTACTGCACTTGGTGTATAGCTAAAGCCATCTATATATGGACAATATAAAATATATGCATACGTCTATAGCATATGTGTGCAGTGCCCACATATTATTTCAAACTAAACTTTTCGAGGCTCACACAGGCGCGCATGTGTTACGTTTCTAATTAAACTTGTGGCTTTTTTTTTTTTTTTTAATATGTTAACGGCAATATATCTTCTGTTGGCAAGTCGCACATATTTTTTTTCTTATTGGAAGTAATTCCATTTAAGGTGCCATCCAACACTAAATATAGGTATCTTTTCTAATAAGAATTTGAATTTGAATTCATCAAGTTGTGAAGAATTAGCTCTTTCTATTAGATTCAATTTGTTGATTTTTAAGCTTTAACTTACACCCAAGCATATGACATGAATGTGATTGAAGCCCAACCATAACATTGAGCCCATTTTGTTTGACTTGTTTGTATGATACTATTCCGGCTTTAAATATAAGATTCATTTTATAGTGTTAATTAAACTATAAGATAGATTTTATATTGAGGATTAGAGAGGTATTACTATATTATTTAATGTAATCTTTTTTTTAATGATGTCCACTGCAAAAATACTTTTTTTTAAACTTTCTTTTAAATACCCTCGTCCGTTGTACTGACGTCTCCTGGGACTTCAGCAAAATATGAAATCTTAATACTACCTCCGATCCTTAATATAAGATCTTATTTAATTTTTATTTTGGTTCTAAATATAAGACCTCAATCCATTTTGTGTCTCATATTCATGTACTCCTCTAATTCTTAATATAGGATCTAATTGTTGAGTTGGTTTTGGTTCTAAATATAAGACTCATTCTCATATTTATCAATTTTCTCTAAATTACCCCTATAGATATTTTCTCAACCATAATCAAGTAGAAGAGGAAGATTGAGTATTAGGAAAGATGATTATGGTATTTTAGAAAAAACGTATCACATTTTTTATAATTAACTATCTTACCTAACTTTCTTAATCCAATTAAATTAGTTAAATAGGTCTTATATTAAAGACCGGAGGAGTATTTTTTTCAAAGTAGTCCTTCTAATAATAGTATTTCTAATCAATATACTTGATTAATAAAGATATTTTAAAAAAGACAACACATATTTATTACACATAACTAACTTAACGTCTTTTTTTAATCTCCTCAAATTAGTCAACTAACTCTTATAATTAGGAGTGGGGGTGGTATGATTATTCATGAGACTACAGTGTAAAATGAATTCTTTCAAGGGGCTTGGGCGTAATTTTCTCTTTCTCTAGGCCCGGTGAAGTGGTGAAAGGAGCTAGCCGAGATTGGGGACTTGAACAAAATTCCTTTATGTTTGTAACCCGGGGGGGGGGGGGGGAATCCTTCATGGTGCACGAGGATCACCTTATGCACTTGTGTGCAGGTCTCTCACCCTCACATGACGTGGAGGAAATTTTGAGCTTTGATTTCGATAGATGAATGGCGCGTTGCAATGGGAAGGTTTGGATTCTCTTCTCGTTCTTATGTTCACGCTGCATCAGGCAAATTATCTGTTCTATTCGAACCCCTTTCACCATTACTGGGGAACAGTGTGAAGCCTATAACGATCAGAGAGTGCAAACAAATCCACGCAAAGCTCATAGTCTCACAATGCGTTTCAGAAATCCATTTAACAAACACCCTTTTAGGCTTGAGCTTCAAGTGTGGTGCGTTCGATCACGCCCACCAATTATTCGACCAAATGCCTCACAAGAATGTTGTCACCTGGACAACCTTAATTTCTGCTCATGTTGGAACTGGGTCTTTTAGAAGAGCGTTGAGCATGTTCAACGAAATGCGTGCTATGGGAGAGAAGCCAAATGAGCACACGTTCTCTACTTTGCTTCGGGCTTGTGCCAATCCCACTTTGAGGAATTTGGGTTTGCAAATTCATGGCATGGTGATTCATTTTGGACTTGAGGGGCATAAATTTGCTGGGAGCTCTCTTGTAAATATGTATTTTAACACTGGCGGTATGCTCAATGATGCCTGCCTTGCTTTTAACGATTTGTCAGAGAGAGATCGCATTACATGGAATGTTATGATTTCTGGGTTTGCTCAATTAGGTGACTTTATTGAGGTTCAGAGACTGTTTTCTGAGATGCAGGAGGTGGATGGCTTGAAGCCCGATGATGGTACAATCACGAGCCTCCTCAAGTGTTGTTCTTCATTAGATGAAGTAAAGCAAATTCATGGGCTTGCCTTCAAGTATGGGTTCGAAGTTGATGTGTTGGTGGGTAGTGTTTTGGTAGACTTGTATGCCAAATGTGGGGATATCATTTCTTGCAGGCACATATATGATTCCATGGAGGAGAAAGACACTTTTGTGTGGAGTTCGATCATTTCGGGCTATGCCAAAAACAATAGAGGAGATGAAGCTGTTCATTTTTTCATAGATATGTGTAGAAAGGGGACGAAACCTAACGAACATGTATTATCAAGTACCATAAAGGCTTGCGCTGAGATCAAGGACTTGAAGACAGGAACTCAAGTTCATACCCACATGATAAAAAACGGATATCAATACGAATGTTTTGTGGCAAGTGTTCTATTGTCTCTCTACGCCAATTTTGGCGAACTAGAAGATGTGGAAAAGCTGTTCAGAAGGATTGATGATAGAGATATTGTGGCATGGAACTCTATGCTCTTGGCTTATGCTCAACTGGAGCAGGGATCTACTAGTTGCATGCAACTATTTCAAGAACTTCACCGATCAACATTTCTGCATATTGAGGGAACCACTATTGTGGCCGTTTTGAAGTCTTGTCAGAGCAGTTCAGATTTGCTTGCAGGCAGACTAATTCATTCTCTCATACTGAAATCTAATGCAAGCCATCATATTGTGGTAGCGAATGCTGTAATTTCCATGTACTCAGAGTGCGGAGAAATTGATGATGCTTATAAAGCCTTTGTTGACATTGTTGGGAAAGACGCTAGTTCATGGAGTTCGATTATTGGAGCTTATCAACAAAATGGGAAAGAGTTAGAAGCTTTAGCGCTTTGCAAAATGATGTTGGCCGTTGGGATCTCCTTCACCAGTTATAGCCTTCCATTATGTATTGCAGCTTGCTCGCAGCGTTCAGCTGTGGATGCAGGTAAACAATTCCATGGCTTTGTCGTCAAGTCTGGTTTCACCAATGATCTGTATGTGGGGAGTTCAATCATAGATATGTATGCCAAATGTGGAAACATGCAAGAGTCAGAGAAAGTTTTTGATGAACAACCAAAGCCAAACGAAGTACTGTACAATGCCATGATCTGTGGATATGCACATCATGGAAAAGCTCAGAAAGCTATGGAATTATTTGGTAAAATGGAAAAGGTCTGTTTGATTCCTAATCGGGTGACTTTCTTAGCAGTTCTATCAGCTTGTAGCCATGTTGGTTACTTGGATGAAAGCTTGTTTTTCTTCACATTGATGATTAACCAATACAAGATAAAGCCGGAATCTATGCATTATTCATGTCTGGTTGATGCTTATGGTCGAGCTGGAAGGTTTGAGGAAGCTTGCCAAATAGTGGAAAAGGACGGAAGTGAACCAGCATGGAGAACGTTACTGAGTGCTTGTAACACTTATGGTGACACTGAAATTGCAGAAAAATCTGCAACGAAACTGGTAGAGTTGAATCCCCATGATCATGCTTCGTATGTTCTTCTTTCAAATATTTACACTAGAGAGGGAAAATGGGAAGAAGCTCTCAAGTGGAGGGCGGAAATGGCTAAGGTTTGTGTGAAGAAAGATGCAGGAACCAGTTGGTTGATATGAAGATCACAGAAATCTAGCATACAAGCTTGTAATGGTTGAGATCTTCATGGGATGACTTCTTGTTCGTGTGGGGATGGACTGTTTAGATTGACGATTTTTTCCTTGCACCAGAATTTTAGGAATCTAACGTTAGGCATTTGATTCATTCATATAGTATGTTTCTACTAAGGATTAAAGTTGTGGAAAATTATCCTTAGGTGCTAATTAAAAATTAATCATAAATAGATTTCCCTATTTCATTTAATATTAATAGATTTCAAGAAATTTAATATTTACAAATTTTACTTGGAAATATGAAAGTTTGATTTGAGATTTGATATATGAATGACATAATTCAACGTAGGCAAAATTAATCTTTTATTCTTAAAATTTTTAATGTATTTATAACTTAGTCCCTAAAAAATGCAACCCAGTTATTTAACTCTCGACTCTTGTATAATTCAGCCTCTAATCTTTCGATCTTTCATAATTTTATTCTATCATTCCTAACTCATCACGAGTCAGCATTACTCATCTTAGGTGGCTTTCAACTTAGCTCTATATATAAAGAGTCACTGATCGAACCCTTCGCCATGCTCATCGTCCGCAACACCAGAAAACCAGACTGCCCCGCCATTAACAGAATCCAAGGTCAATCCAACCACATCATCAATGCCTTCGAAAACTTCGAAGTTGACTGGCTCTGCTATTTATATCGAACAGGAAGGAGCCTGGAAACTTCCTCGAGACGCACTGTCCAAATCTCGCGACTTTAACTAGCTCTTCTATTAGAATTTCGTCTAAAATTCCACAACCGTACTTTAAAACAAGCGAAGGTAGCGTTCAAAATTGAAAATTGCGATGGATGCATGGGATTTAAGTTCCCTGATCAAACTTGTGGTAATATATATGATGACATAGAAGGAAGAGGAGTTGGGAATATAATATTTGCCCGTGGAGTTCACCTCTGGAAAATTTTTACTTTGAATTGGTTAGAAAACTGGAGGGGGAAATGCAGAAACATATGAAATAAGGAGAAGCACAAGACTGTAAGCGCGGTAAGAATTTGCCTGCGGGTTCCGTTAATGGCGGGGTATAGTCTAGTTTAATGATGAGCATCGCGGAGGATCAGTGAGTTTTACTCCTTAAAGTATATATTTGGTTTTTAACTCTATTAAGGTTTTACGTTGGTCTTAATTTTAAAAAATATACTTTTAGTCCTTTAATCCCAAAATTGTTATTCTTAAATTATAATTTTTTATAACAATTATGGTCGTTTTAAATGTTAAACTTAATATGTTTGCATTTAGTAATATTTTATCAGCATTCAAGAGCTCAATATCATCATTTTTTGTTTAACAATTTTTAGATTAGAGGACTAAAAGTTTACTTTTTAAAATTAAGGGACCAAAATAAAATTTTGTGTAAAGTTAAAGGATTAAAAATATACTTTAACTTTATATAAATATACATACATACGTATGTATATATAACGGTATATATAATGCAAAATTCACAGAGACTAGAGCCGAGTTAGAGGCCACCTAGGATGAATCATCGTCGACTCAGTTAGAAATAAGAGAGACAAAATTATAAATAATTGAAAAGATTAGAAATCAACTAAGTTATAAACTAGTTAAAGGTTCAAAGATTAGAACATTATTTTTTTAAAAATATTTAACGTAAATAGAGTATCAAATTTCTTAATATTAAATAAAATTAAAAAATTATTCGCCCGAAATGTTAAGGGGCAAAAGCAGATTTGAAGAGGGAGAACGTATTCCACCTCGATGTTCATATGGACCAACAACGTTTGGGATTAAAAGAGAAGGTCATAACCGTATGTGAAATTTTTAATATATAAAATCTAAAGAATATACACGTATTCAATAACTACCAGTTCAATTACAATCAAATAAAAAACACTATGAACAAATGTATTCACTAATTCAATAATCCATTTGATTCAGTCACAGTGATAAGCGTGTAGTACAAAAAGAAAATTATAAGTGATCAAGTCGTGAAATTAGCAGGAAATTTTAGAGCTGCTGCAGTGAAATTGAATTGAATTAATGAATATCTAAATTTTTACAAGTAATATCAATATCCCTATAGTACATGTGCATTGTATTCTTGCCACCTTAAATCTAGGGCAAACATCCCCAAGCAGCTTGCGGTCTTCCGACACTAAGATGAAGATCATGACAACCTAGTTGGCATCGATGAGACGGCAAATGAATTTGCTAACCCTGGTAGATACTATTAACCAAGGTATTATCCCAACCTGCAACGATACTGGAACGTTTAGAGATATTCAGATGGGTAGAGAACCATTCGAAGCTCCCATGCATTCTCTTTAATTATAATTTGGAAAAGAAAAAGAAAGATATATACATTTGACAGACAACCACCAAGGTTTCCACACTTTACTACCACATTCCATAAGTTACCACTGAATACTACAAGTAGAATACAGACGCGCAGAAGTGAATTGTTTTAATGTCTGGTTGAAAACCCCATACCAACCGATGCAGCAATTGTTTTCAGATATATGCAGGTGGACTCCATATTGATGCACATGAATGAAAAACATTGAATCATAGCTTCTTAAACCAAGGAAAGGTATTCAGTCTTTACCATGATTTTGTTGTTCTGAACCCCTCCCGTTTTCCAGGATAATAATTTCCCTACGAAACAAGGTAAGATAAGTTTCCAAATTTAAAAACAAAAGGCATGCAACTAGTCTTTTCTTTCTTTCTTTCTCTCTTTTCCTTTTTTTGAAAAAGATCAAAATGATAGGCATGCAATTAGTCTGCTTGCCTTCATTCGGAAAGTTTCGTCAGAATATCTAAACAGGAAAGTAAGCCAATAAAATCAAGCAGGCTCCAACCGACCATGTGAGATAGCATGACATAAAAAGAAAACTAATCTGCATTACCGAAAGGTTGCACAAGCTGCTGTGATACGGTAGCCACAGGAACCCTCCAATACCAGATAAGCAGCACTAAATATATTAAAACCTGCATTGCACAATCAAACGAATATATGTCATGAGAGGCTCAATAAAGAACATATTTAGACTTTTTAAAAACAAATGAAAAAGTGTTATATAATGAAACACCTTCGAAATGAGCAGAACTCTCGAGTATGAATCGTTCTCCTTGCTCTGCATATCTTGATCTGCAATTAAATTCGACCTATTATGCTTCCAGCCCACAGGACTCTAAGACTAGTAAATATCAGAATAGAAAAAGATATAATAACCAAAAATGAGAATAAATTCTAGAGTAATGAAACAGGAGAGACGGTGACTACTACCAATTCACAAATGAGAATAAATTCTAGAGTAATGAAACAGGAGAGACGGTGACTACTACCAATTCACAACTTGTCACTAAAAGTTATTTTCAGCTTTATCCACACATACCATATGGAACTAAATCATAAAAGTAGCAAGACTACTGAAAATTCTACTCTTGAATTATCTTCAATAACCCTAGAGAATTTAAGGACATTAATTTACAAAGAACAGTTTCAAATTTGGGGCATTGCTATCTGTCAGTATGTAATTATAAAGAATGTAGGATATTGCAACAGGAAACAATCTCACAGTTTGCAAGTTCCTTCTCCTTGGTAGCTGCTAATCTTTTAAGCTTTGCAGCTTGCGCAAATGTTGATGGCCTGAAACCACAAAAAACTGACTCAACTCTTAAATACATATTTGAAATTCCAATTTCACGTCAGCATTAAATCGAAGTTATTCCTCTTGTTTAAAAATATTTCTATAAGCAGTCACATTTGCATTGACATCAAAGTTGGATACTACAATTTGGCGACAAAACAAATGTGATGCAAACGGACAGTGATTACAAAATAACAATCTAGTACTTCATTACAATAAACATTTTGAGACTGTTCAGATACTTGACAAAGTTTAAATATCAGTTCACCCAAGAAAATCTAAAAAGAACAAAAAGTTCCAAGTTTCAACCAATATTATAGCTTATTCAAATTCAACAGTCTATACATATGCAGCTCCGGGTAGGTGTGAAATTCTGAGAGGAGAGGAGAAAACTGTGTAAATTAAAAGTTGAGGCAAGCTCATTAGTGAGCTGGGATCAAATTGTTAATGCAACCAGGTCCGGCAATGCCATGTAGTTACTCATTGAGAATACACATGGAAAAGGTGACTACATTTGAGTAGTTTAAAACTCTATCATTTGACATGAGAAAAAATCACAAATGACGAAATCCTTGAACAAAAACTTTGCTCAATAAAGCAGAAGAAAATTAAGCCTCAAGCTAAAAGCTATTACAATTAAAGACCAAAATAACTATAAATATATCGCAAACTGTTACATTCAAAATTCCTTCTTTATTATTAAAAAAAAAAAAAAAAAAACCATGCCTCCTTATCGTAACCTGCTGGAAGTGGGTATTAGCTAAAATACACGGATTACTCACTGTGACAAGGAGCTTGCCTCCTTATAGAGCTCCTTTATTTCTCTACGCAACTGAGCCTCTTTCCCATTCTTGGATCCCTTCTGCGGCAAAAGCACATAACTAAAAGAAATGAGGATTGCAACGAACAATTAATTCATTACAGAGCATATGCTGCTAAGCACATTTGAAAGTTTCTTCCCCTTGGATAAAAACCAAGCCCATAAGAAGTTCCTAAGGATTCAGACTATTCGGTGCAAAAGGATAATATATTGTTGTAAGGAAATTATGTCAATTTTGTCCACAATCTTGTGTTGATCAATTATTAGCACTGGTCGAGGTGCACTTCAACAACTGCAAGAATAAAGCGCAACATATACGAACTGAAGAAAATTATAGTTCATGTTCAGGGTTAGAAACTAGCCAATCCAACTTGGAGCAGTAACAGTTTAATAAAGAATACCACCATCATTAATTCAACTTGGCTGAATGTCGTCAAAACCCAAATGCAGATAAAAGACCTCTGAAATCCTGCCTGTCAGCCATGGAACAACATTTCTTTGTCTATGCCACGTGATATTTAATTCTATTGAGCCCGCTCAAATAGCAAAAGAAATATAATTAAATATGTTCAAACCCAGATTTCAGAGCCATGATCCATATGCTTACAAAAAACTATCTTCCACCAAAAAAAATAAAAACAAAGGAGGAAATGAGGAAACATTCTAAGAACGAGGTTCAGGGAACCGAGAAATTCCCAAATTGGGAAGCATATTTCGAATTCTTCATCTCACGCTTTCTGTTGTCTCCACCGAAGAGAATCTTTGAATGATGAAGATGGTAAAAAGAGGTTCAAAGATTACCTTCTTCAACTGATCAAGCCACCTAGATGCGAGCTGAAAACCAATAACAATCAAAAATATCAGCGGAGCTGCTACCGATCGTTGGTGTTCTAGGGATCCTTCGTCTCCCATGATTGACTATCCTCCCTGATTCGATTTCCACTTTCCAGGTAGGGTACACGCGAAAACGGATTTGGAAGCCAGAACGCCTGACCTTGAGATCTTCTGGCAGGCTCTTTGCTCTTGTTTTCTTTTTGTTTTTTGTTTTCCTTTTGTCCCAAATTTTATAAAACTAATTAATTTACTCTATTAATTTCAATTTCCCCCCGTTATTGCTTCAATTCAATTAAGGGAAATTTCCAAAAACGTACCTAAAAATTTAGAAATGACAAATTAAAGTGTTGAATTTCAATAGCTCAAATCAGTTTATTATGTCAAAATAAAATTTTGACATGTTCGTGATTTTATAATATTATTCTCAATTTTAAAAAAATCAGCCACTCCTACTGGCGGCTAGGATTTTTCAAGAATGGTTATAGTTAATCACGATGAGATTTGATACTAAGAGTTTAATGACCATTCAATAATTAATGCATCTGGCAAAATGGTTAAAAAAAATATATAAGCCAACCATTAAACCTTTGTCAGGTGAAAGTTAACTATTAAACTTTGATTACTACCTTTTTTTTTCAATTCCATTTCATTAACTATTTATTATCGGTAATTGACAACTATTTTTACAATTTTTTAGGTATTTATCATAATAGTATGTTATTTAATGATCATTTTTTCCCCAAATTTCATACTTGTTAAAATAAATGAATAAGGCTCTCCTTTAAGTGATACATAACTTTTGTTTAATAATTCACCATACTTCATTAATTATTTTTCATGTTTTTGCCAAATTAATTATTTACATAGCAATTGACATTCGTTTTTTTTTTAATTCTAAGTTTTGGTCCCCCCCAAAACAAAAAAAACTATTCTCATAATACGAAGTCAAACAGGTCCATTGTCGAGATCATTGTGAATGTATTGTCCATGATAAAAGTTCATATTAGCTAAAAAAATGACTACCAAATGACCATGAAAAATTAGCATTATTAGCGTAGAAAAATTTCAAAGGCTCTTCCCAATATTCCGTTTTCTTCTCCATTCATTATTCACTTGGAAATGAAATGTGATATTTATATGATATGATATACATCCAATATTTATATTTGTTTGCTACGGAAAGCAAAATAAGCATAAAAAATTATTATCCAAACAGTATTCAGGCTCTCATATTTTGAGTTTATAAAAATAACAGAAGACGTAACTATTGATTAATATATTATTATAAACATGGGATAAACATTACAAGAAAAAGAAAGACAACATCGTACCAAATGCTTGGGTTATATCTAGTAGCATTGAGTATTAAATAATTAAATAATGATATATTAATATTGGCAACGTTGGCAAAAAAAAAATACCGGCCACACCACCGGCTTCTTGACCTTCTTGACCGAGTGGTATGTGTATGCGTTTGGGTGTGTGCGTGCAGGTTCAAGCCTGCTTCTTGTATCACCAAAAAAAAAACCGGCCACATTAATAAATATCCATATATTTAGTTATATATAATCAAATTCATAACAACTTATATTACTTATGAGATGATTGGGTCATGTAATTTTTATTTTTATTTTTGATCATTCTGATTTTTTGTATAATGATGCGAGTTAAAATTAATTTAGATGGTAACCATGCTTGATATACGGAGATTTTTTTTTAAAAAAAAACATAAATCTTAGGGAGCAATAACCCGGTTCCTTGTGAAGGTGCGATGAATTTGATGAAAATCCCGCCTAAATCCGGGCTTCAATTCTTATCCCCATCCCGCGCTTCAGCCTAATCCCACAGAATCAGACACACAACACGAAGGGCGAATCATATCTTTGATCTCCTCCTTCCGAAACCGAAACCGAAACCCTACTTCTCGACTTCGTTCCTCTCCAAGATCGGCTTCCATTCCCGCTCGTCCTCGTCGTCTTCCGTCGCTTCGCCTCAAGATCACCATGCCTAAAGCGAATAAGACCCACTCCACAGTCGACGGTAACCGGTGAGTTTCCTCTTCGTTTTGCGATTTCCGTTATTTCTTTCCGGCTTGTGAGTTTCTTTCTTCGACTGTGACGGGCCTATTTGCACGGAGTCGGAACCAACAGTGTATAAATTTTAAGTTATATGTAGAATAGATTACAGCTGTTTCGATCTTACCAGTTGTGTGATTCTGTGTACAATTTCCCGTGCGTAGTGGTTTCATTGTTGTATCTGTTGATGATAATGATTTTTCTATTACGATGAACGTGTTAGGTTGAAGCGCAAGGGCGCTGGAGCAGGAAGCAAGCGGTCGAGGAAACCTGCAAAGGATCCAAACAAGCCAAAGAGGCCTCCGAGCGCTTTCTTTGTGTTTATGTACGAATTATTTTGATAATTTTTCAGTTATGGTTTTGTTCATTATTTTATCGTTAATCAGTTGCAATATTCAGTCGTGTACTTGTGCTTGTAGTGTGCTTTTCGATTATGTTATGCGATAATTATATAATCACACTGCAGGTCTGAGTTCAGAGAGCAGTATAAGAAGGAACATCCAGAGAATAAATCAGTCACTGCTGTGAGTGATTTAATTAATTAGTAGCTTATTGTTTTCAGATCACGGACTAGTTGAATGTTGTATTTAATTCTTTTTCGTTATGTGAAACTGCTTAATTTAGGTCGGCAAAGCTGGCGGTAATGAATGGAAAGCCATGTCTGATGCTGTGAGTACATTTTCCTTTCTTTTGGAAATGATGATTTCGCATTACGATTCAATGATAGAGAACAACGTTGTTTTCCCCCGTAATTGGCACCAAATATGAAGTGATGTTATTTATTATACATAGTGAAACTCTTGATGGATTCTATATTATACAATGGCTATATTGGTGTGTACTAATGAAGGGATTTTGTGGTTTAATGTATAATCAGGACAAAGCTCCCTATATTGCCAAGGCAGAGAAGAAGAAAGCGGAATACGAGAAAACTATTAAAGCGTACAATATGAGATTGGTGATTTACTTTTCCCCCCTGTCGTTTCGTTGCTTGCTTTGGCGTCTGCCATTATTTATTCATTTAGGAATCATCATCTTCTTCTTCTGGCATAATTTAATTATTAATGGCTTTGTGGTTTGATTTGTTAGGCTGAGGGCAAAAATCCTTCAGAGCAAACAGAGTCTGATAAATCAAACTCAGAAGTCAATGACGATGATAAAGACGACGAAGAGGTACGTCTAGTGACATGCAAAAGTTACAGCATGGCCCTGTAAATGTGTTATCCTGATCAGGCTTTTTATTACGTCCAGACTCCATGAACTTCTTATAATTTTTTTAAATGATTAAAGAATTGTAGATAATCATGTGTTGGAAATAATTCTTTAGTATTTTTAAAATTTTAAAATAGGCTTATGGAATTTATGATAACATCCTCATTAAAAAAAATATCCACATCGATCTTTAATATAGTTTTCTTTCTGTATATTTTTTTTTTCTCACATCAGTAGTTACTTTACAATGATGCTTAAATAGCTATATAGAGGATTACGTACTCATGTGACTAATACATTGATTGTAATGTGTTTTTCTTTCTGCAGGAGGAAGAGGCGGACGAGTGAAGATGGGAAAACCGGAAAATAAATATAGGCTTTCCAGGGTAGTCCATAATAATTATGCATAGGTTTGATTATTATATATTAACCATTTTAAGCCCAGAGCTGCATTTGTTGATAAATAAATTGTTTCTGGTGTTGTGCTCGTATACTTGGGTCGGATTAGAGTAGGGTTCATTAGGTTCCTTATCATGATCCTGCAAAGCAAAATACTCATCAAGCGCGGATGATTTTGCTCCAACATACGCATTCAAATTCTTTTATGGATATTTGTTGGGCATGTTCATATTCCTTTTGTTTGATGAATCGCCAATATTCTGAATCTAGTTTCCGTTCATCGGCATGATAATACAGCCAATAATGGAGCATGACTATGTATAGTGTATACAGAGACTTGGTGAAATGGATAGTATTGTTGTTGGCAAAAGAAATGGAATGGATGTTGGAAACGCTGTTAATTTTATTTGGGATCTATGGTATTAATGTTAAAAATATTTTGTTTAACATTTAATTATATGAAATGAAAATGAAGAGTGAAATGACCTCAAGTAACTTCCTTTGACAACTTGTAAACGTGACAATAGATGATAAATTAGGTTAACCATGCATATCAAATCAGTGAGGTTATGTTTCCGGAACGAATGCTAAGGAGCCAAAGCTTTCTTTATCAATTTTTCCTTCTTTATTTTAATTCAAATTTTCTTCCACAACTTTTTATTTGAAAAAGAAAACATTACTGTCAGTTTTCTTGGTCTGTTGCGTTTAACATTACCTAGAAAATCTCTTGCGCAGGGAATTACAGAGGGTTGTCTGAGCTGTGATCGATTATGACTATTTTCCTTTTCTTTTTTTTTTTTGCGCCAAAAATCGATTATGGCTTTTGAAATAACCAAAACTTGTCTGTTCATTCTTTTGTATATCATGGTGCCGGAAACTGAATCTTGATCCATATTGGAATCACTTGAAGATCAGTCAAAACATACAAACTAATATAGTTTCGACAGAATGCTTCCACTTGGGTGTAAATTTGATTTGTACGGAAAAAGTTAATGCTGAGGATGATGCAATTCATCAACCATATAACATTATCAATTGTACCCAAAAAAAAATACCATTATCAAGGACAAAACACATGATTTGACAATTTTTTCCCCTTTTGATTACCAGGGAAGGTTGCTACTTTTAAAGCACTTCAATGTGTAAAATCCAAGAAACTGAGTGCTTGGAAGACTATACTGCATCAATAAAGTAATGTTTGATGTGAAAAACAATATTTTCAGAATAGAAATAGGAAATACACTACCAAAATTATTGTCTTTATAAAAAAACACACGCACATTTTCCCATTAACTTATGTGACAGAGGAGTTAATCGGTACTACTTGTTGGGATGATGTCATCTTCTTGATAGAAGACTGCCAAGTTAGAGCATTGAGCATTGAACATATATGTATTCTTATATTTGGTAGGAGACAGAAGGGCTCAAAATTATTAAAAATATAAAAAGACAATAATGCTCTTATTAAAAAAATTACCCATAAAGTTCTATAAAATTAACCCCGCAAAACAGATCGCACGGCTCCCTCGGTGACGCGTTCCCCGCCAGTTCTCACAGCTCGCCGTCGGATGCCTCACTAAAATTTAAATTTTCTGAACTTTCATTACTAGTTTTTGCTCAAATGGCGTGTAATCGGCTGTGTTACTTCTGCCCTTTCCATTTTGATTGTTAGCGACTTGTATGCTTTGGATTTGTTGTGTATTGGCATTCTGAGTAGATTCTCGATATCTTCGAATCCATTTGGGCATATATGATATAGAGGCAACCTATTTAATTCCTCTGAGAACGTGAGATTTTGAACATTGGCCAGCTTCGATACGGATTGAATGATTAGCCAAGGCGACTATAACCGTAACAGTGCTTCTGATCAAGAGAGAGAACACAGACCTGCTGCTTGTTGGAGACCTTTTGGCAGTACACTGCGGCGTTATAATTAACGAGGGCATGGGGTATCTCTCGCTCCGTTTGTTCTTCTTGACGTTTAATTTCACCATCTCTCCCTTATTTATTTGTTGTCTCCCTTTTCAATGCTCGACTGGTGTTTCTATCTCAATTCTCACATCAAAATTCAGCACCAATACGCAGATCCCTTCTTATTTGATTTCATTTTTGTCTTCCCTTTGGATAGAAGTAACGTAACGCACGTCGGCCATTGCTTGCTACTACTTGCTTGCCGTTAGACTAGTGCGTTCATATTCTTCTCTATCCTTTTTGGGGCCAAATTATAATTATAAATTTAAGTAGAAGAAGTGGATAAACAGCTAATAACTATATTTATTAATTTTAACTACCTGGGTTTTTCTGAATTCTTCATTGTCATTGCAGGTCTAAATATATTTGGTGAATATCTTTGCTTGAGAATGGCCAAATTTTCAATCAGCAATACCAATTATACTTACTTGCATGACCAGAATGATCCTTCTGAGGCAATTGACGTACACCATATAATGGTTAAAAGGAGTGGCGCAAAAGCTCTCTTTGTTTACATCTCAGCGCTTGTTCTATTAGCATCTGCCTTCTATTTCTACGCTTATGGGGTATGCCTTTCGCTTTTCTCCCCTCCTCTTTTCAGGTTTAAATAAATGCTGTGTTCACATATCTTTTTCTGCATAATTGCTAGAATTTTCTGTTCTAAATGTTGATCTTTTGGGCCTATTTTCAAATTTCAGATTAAATAGGGACCCATGGATTAGACTCTGTAGTTCAAATCGGTTTCCCTTTTCACTTCATTATATCTGATCTTAAGTCCCACAATGAACAGGGGAAGTCGATTATCCTTGTCTGTTACAGCTTGCTTTTCAACTTAATATTTGTCAAGATCTTACTTTGGAGGCCTGTTGTGAAAGGTGAGGACCTTCCTAGAAGGGCTTTCTTGCCTGAAAGTTTGATTATTATTCTGATGGCAGTCAGTTAGGAATCAGGATAAATTATGTAATGTTGTTTCAGTTTTGGAAGAAGTTATGTGATCTTCACCTAGTTTGTGTTTCCAAACAGAGTCTGTTGTGATAATGCCAGCTTTTGGAGTACAGATTGAGACTCACTACATGAGGTAATGCTTTCTTATTAATTGATTATTCAGTTAACGCTTAGCTCTTTGTAGAGAGCATGCATGAAGGCTAATATAGGAATGTTTATCATCTGTTCTATTCGTTTGTAATTGTCTCTGTAAGAAGAGGTTAGGTCCATCATGAAAATGAAGTATTGTTGCCAGTGTAGGTTGTTTATGCTTGAGAAACGATATTACTTTGGCTTCCTAACGTCCTTGGTTCAACAGGCATGGATTTTTGAATTGCATAATGGGCCTACTATGGAAATATCTTGTATGTCTTGTTTTGAGCTGTGACCATGTCTTATTTAACTCAGCAAGTTAAAGTGTTTGGCCTTCATAGCGACCCTTACATCTAGCAAAGTGGTTTTGTTTACTATTAGTCATATTATTCTTAAGTTTCATAATCTTTAATCATTTTTAAGATTTTACCTTTCTTTGTTGCAGTGGAAAAGTCACCCGCCACTTTGTTCCCATTGACAAGATTCTGAAACCTGTTTTACTGGAATGTGTGACACCAATAACATGTTACTGGACTCTATCCTTGATTGTTCGCGAGGAACAAGAACTAATGTTGATTTTTAAGGTAAACTTCAATTTTTTTTTTAAAGAACTCAAAGTTTTGAAGTTGCTTGAGACTGTAACAATAAAACACTATCCCATATATTTTGAAGCCTAAAATTAGTAGTTTGTATAGGCAGTTAAATGGCATTTTGTTTGATGATTTTATTTTTGGGGTCTGTCTTAGTAGCTTAAGAGATTGTCATTGTCTTTCGCAGAACTTGCGTCCACCGGTGAAAATGTTGGTCCATGTCTGGAAGGCCTTGTGTGCTGGGACTGATAGCAAAAGAGGCTTGGACAAAAGTGCTGTTGAGAGTTAACTTGTTTATGATGATACTGGTTTTAGATTCTTGAAATATCTCATATTAACATTTTGAGATGTATATACACATTCAAGGCCATACTAATTGTTTGCGAGAAGACATTTGCTTTCCACATCTGAAGCTTTGCGTCAATCTTTTCAATCATTTGTTTGCTCCTTCCAACATCTGCCCCTATTCTAAGGTACTACCCCCGTCTTCTTGCCAGCTTGTAATGAATGTGACTGTTAAAAGCCTTTTGAATCTATGGGGATTGTTTGGGCTGAAGATTAGATCTGGTTGGCTTTCGTTGACCTTCTGGCCTTCGATCGAAGTATTAATTTCTAGTGTTGATTTTATTAGTTGACAATTTTTAAGAGGCTTGAAAAAAGAGGTTGATGTCGTTTGCATACATCAAATGAGTAAAAGGTTTCAATCTTTTGCTAATTTTATTTCATTTCCGACCTTTCAGCTGTTTAGACTTCAAAGACTTTTCATTTTTTTCAGTCCCCATTCTGTATCATTTATGTTTGTTTTCTTGGCAGAATTGAAGACTGCTTTCAAGCAGTTTAATTCATTCATTTAAATCCCCTATCAGAAGCCATTGTCCAGAGAACAAGCTGTTTCATATGATTTCTTGTTGACCACTTGGTCGCTTTGAAGGAATCCGTAAATAAAAATTATGAAGAAAAGATATGACAAGACATCTTGACATTTCACTTCCATCCATTTTCTTGATCTGTCAAGAATTTCATAATTTCATTCATCCTTCCAAGCCATACTGAGATCATCTTCATGAATCAAGAGTGTTTAACTTCTCTTTTGTTGCCAACGTTGAAAGTCTAGTTTCATAGAGGAAAATCAAACTAGCAACTGTTTTTTAGATGAAGCGCCAATGTCTCTCCTAATCCTCAGCAGTTCCTAGTTGAAACCATTTTATGGTACGTGGGAAAACTTGGGTACTGAGATCCATGACCATGTCTTCAATAATGCTAGCTAGAGTGGTTTCTAGTAAAGCATATATTGTTCGAAGGGGTGGGATATAGAGAATCATTACTTTTGTGGCTTTTGGTTGGAATAGACATTGAAACCTATGCCACTATTTGAAAACTGGGGATAGGTCTGAGTTGTCTTATGCTTCCAAGCACTCTTAGGAACTGGGCCATTCACAAAAGGGTAAAAAGGTCTCTAACAGTGTTTTGCAGGAAATTAGAATCCTATTGAACAAAGTGGATACCATGGATATTTATGACCAGTATTTAGCAGTAGAGAGGAAAGGCTTGTGGAGGAGGAGAGTGATGCAGTCATGGTGGTCCGTTTGGATCAAGGAGTTTGGAACTATGAGGGAGAAGACGCGTCTTGATTGGTGCCTTGTAATTGTATAATAAGGTTATTTGTACGAATCTTTTGTAAGTGGTGGCACAATTCAATATTCAAAGCAGCTTTGAGGAAAGTTTTCTTGTGGCTTTGTCCAGACAAGGGGTTGCATGGACCATTGCACTCCACCCCTTTGGATTTTGGAATCTCCACTCTTGTACTTCATATTCATCTACAATACTTAATTTCCTTCTATTGTTTATTAAGTCCCGGATAAAATCTCATGCATTTTCTTACTAGGCGGAAAAGTACGGAATAAATAAGATTGATTAACAAGGGGGAAAAAATAAAATCACTGCATTTTTATTTTAAATATCAAACAAGTATTTTTTTATTGAAAACACATGTGAGGTACTGTCAGACACTTAAATATAAGCAATTTTTTTTTTTCAATTGGATTTGCATAATAGATATCCAATTTCTTCCTGTTACCTTCTCAGGCTGATAGGGTCAGCAACCAAGTCTTCTTGATGCTGTTGGTTGGGACTTATTTAACGCTGGAAGGGATTTTCAGAATACAAAAATAATTTGAGAAGTCAAAGTAGTATGGAAAAATTATTTGATTGAACTAATAAAATGAAAATTAAGCATTATTTTCAGAATACAAAAATAATTTGAGAAGTCAAAGTAGTATGGAAAAATTATTTGATTGAACTAATAAAATGAAAATTAAGCATTATATCTGATTCTTTTTTTTTTTTTTTTCAAAAAAATATTGCATTATGTATGAAGTATACAAGGATAACCCAGGTGTGTAAATTAAGTTAATTCTATCTTTTCTACCAATAATTACTACCTCCGATCCTTAATATAAGACCTTCTTTGACTTTTATTTTGGTCCTAAATATAAGATCTCAGTCCACTTTGTCTCTTATATTTATGCATTTTTTCCTAAGGTAGTCCTTCTAATAATAGTAGTTTTAACCAATACACTTGATTAGTAAAGATGTTTTAGGAAAAACAACACTTATTTATTACAAATAACTAACTTAACTTTTTTTCTTAATTTTTTCAAATTAGTCAACTAACTCTTGTAATTAGGATCGAAGGTAATAATTTCTAGTACTACTTTCGAATAATGCCAAGCCTCGGAAGGAAAAAATTCTTAGACTACAATGAAATAATAAAATTAGCATTCAAAAATGAAATGGAGTACGGGCTCCTCTTCAATGAAAGAGGCACAAGTATAATGTGTTTGGTAACAACTTATATATTTCTCAGCTCAAAAAAAAAAAACTTATATATTTCATTATATATGGTACAACGAACGCTTTAATAACATGATAAATATATCCCAATCTAAATAAAACACTTTAAAAATACTATTTAATAAATATATTAAAATCGATTTGAATACTTGAAGATATCTTCCAAGTTAAATCAAAATATATAATTAATTATTACGAAATAATTATCTAGATTCACAGATTTAGATCGGAGAACCCGACAAATAAAAATAAATAAATAAATTTAGATCTGAGGAGAAGTAATGGCTTTTCAGTATATTTATTGAATTATTGAATTTTTCCCTCTGGTAAAAAAAATTATTGAATTTTTCCCATTTGAGAGATACTCAAGTAATTAGAAATTAACTTTTTAGCGTTTAACAAAAGCAACTAACCGTCATTTAATTTCTTCATTTTATTGGCCAAACATTATATCAAAAGTGGTTAGAGTATTAATTTTCTAATGGGTCAACCTTTGAAATTTAAACTTGATTTAAATGAAAAAAAATATATCCTTTTACATGAGATAAGGCTTAGTTATCAGATAGTACTTTTACATGTATCCTGATCCTTCTAAAATTCCGTTCTAATCATAAATCAATCTATAAATAAGAGCTCATCCGCCCACAAAGATCGTCAAATAATCTCAAAAAGAAGACTGAATAAGATAATAATGGAGATCAAGAAGTCGAAAGATGAAAGAATTTCAACTTTGCTTGAGGAAGCCATAGCTTTTCATAATGAAGTTAACGTTAAGCTTGGCGACAGCCATGAAGGTTACAGTTACCAGACATTTGCCGATGCTGTCTGCAACTATGCGAGCAGCCAGAACATCGTACGTCGCTCAGTTTCTCAGATCTTCAACAACCACGAAGATTTACTTCGTAAGTTCGATAGGTTCCTCTCCGATTCTCATCATCATCGTCATCAGGCAACATCATCGTTTTCTGAAAGTATTCCTTTGGAAGATCAAAAAGACGCCAAGGCTTTGGAATCACAAACCATAAAGTTTTTGATGAAACTAAGGAACAGAATGGGCGATGATGGCGTCGCCGTGTTCGTGTTTGAGTTTCAACATGACTCTTCGACGAGAGGATTGGATGAGACGAAGATAAAGTCTGTAGCAGAAGAGTGTCTGGGGGAGTTTCCAGATTTAATGGAAGAATTTGATGATATATATCAAAGATACATTGAAGTGGATCGGATCTTTCTACGAACACATGAGGGCATGAACAATTTCGATCGACTCATAAAATATGCTTTTGCCAGATATGAACACGCCAAAAGCCGAAGAAACCTGGACTACTGCTAAATGACATTATGCTCCATTGCAGAAATCTGAGAGCTATACCACGTCCAATGCTATCTAGTTAGATTCAAGGCTTTATACACACACACACATATGAGTCAGATTTGAATATTGTCAGATTTAATTGAGTTTAATAACATTGGGTATTTCTTTGAATGGAATTGAGTCTCTTTCAATAAGATGATCACTGTTTAATTTTTGTTTGCTTGTATCATTTAATGTAGATTTATTAATATAAGTTTAATGGTATCATATCATCCATGTAGCTAACTCTATCTAGCACTCATTTAAGTTTTGAATATGACTTTTTGCGGATAAAAGTTGCTTTAGTTTTTTTTTTTTAAGTTTTTAAAAATCAATTTGGATTTTAGAATTTAATTTGGAATTTGATTCATTTAATATATAATTACGTGTGGTTTGACCCGATAAAATTGTATGAACTCCTAACTTGCACGCATCTTCAATGATAATCATAATCTTGACGCAGATCGAACCATAGAAAATGTAAGATGGGTTCTTAATTATTCATAATCAAATTATAAAAATGCAATTAAAAACTTGATGAAAATAAGTCCATTCAACTTGTGGCTTGCTGGTGAGGGCATCTCATTGTCCACAAAACAAATAGGTAAAAGTTAATTAGGTAGAAAATAAATACTTCATGAAAATTTTCACTTGTCCTGATTTAATTAGAATAAACTATATTATGTATATTTGGCAAAACAGTTGCCTAGGTATAAAAGTAATATATAAGTTTTTTAAAAATATGTTTGATTGCACTTTTTTCAGTCAAATTAAGATAAGTGAAATTTAAATGTTTTCGAAATAGTCTTAAGGTAAAATGAATATTACGTAATAAAAATACATATTATGAATGCAGAGGATCCTTACATATAAATTGACTTTTGATGGCTTAAGATTTTCTTAATTACAATTTTGTGATGCTCTTTTAAAGTAAGAGAGAGACGAATATAAAAAGGAATGGTAGGTAAATATGGAAGAAATTCATCCCACATACATATAATCATACTTCGTGTCATTCACTTTCTTATTTTAGAGATATTTTGGAATTAAAATTTCTAACTTAGAATTTTACCTTATAAAGTCCCATTTCCTTTTTCCTCCATGAAAATGACAAAAATTCCTGAAAAAATAATAAAGCGGCACATAATCTTTTGTTACATATTTTTTGAGGGGATGTTTATAATTTTGTAATTTTTTGGCTTTTGCATTCGGTATCTAGAGTTATATCAGATTTAAACCATGCTGAGTTGAGTATGATACCATCACAAGAATGGCAAACTCTCTCCTAATAAGTCTTTGCACTGTATAAATAGTGAGTAAGCTAATACAGCATACTAGTTAATTCATATGCTCAAAGTTTTGTACCATTTTTGTTTTAAATATAAGATTTCTTTTATAATATAAATTATACTATAAAATGGATTTTACATTCAAGATTGGAAGAGTAATATTTAAATATATGAGCCATCATTTTTGTGAGAAAATCAAAAACCAAACACACACACATATTGACTTTCTTCGAGATTATAAAAATTAAATAATTAGAAAAATCAGCCAAGTTAGAAAAATAGAGCTAAAAATTAAGTGATTGTTTTTTCCTCCAGTAAGTCAGCTACTCATTATATTCTTCACATAGAATTTGAACTCACCTTTAAGTAAAAAAAAGAGAGAATCACAATAAAATCTCAAAAAAAATAATTACAAAACAAGTCTCAAAAGTTATTATTTTCTATTTTAGAACTTGTCATTACAGGCTGCTTAAATTATTATTGAAATTTTTTATAATATTTTTTTTTAGAAGTCATTGTAATTCTTCCAAAAAGTAAAGGAGGTATTTGATACAATAGGGCAGGTATGAGTATTTTGTTTTAGTGATGATGAAGAAAATTACCATTAAGAATGTTTCATATTCATGCAGTCCAACATATATATATATATATATATATATATTATGGGTGTCTTCTATGTATAAACATGAATAATGGTATGATTTGGGTATCATGTTAATGGGAGGACCATTGAAAATGTTAATTTTGGTTCCAGGGACAGACCAGGATTGAAAGGATTTGACCAGGGGCCGAAAAAGAAGAGTTACTCAGAGAGAAATGAACAGCAGTAATTGGTGTGTTTGTGGGATTGCGTCTTTTGGGGCTCTTATTACCGTTCTAGAACCAGAGCCAATCGAAATTATCTGACATTATGCGATTATATATATAAAAGAGAAAGATCTTTGGTTTTCTTGTTACCCTGGATTTTCTTCCCCACACACAACCCTTTTCTCTCTGAAAAACCCTAATTATAGCTCTCGCCGTATATCTCTCTATCTTTCTTTACTACTCATCAAGATCAGGTACTTGTGGCCCCTCTCCCTTGTCAATGGCACTGATTCTTGTTGCGAAATTTCGTTGAACCGGGTTTCAGTTTCCATTGATTTGTGCAATTCTATGCGATCGGGATTCATCAAGTGTGGGTTCTGATTAATTCTGTTCCTTTGCTTTCTTTGATTGCTAGATTTTGTTTCTGGAATTGAGGAGGTGATATTCTTGTCTGCATGGGTTTGGTGTTTAGATATATGAATCAAATTTCTTTATGTCTTTGATCTTTGACTCTGGTGCTGAATTATGCATCCATGGCGCTCTGTTTGGATGCCAAGAATACTGGGGTTAGATGAAGATGGACAATTGATGTATTCTGCTATTTTTCTTCCTATTTTAATATAAAAACTAACGCAAACAAATCAATTATTCGTATGAATCATTTGTTTTGGATTGGGTTGAGCTGATCTTATTATTTCTCTTTGTTTAGGAAGCAAGCGTTGAGATGAGTCCAACATCTTCTTCGCACGGTGGTTCGCAACAATCCAACAAATTAGCAGCATGACCAGTGCGGGAATTGGTGTTGGTTCTGTCCAGGGTTTGTAAAGGAACTTGTGGGTATTTTTTTCTTCAAAATCTTCATTCAACATCGATGTGGACTTGGGTTTGTGAATTAGATCGTGAAAGGTATGATAATTGGGGCGATGATGGAATGCCAATAGAGCAGTGATTAAATTAATGTGAAGATTTATTTGTTATTTCTGAGTTTTGGAGTAGCATGGACAACGGATGCGATGCAAATCACTTGGATGGTGATGTTCTTTTGCCTCCTCGGAAGCGCCTTCTTGCTGGATTGAAGAAACAGAGTTCTGATGGTGACCCTGCTGCTTCTCCATCTCTACCTGCTGCTTCCAGTGTTATCACTTCCGAGGTCGCTTGTCCTTCTTCTGTATCTGTTTCAGGTGAATTTGAGGCACGCCTTAAGCATATATTGAATTCTCATTCAAATAACCCTAACCTCACCCCTGAGGAGATCGCGGAGGCCTCAAAAACAGCGGCTGAAGCCGCAACTAAGGCTGCAGAATCTGCAAGAGCTGTTGCTGAAGAAAAAGCTGCTAGAGCAGCAAAGGCTGTTGCTACAGCCAAGAGCGCATTAGATTTGGTTGCATCTATTTCTGAAGAGGCAATCACGAAGGATAGAAATCTGAAAAAGAACAAGCTAAAGAAGCATTTGCCAGTTCAGCTGTTGTACAGAAAAAACCAACCCATGGAAAGTTGTACGAAAGATGAAGAATTAGCCCGTAAGTTACACCGAGCCATGAACAGCTCGCCCAGAATCTCAAAAAATTCTCCAAATTCAGATTCAAAAGGGAATAAGCACAAGAAACCTAAAAGCTCTTCAAGCTTTGAAATAACTGAGGTCTCTGATGCTGGTATGGCCGTGGGACAAGATTGCTTATCTTTGAACAATGGACATGCATCAGGAGGCAAAAATGGCTATGAAGTTTCCATCCAAGAGGCATGCTCAAACAAGGAAGATAAGAAGGGTGGCAGAAATGATAAATCCAGCCAAATGGAGATATATAATGGGGAAGCAGAGTCTAGCCAGTCAAAAGAGAAAATCTCTGAAGATTTGTCTCCCACTGGTAAGAAAAGGGGAAGGGTGAAGCTCAAAAAGTTGCCCTTAAGCATTTGCACATCTAAAGATAAGGCGCATCCAAAGGAAGAGAGAAGGGATGGAAGCTCTTCTCTGAGCGATATCAATGCAGACACAGATGCCCTTGTTAATATACCTTTGTTTCAAGTTGAATCATCCACTGAGAGAGTGATCCCAATTGAGGCTACATCAATGTGGAAATGTCAGGAGTTCAAGGCACCAGCATGTATCAAGCAGAATAAAGTTGTGCAGTCATAATATTCAAATTACATTGTGACAAGAATGGGGCCTGTCATGATAGGAGCCGATAGCTGAGGTAGGAATTATGATGCTTTGTTTTTTTTTTTTCTTTTCCTCTTCTCTTCTCTTCTTTTCTTTTCTTTTCTCATAAATGGCCTTTTATCTTGTTCATCTTTTGTCTTGTATTGAATTTCTGCTGACTAATGTATAATTAGATTGTTAGTTTCCTGCCATACTTCTCTCATTTTAAAGTTGTGTACCTTTGATTGATAACAAAATATGAGTTTAGATGGAGCAATGGAGTGAATTTGAATAGCTTTTCCATTGTGCTGCATATGCTATCCAGCATTAGTTCTGAGAAATGAGAATAATGTATTGAAAATCTGAATCTTCTATTCAGAGTTCAGACTTTGGCTGAGCTGCTTATTTTTCTTTTACTGATTTATTTATTGGCTGCTTCTTTATATAAGAAGGTAATTAATCGGGGAAAGGGTGATCAGCTATCGGGGATTTATTGGCTGTTCAAGTATAATGCCCATTGAATGAACTTCTCTATGATTAAGCAACGGAGACACTTTTGACTGAAATAATAATAATTACTTTCCTGGCAATAAGTAGGGAAAATGACCTCGTTGCTGCTGTGCTGCTCCTGCAATTATCAGCATAGCCGGGGAAGGGCTAGTTTTGGCATTTTGTAATCTGGAAAGGATTAATGCTTGTTTGGCATACTATCTGGCTTCCATAAGATCTGATTGGTCAGTCCAAGCTAAGTTTCAATATTTTCGAGTTCATGTTTACCGAGAACTCCTTGGCAGCCGATCTGATAATTTGAAAGTTTCAATGTCTATTCTTGACTTCAAGGTCCCCGCACCCACCCCAAAAAAAAAAAAAACTACTCCGACGGCCCTAAATATAAAATCTTTTTGTAATCTTATATTTAAGACGGAGGAATACTATTCACTTTGTTGTCTGAATCAGCATGCTTGATGACTCCAGAGAGCCTTAACGTATGTAGAGGAATTATTTTTAGCATACAAGATGAAGTTGTGAAGGATAATTAGAATTTACACATTTGATTCTTTTTTTTTAAAAAAAAAAAGGCAAAGGAAGGCTGCAAATTTTAAATTAATCCGTTTCGATCGTTTTTTCTATTACAAATTTTCAACCTCATTTTTTCATCTTTGCAAAATGGGAACTCATGAAAACCTCCGTGCTCTTCCTTGTCTTGTCTAACCAAACAGTAAAAATAATAGAAATTATAAATTGGGTAATATACTTCCGGTTCTAATATAAGACCAATTGACTTTTTTGAGGAGATTAAGGAAGTAAGTTAAGTTGGTTATTTATAATAAATAAGTGTTGTCATTCCTAAAATACCTTGCTAATTCAGTATATTGGCTAACTCTTTTTTTTTTTTGTCCTTTTCATAGTGATTGATATCCCTCAATTCAAAATATAATTTTATATTAGTTTTTTTATTTTCATCTTATAGAAATCTAAATTTTAATATTGTCTGTTATGAGGAATAACTTCACACTATTATTTTTTCATACAAAAATATCATCTACATTCTTAATATAAAATCTTTTGTAATTAGATGTTATATTTAGGATAAAGAGGTAGAACAAAAATATTAAATTGAGTTATCATATAAATTAAAAAAAAGGCTCTGAAATGTCTAGCGCAGAATAGATTTTTCACGGACGCAATGCTGACACGATATACTTTCTTTGCGATAAAACATCCCGATAATATTTTTACAGTAAGAACCTTATTGACGCTCACAATACGAGAATGTTGCACTGTTAAAAATTGCCAGGTCAATGTACATTATAAAATTTATAAGGACTTTGTTTTTAAAATGTGAACAGTGATACTTCATCTCCTATGGTTCGGTGTAAATGCTCTAAACTAGACCATAATTTGTTTTTAAAATGTGAACAGTGATACTTCATCTCCTTGTTCGTTGTAAATTCTCTAAACTAGACCATAATTAGTTTTTGGTATAACCTATCCAAACACTCTTCTCATCAATACTGGAAATTGCATATATTATTATTTCACATAAACTACATAATACCCACAACAACATCTCTATGGTACCCTCTATTGTCTTTCCTATATCATTCCAGCTTCAAATCATCAGAATGACCATTGACCACTCGACAGTTCTTCCGGACCTCACCGGGACGACCAGATTGGAACTCACCCATTTTCAGCATCCCATTAACAAAATCTTTAAAGAATTGACTTTGATCCCTACTATAGAGTTTCACAAAGCCTCTAGTCTGAGGGAAAGTGAAGAGTGTTTGATCAGAGTTCAAAAACCCTCTGCCGTGAACCAAGTCCTTGAAGTATTGATTATCAAACACACGGGGTGTGGCATCAAGGTCACCTGTGACATTTTGGTCGACATTGAGGGGACATAACTGGTCAAGCTTTTCTCTGAAGCATGGTTCAATGGCAGGGTCAGGTTTTCCAGAACCCAGACTGGTTGTAGAGCCTGAACATGATGGAGAAGCAACGGGGCTTGGCCTATGGAGTGAGATCCTGAGAGGGCCACAAGGTCTCTGATGGTTAGGTTAAAGTTTTAAAGAGATCAATGAGGGCACTCGCATTGGCTCTTGGACTGGGCATTATGTTGTTTGAGTCTTCTTGGCTAGCACTTAGGCTGTCCAGTCTTCCCAACCTCACTTCCAATCAGGCCCTCCTGTCTACAATCCATGTTTAAGAACTATTATTGGCATATATGACTAAAAAAAGGTGAATAAAAATTTTAGATAGACGTGCAAAGACTTAGTTCTGCATAATATCGCGCAGTAAATGCAAATGGATGCAATAATGATCGGGCTATTGATAAAAAGAGAAAATTTGGGAGAGTTGTTATAGTTATGTGCAACTTAGCCAAAGTTTGATGCAGTACTGCATATTTTAGTTTATTATTAAAAAAATAAACGGGTTAAATCCTGAAATTTTGCATCATATTCATGTAAAAAAAAATTACTTTAATTTTTACTGAATAGATCTGAAAATATATATATATATATATATGAAAGAAGAATAGTAATATACTCTTGAATCAGATTAAGCCGTTGTATAAAAATTAAAAAAAAATTAAGGCGTGTTTCTATTGAGGTGTTTTGGAAAATCAAACTAAAAATGTTAAAATCCATCAATAATCATTTTGACTTGTTTAGAGTTTTCTTTGACTGAGACAAGTGATGACCAATTCATTAACTAATTCTCTGATAAAATCGCAGGCCGATTTTCAGATGTGTGTGTGGGGCAAGGAAGGTGAAGGTATAAGTTAGAAAGTACCAGTGCGACGGCGTCTCTGGCGGCCATTATGATGATATCTGCACACGAAACAACTCCGGGGCATGCCTTTTCCAGTTCTTCCTTCACTTCGTCGATCACTTCATATGATCTCAGCGAATTGATATTCGACAGCGCCAATTTCTCTCCCAGCATCGTTGGCGTGTCATCCAGGAGCATCGAAGCATCACAACCCTTCACAAATCGAGGTTTTCATCAGATTCAATCTATTGTTTTATCCAAATCTCACACCGTTTAAAGATTCAGTCTTGTCTTATTGAAGATTTTCTCAAGGGACAGTGAAAGAGTACTAGTGAGCGACTCACGTTTACAAAGCAATCATGGAACTGGAATCGCATGACGGAGGCCACGCTTCTGGGCTCCCTGATTAGGGCTTTTTTCATGACGTCTCGGACAATGGATTCGGCGTCAGGGCATGTGGTCTGATAAAACCCTGGTCGGAGATCAGCAGACACCACCGTCGCAGCATATAGGAGAAAGATGAGAAAACAGAGATATTATCGCCATGGTCGATCGCTGCAAGAAAAGTTGAGGAAATGCGCTCTTGAACTCCATAAAGTGAAGCAGGGGAATCCTGGTCTCGCTGGAATCTTGTGCCGGGGCGAATGAACATGCGACGACTGTATTGAGTGCGATGTGAGGTCAGAATCACGAATGTCGATACACTCACAGGGCTGGACCATGTCGGAAGAGGATACTCTCAGCGGCCCTCTCTCTCAGCGTCCCTCTCTCTCAGCGTCCCTCAGCGTCCAAATTATGGCCGTTGAGATTCATCTGAGAGCGCATGATGTGACATATTATTATGCTATTAAAAATTAAAATAAGTTTTATTTATGTTGTAAAATTTTTTACCAGCTTTGATTTTTTTTTTTAAGATTTTTTTATTATGGAATATCCAATTTTTGCACGTAGCTTATTTCAACTAGAGAATTGACGAGAGACTCCAATAAATTTTACAGTTAAAATAAGTACTTCTTGTTCTATTTATAAAGTACTTTTATATTTTACACAAATCAAGAAAATCTTAAACTGTATTAACTCTTTGTTAAAATATAGCAACTTTTTCATTTTATCTCTATTTAATATATACACATTTTAAAAAAACTATATACACTATAATAAATTAAGGATAATATGGTATGTTCATGATAAAAATTTAATAAATTGACTTATAAATAGAATTAAAAAAAATCTTCTCTCTCTATCTTATAAATAGAACGAGAGGAGTAGGTCCAAAAATTTAGGTGTTCCATTCCAAAAGAATAGTCAAATTTATTTTTAATTTTAATAGCATGATGATGTGGCATATTATGAGCTTTTAGATCAATCTGGACGCATCATATTGAGACGCTGAGGGACGTTGAGAGGGAGGCCGCTGAGAGGATCCAGACCCGGACCATGTCTAGTTCTTTTTTTTTTTTTTACCGGAGCACCATGTCTAGTTCTGAAGATTGTGCAAATTGCATGTGTTACATTGGGTCTGCTTGATTAGCAGTTAAAAAAAAACTTATTTTAAATCTGATTTTTTAAAAAAAGATTATATAAAAATTAAATTAATAAGATAATTTGTGTTCAGATTGACTTTTATAAAAATTAGTTTGTAGAGTAAAAAAACTGTTTGGATTATAAGGACATATTCATCTCATCTTATTTATAAGGCACTTTTAATATAATTTACACATATTAAGAAAAATATTAAACTGTATTGATTCTATTTTTAAATATAATAATTTTTCACTTTATCTCTATTTAATATATATTTCAAAAATAATCATTTATACTATAATAAATAAAAAATAAAATAACATATTCATATTAAAAATTTAAAAGGTGACTCATAAGTAAGGTTAAGAAAAATTTCCTTCTGGCTTATAAATATGATCGGAGGAGCATTTGAAATCAAAAGTGTATTTGTAACCTATTTATTACTTTTAATTAATTTTAAATAATTTTTATTATTCATAAAATTATTTTTAGCTTGTAATAAGAATTAAAAAGAGTAAAAATTTCTCAAAGGTGGAAACCCAATTTTTTTTGGATAATTAATTTGTAAATCCTTATAACTTTAACTAATTTTGAATTAGGCCCCTATATTTTTTCTTTTATCAGGTCCTTCTACTTCCTTATAGTTTTTTCTTTTTTATCAGGTCCTTATACTTTTACTAGTTTTTAATTAAGTCCTTGTATTTATTTTTCTTTTATCAAGTCTTTATAAGTTCATTTTATTTTAATTAAGTCCTTAAATTTTTTATTTTTATTTTATAAATTCTAATAATACTATTCTATTAACACAAAATAGTACATGTTATTTAATATTAGTTCATAAAAACAATATTCTAAAAATAATGAATTATTATAATAATTTTATTTTTGCCAGCGAGAAAATATTAATTGTTCTAAAAAATTTCCTGTATTAGTTAATTATATTACTTTTTTTATTATATAATTATAAATTTAATTTAATTATCAATATTTTATGTTTCAGTATTAATCTATTTAATTAATTTTATATTTAATTAATAAATAAAATTTAAAACTACATGGACCTGATTAAAATTTAGTGAAATTATAAGGACTTAATAAAAAGAAAAATAAATTCAAGGACCTAATTAAAAATAGCTAAGAGTATAAGAACTTGATAAAAAAAAACTATAAGAACCTAATTCAAAATTAGTTAAAATTATAAGGACTTGCAGATCAATTAATTTTATTTTATTTTAACTTCTCTCCACCTCTTAACACTTCTCACTTTTTTCTCTCCACGATTGAAAAGCATAAGTAACCAATTTATATTTTGACTTATCTGGGCTTTATTTCATCAATCACACGATTTCTCATTGATATCGCGCGATTACCTCCCAAAGCGACTTGACAAACAAGCTCATTATTGATTATACCACTGCTTCTTTTTTTTTTTTTTAAATATAAACCTAATTAATTAATTTAAGTATATAAAAAATATGTTATTTTTGTAAAATATTTCTACTACTCAAATATATTAGCTATAACAACTATTATTATAAGGATTATTTAAAAAATAAATATAAAAGACAAAGTAGATTGAGTTTTATATTTAAAACCAAAATAAAAATAAAATAAACTTTTATATTAATAACCTAAAGTGGTATATATAGAGAGAGAATCCCTTTGTTTTCTTGAATATTCAAGGTGAACTATGCTGTCTATACTTACTAATAACATTATGAATTATAAATTTTATATAATTCATAATATGATGAAAGGTTACATTTTTTTTTGGATAACATGAAGGATTAAGATTTTAAAATGAACATTGTTGAAAATTTGTAGGCGCCGATTGCATTTTGCTTGAAGAAATCCTTTTTATGGAAATGAAAATGAGTGAGAGGACGAGCAAAGGAATGAAGAATGTCCTATAATATGAAATAAATATGTTTAATAGGGAAATTATTGTGAAATTTCATAAATAGTGTTGAATGACAAATTTCAGGAAAAAAAGTGATAATCAGTCCATATTACTCACTTGTTAGGAAAATCTTTTGATGATTATATTTTTTAATTGCATTTATAAAAAATTTTCCATGCCGCTTAATTATAAAATCATTAATATAATAATGTATACACTGGACAAGGTTTCACTCACACTGCACGGGTAAGAAAGGTTAGTAAAATTGGAAAAAAAAAACAGAAAAAATGCACAGAAATCAAGGGCAAGAGGGAATGTGTGGATAGTTACCTGTGATTTTGATTTTATTTACAGTATTGATATTGATTGATTGATATTTTTAGTAGTTTTTAGATATTTATTATTTCTTTAATAAAAACAAGTATGATAAAAAAAAAATCACGATTTCCATTAACGCAGATTACCAATTCATTCCCGCGATGATGGGGTTTGATCTGATCGATTCTGATGGATAAGGCATTGAACAGTGTTTGATGTTGGCTCCTCAAATTATGCGTTGGAGAAGGCCCCCAGGTCAAATATGGAGGTCACCGTGAAAGCCACTGCCTCCTAAAGGGAAACCCCATCAGATTTGGATCGTAAGCAAATACGCAATTTCTCATCTGTGGATGGCCCATTCCCTTTTGACTTTCTTACCCCCACTGTCCTTCTCATGGGGCGGCCATTGCTTCTTTTTCTTTTTCTTTTTTTTTTTTCAAAGATTATTTTATATATCCATTTACCTGGTGGTGGAACATGAGGATGGCCCTAACAAATCAGTGAATCACCCATTCCTTCATCTATGTTTTTGTCACTTAGCAAGCACTACAAGCATATTTTGAAACCCACATTCATTCTCCTTTTATTACTATTATTATTATTTGGGCAATTTAACCCACTTTCCATACTAGTACACTAATCTTCTTTTTTTTTAATGTATAGATATCCTCTCGTTAGAGATAATTCTATTCAAAACACCGTCATATATTAAATACAGGCATATCTTTTAATAAAAATTCAAATCTTGATTTGTTTCATTGAAGGATTAGTTTCTTTTTCTATGATCAATTCTTATTGATTGATCATATACTTGTCTTTTATTTTAATTATTTAGAATATAGAATCCACAGTCCTTTTTTTTTTGAGATATGATGTGGGGTACTACTTGAGTTAAAAATTCTTAGCAAAACACACATTCATTCAACTTCCTATTATTTCAAGAACTCTTTTAGGACACGGCGTGAAAAAGGGAAGGCCAATAAATTCTTGGGGTGTGAGTAATTAGAGGGGACCAATTTATGGTTTTGGTGAATTACCGTTGTTGATTCACTTGATCCATGGATCAAATGAAGCCTACTTTGTCCCTCACGAGTCAGGATGTGCCTTTTCCTTTTTTGAAGTAGAGGCGCAACTTATTCATTTTCTTGTGAAGGTGTATCTTCTTTAGCTTCAGACTTCAAAGGAAGCTGATTGTTTATATATTGATCCTCTTTTGTAGTTTTCCCATTCTGTCACTTGTTTAATATATTTACTTCAATTTGTGTCATCCACACAAGTTTTTTTTTTGTCAGTTTGAACATTACTTTGGTCCCTTGTTTTTTTTTTCAAATATTTTTCTCTCTCTCCTGTGATTGTGTGGTTTCGATCAATTAATTTTTCATATTTAATTGTTTCTTGATTTCACATCCCCAACCTAAAATAATTTATATTCTAACTGGTTTGACAAAGATTTCATAAGAAACAACTAGATGAGCAATATATTGTATTTTGACTGGTTCAACACTTACCACCACATAATTTTTTTAAAAAAAATGTTCTAACGAAAACATTTAAATAAATAATCTACAAGCAAAACAAAAAAAAGTATTTTGTGAATAATCTCCGTATCCATTATTATATTCCTACATCAAAGCGAATAATATGATCAAAGAATATAAAATTTATGGGTTTTAAGGTGTTTCTCTAGCATGAATCAACAAATAACATTTCACCAAATCCTCCATTCAACGCTATTTTGAACATATAACATGCCTATCCTATTACAATATCATAATGCTTTGCCAGAGAATAAAGTGAAACATACTTGAGCAGGTCCATCTTTCAGCAACTTAGTGAGTCCAGAAAATGCGTTTTACTTTTCGCGAAGGCTTTCTTATCCCCTTGTAATATTTGTTGCTTAGAACTACATTCCTAGCAAGTAGTCCCTTGTTATCCCTATGCTGCCATGGATCCCGAAGCAGCCTTCCTCTGTTCTAACAAATTTGTAATTGCGCTATCAATTTGAGCAAATACTTCCTCCTTGGAGACATTTCCATTAATCTGAAGACAACAAAAGCAAATACGACAGGATTCATCACCAAAATATTTTATAAACAGCAAAGAAAACTAAACTATATAATATATTTTACTACATTTTAAGCACCAAAGAGTGATCAAGAAACATATTTAGACAGCCACGACCAGATAGAATACAGTTTTCAATGAAGATGGCAAGCCACCAAAAACATGGCTGCCGAAGGTCCGAGTACCATTTGGAATCTTATCCCCGCACTGCCAGTAGTGCTTGTCCAGAAAAGAAAGGACAAAAATCAGAGACGGGAGAGGGAAGATAATACGCAGTGGGCACAAAAAAAGGAAAAACTGTATAATCTCGTCATTTCCTCATTATACATATTGTATGTGATCAATGATGATGGGCAAAGCACAGCATCATAAAACGGTGACACATAGACATCCATACTACCCAATATAGCCTACACATTGAAGCCTATTCAAACAATCAGTGGCTAAAACAATGGGTAACCCTAGTGGCAATAACATCAATCTCACAGGAGGAAAAGCATGAACACATGAGCAACTGGACATAAATGTAGGTATCTATCGCATCATTGTGCTTGCGCATATTTATGTCTGTGCATGTGTGTTTTTTGTTTTCCCTTTGTTTTTGTTTGGGGGGGGGGGGGGGTTGTTTATAAATACCTTAACGGTTATATTTTCATACATAGAAAGGACTGCCTCTACGTTTTGATGGTGG
Organism: Neltuma alba; assembly: GCF_004799145.2. Classification (NCBI taxonomy): domain Eukaryota; kingdom Viridiplantae; phylum Streptophyta; class Magnoliopsida; order Fabales; family Fabaceae; genus Neltuma; species Neltuma alba. Next base: position 191,320 of record NW_021637347.1, read on the forward strand.
GTCTGCAATCGCAACTTAACCTATGAAACCAAACAGGAAAATAAATGAGAACTTTTAGTGGGGGTGTAATTGACTGTTCACTCAACTCCAAGCAAACTGCAAAAAGAGTGGGAAACTCTAAATGTCATAAAAAAGAGCATTTTGTAACAGAAAGGTTAGAGTCGTGATGGACGCAAAGCATGTGAAAATTTATGGTAACATATTCATGCCTTCTCTTCAGTATCATCAAAACGTTGGGTAAGCCTTGCTGCAATTTCTCATTCTCTGGGGGGAGAGTACTTCAAATGATATATCTTTCCAGTAACAGGATCTAATCTTCGTCCAACTACTCTCTCCACGAGAAATCTTCAGAGACCTGAAAATTAAAGTGAAAAGTCATGACAAAAGCATTTGCATTTGAAAATTTTTTATTACGTTTGTGATCCCTGGCTGCTGAAGTAAAAGGGCCCTCCAGCAAAGTCAAACCAATGTCACTTTTTGTTCATGTCACTTTTTGCTCAATGTTAGTGTCTTAAGTGAAAGTGAATCATGTTAAATAGTTAGCCAACTTCTACTTCACTGTTAGTTCGCATTATGGTTCTTGGTTTTCTCTTTGGGCTTACTCAGGCAAGGATGCATGACTTCAGTTGGGGATGAAAGAAGTACCATGATCACAAAACTGAAGGTATCAGTTGGACTCCTCAAGGGTTTATATAGTATCATTGCTGGTCTGGATAAACAATTACTTGAGGAAAGAATATTAACCAACTCAAAGATGAGAAGTACAATTATAAGTTTATATAGAATGTGAGCTTTTATCGGATAAATGATGTCAACTATCAACTCCTAAAACAACAAATACCTCTAGAAGAATAAAAAGATCTGGCTCAAACCCAAATTTCTTGAATGCAGTTGCCTGTGATAAGCTCCTGGGTATCCATCCAAAAGCCAACCATTCTCTTTAGAGTCTGGCTTGAAGAGACGATCCTTGACCATCTACAGCATGAACATCAACATATCACAGACACGAACAGCACGATTTGAATAGAAACTTTTCCCCCTACCATGACAAACTATTTCATCTGGGACCAATTGTCCTTTCTCCATATATTCTTTTGCTCGCTTTCCATTTCACTTCCTGTTGCAATTTCTGCCCTAAGTAAGTCTCCAGCAGCCACATGCACCAAACCATACTGCATATATGATGAGCACTTGATTCAATCTGGCTTTTCCAAGGAAACCAGAAATAAGAGACTTAAATCATAGTCAGTAACTTTTTTAAATATCTTAAAAACAGAGGCAGACAGTCGAGTGCATGGAAATATAAGATAGCAGCAATAACGCAAAGGCATGCTCCGGATAATGGATTTAAGGTGTTTAGTTTTCGACATAGAAAAATGGTATTCAAGATCAAACTCAAACCCATACGAATTGATGTGGAGGATTCCTTGAAACATCACAACCAAATCAAACTAGTTCTTTGCAATTGCTGTGAAGGCATATCATTCTTATCACCTAGAAGAAAATAGAAAGAGCAAAAGCATGCATTTGCCAGACCAAACTAATTTTAATGTGATCTCTTAATCACAACCTTTTTCCTTTCATCAAGCAAGTTATTGACTTGAAAACTGTTGTCTCTGGTCAGTACAAAACTGGAAATCCGGCAACAAAAGGAGTTGTAAACTTCAGTTGATCAATTAAATTCAAAAATCAAAATATTAATGAAGGATCTAAAAGGCCCAAAAAACTGACTGCCGGTCCATCTTCAAGAGAATACGGTTTTTTTTTAACAGAAACTTTGGTGGGATTTTGGCTACTTATTCCATTTTATTCTCTTCTTATTTTCAACTACCTATTTTGTCTTCTGTGATGCATGAGGCCATAAAAATTCAACATGATAAATAATCAAATGCTACAGTTATTTATAAGTTTCTGATTTAACTGATGACATAAAAGTTATCAAAATGTTGTCCAGTCAGCAATTTTTTTAAAGGGAATATGAATAAAAACAATGATGGTGAGGAAACTAAATTGACTAACATGAATAAGCAATGAACATAAATTATCGTTTAATTTTTCCTCAACACAATAGTGCAGAGTTTGCATTGAATCACATTTTTCCAAATAATTAAGATAAAATGAATGCCGTGTTTACCGAAATATAAAGTTCAGTAGTATACATTGCAATACAAACAGCTGTAGAGAGATTAAATGATTTAGAACTGCAAGTATATACAATTATTATAATCAACTAGGTCAGCTTTGTCTTGCGAGAAGAGGTGTACTATTAGCAAAAGTGAAATACATACCTTCTTGGTGATAAGCTCGCATTGTGTTCCTTTACCTGATGCAGGAGCACCAGAAATCATAATCTTCGGCGGCTCAAGCTTTACAGATGCAAACAATCTGCCAAGTTACAGAGATTGTCAGCCCAGAAAGGACAGTCGCATATTGAAGGTGCTACTGATCCTTTCTTCTTTCCCCCCTCCACTACCTAGCGATAACTTAACGCATCACATTAGCCTATGAAAATAACAACAAAAACAAAATATTTATGCTGAACGTACTGGATTTCTAATTATGAATAGTTTAAGATTGGAAACTCAAGTTTCAAAATTTTTCGAGCAATTGAAACATTTCACGTGAAAATTTTCGACCAATTGAAACATTTCACGTGAACCCAATACTAATTCAACTAACATTCGCCAGACGGGAGAGGGAAAAAAACCCACATTCGTACAAACGCGAACTTACATGAGAAACCTCCACATACCGCAGAATTGAAAGCCTTCATCGTCGGAGACTTCTTCAAGTGAAATCTAATGAGGCATCAGAGCCAAATCCATGATCAAAGGAAGAAACGAAAGAAAGCTGGGAAGCAAGAGACTTAGACAAGTTCGCAGAGCAGCGAAAAGGCGACAGGTAGTAGAAGAAGCATGAGGCTGATTGGGATTTGTAAGTGCTGGGAAATTTACAATGCACGCCATATATTCGCTCGCTTTGCTCGCTATTGGAAGTATCGATGATTGATTCCCCTTTCAATCGGATGCTACGACAGAGGGAAATTTCAAATCGATCTCAACGACGAACAAAGTCAACCTCGGAAGCAATTCTCCGTTCCTTTCGATAAAATTAAAAGGAAATGAGAATAAGCTATTCGGATCAGATTGGCGGCCCTGTTGGTGGCTCAAAGTGTTTTATGGGTTACCAATGGGCACACAAATTGAAAACATGCTATTACTGTTATTACATTTGTTGGTTCTATTCAAGTCACAGCGGTGGAATGACCACAACAATTTTTAATGAAGTTTCTAGCTGACGTGGATAGCTGGCTTCCCGCCCCCCTTTTCTTTTGAATTGTTAGGTGATTGATTAAAATTAAAATATGTGAAAATATTTCTGTTATAGTGTTTGTTCAGACCAAAAAAGGTGCAACATTTGTTTGTTTAAGTGAGATTTCTTTTGACTTACATGCTTTTCATTTAAGCGAGATATATGATTGATGACTATTCCTGGTCATAATGATCGCATAATTGTTATTCTAATCTGAGTTTTTCTGTTTGAAAAAAATATACATTTTTATTCTTAATATAAGAACTAGTTGATTATTTTAGTAGATTAAAAAAATTTAAATTATTTATTTGTAATAATACGTATTGTTCTTTAAAATATTTTTGTTAATCAAGTGTATCAGCTTTAACATTTGATGAAACATCTAATTTGTGTAACTATAATAAATACTATATTAAAAAAATGAATAAATATGAGAGATGACGTAGATTCGGGTTTTATATTTAAAACCAAATAAAAAATTAAACTAACTCTTCTATTAAAGACGGAAGGTAGTATAATTTAAGATAAGTTACCCAAACAAAATGCTTATTCCTCTTTGATGCGGGTGGTGTTTAATGACTATTTTTTAATGTCCAGAACTAAGATGCTTTTGAGAAGTGAGGAAATTAAAACTCAATTAAAAAATTACTCTTCATGCTAAATATAGGATCTAATTTAAGAGTTAATGTTGGTTTCATATGTAAGATTTATTTCACATGTTTATTAATTTTTTATCAAATTAACTCTATTAATATTTATTCAACAATAATTAAGTAGAAGATGGAGAAAGAAAATTAAAGAAGATGATTAGGATATTTTTAAAAAAACATATCATATTAATTAATCTAACTAATATATTTAATCTATTCAAATATGTTAATTAGCTTTTACATTAAGTACCGAATGAGTACTATTTTTTTGCCTAGGCTTAAAAAGGCATGTACCAAAAAAGGTGTTCTAATTGGATCGGAGCAAACAAATTCGAATTGTACTTCAATCAATTTACCTTCTTTTTATTTTGGTGAAGGAGGGTATAACCCAAGAAGTTACATATTCACTCTACGAATGACACCTAATCCTGAACAATCATCTTGGAGCATCTGATATACTTTCGGAGGTGGCAAGGACCAAATCTTTCTCCTGTCACTTTGTTGAGCACTCAAGTGAGCCATTTTATCCGCAACTCTGTTACTCTCTCTATATCCATGTTTCACCTACACTTGCCACGTCTTTTCCAGCATCATCCTAATCCTTGTGAATATTTGCACATTTCCTATTACCGTGTTGTTATAAATAGCACAGCTCCAGTGATCTGTGCAGCATCTGTCTCCACTTCAACTCTTTTGAACCCCATATCCCAGCATAATATTAGACCTTCGAGGACTGCCCATGCTTCAGCTTCCAGGGAGCTGCAATTATTTAATCTAACTAAAAAGCCACTCAGCCATTCCCCACAATCTCCCCTTATAACTCCTCCACAACCTGCTATTCCATCACACGATACCCTCCCATCCACATTTAGTTTGCACCACCCAGATTGTGGTGCCTCCCAAGTGACCATTACTGTAACATCCTTATTTTTATCTAGTATTTAATTAAATTATAAATAAATATATTAGTATTAAGAAAAAAAAAAAAAAGAAGTTAGAAGTTAGATATAGGCAAATTATTATTATTATTTTAATAATGTTTTTGTATGTGATTGTGTGTATGTGTGGATGATATTCTAGAAAATTAAACCATAGTATAGAAGTCCCACATCGACTAATCTTTAGAGTGAAGGAGTTTGAGGAGCCTATATATAGGAGCTAGTGAGTGGAGCTTGGAGTAAGTAAATAATTTTCGCACATATGAGGTAGTCTCAGAAAAGTGCTAGTTTTGATTTATTAACCGTTGGATCGGACTGAATTTGGTCGGTCCATTTGGGACATCCAAATTGTTAATTTCAACGGTCGGATCACCCTTTTGATCTTCGAGTTACAAGTTATTAGGTACGTTTTTAATTATATCTTTTGGATTTAGCAGATAGAGTCCTGAATAGTAAATTAGCATTTTAAAGTTTATTCACCGTTAGATTGAGCTATAATTTGGAGGATAGTATCATGATGGATAGGAAATTGAATTCAACGGTTAGATTATGGGTTTAACTTCTGTACTGAGAATAACTTGGGTCGTACTAAGTCTATTTGTCTAAGTCTTTCGAAGATGGAATATAAGTTATAAATATAGTTTGTCTATTTCCATTATGAATTTGATGATTCTAATAAAATAATCTAATAATTAAAGGATATTTAAGTAAGAAAATTTAGGAATCGAGTCTAAATCACATATATATATGTTCTTATTCAAACCTTAGAGAAATGTCTTTTAGGCTAGAGTTCGAGTAAAATTAAAGCTTTTAGAGAAGGAGTTAGAGGCTAGAATTTTGTGAGTAGCCTACTCAATACTATAGAGATAATATTTTAATTTTGTTTGTAGATATAAACTCTATTGTGGCATTTTCGGGTTGGACTCTGGTTGTAGTTGACTGATAGCTAGGAGACCAGGTAACTAAATTTCTATCTGTTGCATGCTCTAGTATGAAGTTGGTGAGCGGCTTTATAACTAATTCTATAAAAGTATATTACGTTTTATATGAACTGTCTTGTGGGATGCTATTTTAAAAAGGATTAACATAGTTTGTATTGCAAGAAATTGGTGATCATGATTATGATGTGCTATTATGAAATTCTGTTGATTATGCATATAAATGTGTCATTTTGAACTCTGTGCATCTATTTTGGGTGGGGAAAGGAGATAATTGGAGTTATTGAGATTCATATACTTGCCACGTGGTATTAGCCTCCATACGGAGCTCTATGGTTGGCTGCTATTATTGTCCCACTAGTTTTCGAGGGACTGCGACACCCCACTAGTTCTTCGAGGGGGGACCCATGGTCCACCGAGTGCTCTGTGGTCTTTGGCCGGTCCACATCATTCGTGTGGTGAGCTTGTTAGAGTTGCCAATCAAATGGAAAGAACTTAGCCCATGGGTCCAGTCGGCGGAAATAAGGAGGATATAAGGATGGGTTTGGGTTCAGGAATTGCATATGACATGAGATATTCATTGATTTATATCTTTTAAATAAAGACAAGTATGTTATTTCTTTTGAAATGTATCCATTGCATGAGACTGGTGGAAATATTTGTCTTGTATGATTATTGTGAGTTTAAATGTTAAATAAAGGTTATCAACTATTATTAACTCTGTGTATCCCACCTGACACCTCGCTAGCCCATGCTAGGGTGTGGGATAGGTAGGGATTTAGTTACTGAGACGTTGTCTCACTCCTGTTGCTTTACCATTTTCAGGAAACAATACGTTAGCGGGACCTTCGGGGAAGACTCCTGAGGCTCAATAGCTGTAGCTGACAGTGTAGAGCTTCTGGACTTTGTTTTATGTAATCTTTTCGTATATTGCCACGCATCAGGACTGCATTCATTGGAACTTATTTTACCTCCTTATATTTTATGTCGTTTGACTAGTGGAACGTATCATACTTTCTATCTTTGGTTTATTTTGTCTGGACATTGGACTAGAGTGCTGGTAGTGGGCCTGAGGCCTTAGATTGCATGTGATTGAATTACTGTGGATCCACGATGCGATAATGGCAATTTTGGCAAGTTTAGTTGTTGCTAGTGCTGACTAAGATAGTCAAGTCTAAACTACTATTATAATTTATTATTCAAAGGCGTATTGTTTTATAACCATGTTTGCCGTGATTACAACTATAGGTTATTCTTTTTCTAACCATGATAGTCTTAATTAAGGTCGAATGTTTTTCTATCATGGTTAGCCCTTTAAAGATGTGATTGCTCTTAAATAACCATGATAGGGTATGTTTACTAGTTTAATCTTTTCTATCATGGTTAGTTCTGGTTAGTAAGTGGTGATGTTACATTTTGGTATCAGAGCCATTGGTTTTTCCTTTTTGTGATTTTGAATTGCTTCCTGCATGCATATAGTGGCAATATACGTAGTTACATAAACTTCCCTGAAATGTCTTTAGTTTTTGTGTTTTCTTTCGTTTGGTTGTATTCATGGGTTCCATCCTTAGGTGGGGAGAATGGCAAGACCACGAAGGACTGAACCCATAGTAGGAGGCTTCTTCTTCTCCGGAACAACTTCTTAATCAACCTAATGATCAACTACCCGAGCAACCTCAACAGCAGAATAACGAGGTTCTACTGACGCAATTACGACAAGTAGTGGCTGATGAAGTCGTGGAAGAAAGGCTTAAGAAGTTGGAGGAGGATATGATGGGAAAAAGAAATTCAGAGATCAGACCAGAGGAAAACCCAGTTGAGAGTTGAGAGTAAGAGTGTAGGTGACTTGCAGTCTAGAGAGCGAGGTGCTCCAAGTACTGAGAGCGGGAAAGAAACGGTCCAACAAACCCCGCTAGTGGATGTTTCAATGAAAACAGTATGGAAAGATGTGAGCCGTCATAATCCCCCGAGATTTAAGGGTGACATGAATCCAGTTGAGGCTGAAGGTGGATTGATAAACTGGAGACCATTTTCAGAGCTGCCCCTTGCATTACTCAGCATAAAGTGCAAGTAGCTATTGTACTGTTAGAGGGACGAGCTAAGCGCTGGTGGGAAAGTGTGAGCCCAGCTGATGACTCACAAGTTACTTGGAATGAATTCAAGAGGATGTTCTTCGATCACTATTTCCCACCTGCCCTACGTCAAGACAAGGAATCAGAGTTCTTTGCCTTGCAACAAAACAATATGCATGAAGATGACTTCATTGCTAAGTTTATAGACTTGTCCAAGTATGTGACATTATTGCGGAGGGATGAGGACTCAGGGTGGATGGCTAGGCAATTACGAGAAAGAGCTAGACCAGACTTGAAGCAACAACTGGCCCTGGTTCCAGTGACTGATTTTGGAGATATGTGTACCAACCTTCGAGTTGCAGCTAGGCGGACTCGTGAGGCTGAGGAAGCTCGTAGAAGGGATTCTCAAGGGCGGTTTTCCTCATACCTTGGACCAAGTGGAGGGATTAGTAAGAGAAATAATACGGGCATAGGAAGTGTAGGTCCATATGGAAAGAATCGAAGTTTAAGCCACAAGAAGTCTGTACAGAAGGGCTTAGCCCAGAAGAGCACAATCTCAAGATCTCAGTCTAATAGAAACCCGATCACTCATCATGAATCAGTGATGTCAACCCCTACTATCCATGGACCTTGCTTACAATGTGGAAGGAACCATCCAGGAAAATGTTGGGAATGCTACAAGTGTCACAAGATGGGGCACATTGCTCGTTATTGTCCTGAGAATCAGCATAACATTCAGAACTCCAGGGATACTCGATCAATAATGCCAGGCCGTGTCTTTGCTATTACTCGAGAGGAAGTAGGTGCTGCCCCTAACGCCATCAAAGGTATGATATCCCTTCAGGGACATAATGTCGAAGCACTCTTTGATTCTGGTGCTACCCATTCCTTTGTTTCCCATAAATATGTCTTGCATTCTAATTTGCACATCTTTGAGATGCCTGTTATTTTGAGTGTGTCTACTCCTGCGGGTTTGTCTGTTAGAACTACTCAAGCTTGTTTAAACCTTACATTAGACTTTAAAGGCCGTAGAACAACAATAGATCTAATTTGTTTGCCATTACAAGGAATGGATGTAATTATTGGGATGGATTGGTTATCACGTAATAATGCCGTGCTAGATTGTAGAAAAAGAGTAGTTGTCTTCCCTGAAGATGTGGTGCCTACAGAACCATCTAGTGGACAATATTCTTATCCACCGCGCAAGTAGATGAATGCATACGAAAAGGATGTCAAGCCTATGCGGTGTTCTTCTCAATACAAGTGGATACCGACGAAGGAATCGATCATATTGACGTGGTTAGGGAATTTCCTGAAGTCTTCCCTAAGGAAATGACCGGGTTACCTCCTGAACGAGAAGTTGAGTTTACAATTGATTTAATACCAAGCACGACACCTATATCCAAGACTCCTTACCGAATGTCTCCATCTGAGTTGAATGAATTAAAAAGACAAATAGAGGAACTTCTCGAGAAAGGGTTCATTAGACCCAGCGTATCCCCATGGGGATCTCCAGTGTTGTTTGTTAAGAAGAAAGATGGAAGCATGCGTTTGTGCATCGACTATCGACAATTGAACAAGGTAACAATCAAGAACAAGTACCCCTTGCCTAGAATAGATGATCTATTAGATCAGCTAGTGGGATCTTCAGTCTTTTCTAAGATTGATTTGCGGTCAGGCTACCATCAACTTAGAGTTAAAGCAGCAGATATCTCTAAGACTGCTTTTCGTACAAGATATGGACATTATGAGTTTCTGGTGATGCCATTTGGGTTGACTAATGCCCCAGCAGTGTTTATGGACTACATGAATCGAATTTTTAGACCTTATCTGGACCAGTTCATAGTTGTATTTATTGATGACATCTTAATCTATTCAAAAAGTGAAGCAGAACATCGAGAACACCTAAGAGTTGCACTACAAGTGTTGAAAGATCACAAGCTTTATGCAAAGTTAAGCAAGTGTGAGTTTTGGTTGAAGGAAGTAAACTTTCTAGGCCATGTGGTTTCAGCAGAGGGGGTGGCAGTAGACCCGAGTAAAGTAGACGCTGTGCTGAAATGGGAGTCACCCAAGTCAGTTACAGAGATTAGAAGCTTTGTGGGATTAGCAGGATACTATCGTAGGTTTATCAAAGGATTCTCTCAGATCGCCATGCCATTAACAAAACTGACAAAGAAAGATCAACCATTCATCTGGACTGATAAGTGTGAAGCTGCATTCCAAGAGTTGAAAACCCGATTAACAACCGCACCTGTACTTACCATCCCTGACCCGAATCGACCATATACCCTATATACTGATGCCTCATTGAAAGGTTTAGGTGCCGTATTAGAACTGGCAGCAGTGGTATTTGCCCTTAAGATTTGGAGACACTATCTTTATGGTTCAAAGTTTGAAGTACTTAGTGACCATAAAAGCTTAAAGTATTTGATGGATCAGAAGGAATTAAACAACCGGCAGCGAAGGTGGCTAGAATTCCTAAAAGATTATGATTTTGAACTGAGATATCACCCAGGGAAGGCAAACGTGGTCGCAGATGCCCTAAGCCGAAAAACGGTTCACGTACTCTGTATGAATCTGAGAGAGTACTACTTACTGGAGAGCTTGAGGGATAGCAGGGTTTTCCAGCTCACCTACCTTATTATCAGATGTTAAGGTGATTGATTTAAGGAAGGAACTTATGGCTTCTCAATTACAAGATGAGCACCTAAGAGAATTAAGAAAGAGTTACAGAAAGGAGAGGTAAAGGATTATAGCCTTGGGGAGGATGGTATTTTAAAATACCAAGGGAAGGTGTGCATTCCAAGTAATGAAGAAATTAAGAGGCTAGTATTAGAGGAAGCCCATCGAAGTAAATATACCATGCATCCAGGAGCCACCAAGATGTATCATGACTTGAGACAACAATATTGGTGGCCAGGGATGAAGCGAGATGTGACAGAGTATGTACAGAAGTGTCTCACTTGTCAGAGAGTGAAGATCGAACATTTAAAACCCCCAGGCTTGTTGCAGAATCTAGATATACCCAAATGGAAATGGGAGAGTATCTCTATGGACTTCATTACGGGATTACCAAGAACGCCGGCAGGTTTTGATGCCATATGGGTTATTGTGGATCGGTTAACAAAGTCCGCCCACTTTTTACCCATTAAAATGAACTACTCGATGGAAAAGCTAGCACAGATGTACGTCTCAGAAATAATTAGACTTCATGGAACCCCGATAAGTATAGTCTCAGATCGCGATCCCAGGTTCACATCAGGATTTTGGAAATCGTTACAAGAGGCAATGGGATCCAAATTGTGTTTTAGTACAGCTTACCACCCGCAGACTGATGGACAAACCGAAAGAACCATACAAACATTGGAAGATATGCTTCGAGCTTGTGTTATTGAGTTTAGAGGGAGTTGGGATAGCCACTTATCATTAGCAGAGTTTGCTTATAACAATAGTTACCATTCTAGCATACAAATGGCACCATTTGAAGCATTATATGGCAGAAAGTGCAGATCGCCATTGTGTTGGACAGAGTTGAGTGAAAGGACTATTATTGGCCCTGAGTATGTGGATGAGACCACCAAGAAGATTGAGGTAATCAAACGAAAGTTGCTAACTGCACAAAGTAGACAAAAAAGCTACGCCGATCAAAGACGAAGGCCGCTAGAGTTTGAGGTAGGGGATCATGTGTTCCTGAAGGTATCTCCTACTACCGGTATTGGTAGATCCATTAAAGCTAAAAAGTTGACACCCAGATACATCGGACCGTACGAAATCCTAGAAAGAATTGGGTCAGTAGCCTACTGCATTGCACTACCTCCACACTTGTCAAAGGTACATGATGTATTCCATGTTTCCCAATTGAAGAAATACCAACCGGACCCATCACATGTTATAGAATTAGAAGAGGTAGAACTACGAGAAGACTTGACTTACAAAGCAGAACCAGAGAGAATCCTTGATGTCAAGGATAAGGAATTGCGGAATAAGACTATTAGACTCCTCAAAGTCTTCTGGAAGGGCATGTCACATGGGGATACTACTTGGGAAACTGAGGAGAGAATGCGTCGTGACTATCCTCATCTATTCGATAAAGGTATGAACACGTCGTCCTTTATTGAATTTTGAGGACAAAATTTCTTTAGGTGGGGAGAACTGTAACATCCTTATTTTTTATCTAGTATTTAATTAAATTTATAAATAAATATATTTTAGTATTAAGAAAAAAAAAAAAGAAGAAGTTAGATATAGGCAAATTATTATTATTATTTTAATAATGTTTTTGTATGTGATTGTGTGTATGTGTGGATGATATTCTAGAAAATTAAACCATAGTATAGAAGTCCCACATCGACTAATCTTTAGAGTGAAGGAGTTTGAGGAGCCTATATATAGGAGCTAGTGAGTGGAGCTTGGAGTAAGTAAATAATTTTCGCACATATCTGAGGTAGTCTCAGAAAAGTGCTAGTTTTGATTTTATTAACCGTTGGATCGGACTGAAATTTGGTCGGTCCATTTGGGACATCCAAATTGTTAATTTCAACGGTCGGATCACCCTTTTGATCTTCGAGTTACAAGTTATTAGGTACGTTTTTAACTTATATCTTTTGGATTTAGCAGATAGAGTCCTGAATAGTAAATTAGCATTTTAAAGTTTATTCACCGTTAGATTGAGCTATAATTTGGAGGATAGTATCATGATGGATAGGAAATTGAATTCAACGGTTAGATTATGGGTTTAACTTCTGTACTGAGAATAACTTGGGTCGTACTAAGTCTATTTGTCTAAGTCTTTCGAAGATGGAATATAAGTTATAAATTATAGTTTGTCTATTTCCATTATGAATTTGATGATTCTAATAAAATAATCTAATAATTAAAGGATATTTAAGTAAGAAAATTTAGGAATCGAGTCTAAATCACATATATATATGTTCTTATTCCAAACCTTAGAGAAATGTCTTTTAGGCTAGAGTTCCGAGTAAAATTAAAGCTTTTAGAGAAGGAGTTAGAGGCTAGAATTTTGTGAGTAGCCTACTCCAATACTATAGAGATAATATTTTAATTTTGTTTGTAGATATAAACTCTATTGTGGCATTTTCGGGGTTGGACTCTGGTTGTAGTTGACTGATAGCTAGGAGACCAGGTAACTAAATTTCTATCTGTTGCATGCTCTAGTATGAAGTTGGTGAGCGGCTTTATAACTAATTCTATAAAAGTATATTACGTTTTATATGAACTGTCTTGTGGGATGCTATTTTAAAAAGGATTAACATAGTTTGTATTGCAAGAAATTGGTGATCATGATTATGATGTGCTATTATGAAATTCTGTTGATTATGCATATAAATGTGTCATTTTGAACTCTGTGCATCTATTTTGGGTGGGGAAAGGAGATAATTGGAGTTATTGAGATTCATATACTTGCCACGTGGTATTAGCCTCCATACGGAGCTCTATGGTTGGCTGCTATTATTGTCCCACTAGTTCTTCGAGGGACTGCGACACCCCACTAGTTCTTCGAGGGGGGACCCATGGTCCACCGAGTGCTCTGTGGTCTTTGGCCGGTCCACATCATTCGTGTGGTGAGCTTGTTAGAGTTGCCAATCAAATGGAAAGAACTTAGCCCATGGGTCCAGTCGGCGGAAATAAGGAGGATATAAGGATGGGTTTGGGTTCAGGAATTGCATATGACATGAGATATTCATTGATATTTATATCTTTTAAATAAAGGACAAGTATGTTATTTCTTTTGAAATGTATCCATTGCATGAGACTGGTGGAAATATTTGTCTTGTATGATTATTGTGAGTTTAAATGTTAAATAAAGGTTTATCAACTATTATTAACTCTGTGTATCCCACCTGACACCTCGCTAGCCCATGCTAGGGTGTGGGATAGGTAGGGATTTAGTTACTGAGACGTTGTCTCACTCCTGTTGCTTTACCATTTTCAGGAAACAATACGTTAGCGGGACCTTCGGGGAAGACTCCTGAGGCTCAATAGCTGTAGCTGACAGTGTAGAGCTTCTGGACCTTGTTTTATGTAATCTTTTCGTATATTGCCACGCATCAGGACTGCATTCATTGGAACTTATTTTACCTCCTTATATTTTCATGTCGTTTGACTTAGTGGACGTATCATACTTTCTATCTTTGGTTTATTTTGTCTGGACATTGGACTAGAGTGCTGGTAGTGGGCCTGAGGCCTTTAGATTGCATGTGATTGAATTACTGTGGATCCACGATGCGATAATGGCAATTTTGGCAAGTTTAGTTGTTGCTAGTGCTGACTAAGATAGTCAAGTCTAAACTACTATTATAATTTATTATTCAAAGGCGTATTGTTTTATAACCATGTTTGCCGTGATTACAACTATAGGTTATTCTTTTTCTAACCATGATAGTCTTAATTAAGGTCGAATGTTTTTCTATCATGGTTAGCCCTTTAAAGATGTGATTGCTCTTAAATAACCATGATAGGGTATGTTTACTAGTTTTAATCTTTTCTATCATGGTTAGTTCTGGTTAGTAAGTGGTGATGTTACAATTACCATAGTGCTTCTTGTCCCCTCCAAGCTATTACCATCCCATTTTTGCTGATAATTGCTGATATAGGTTCAAATAACTTCTGCTGCATTATTCAGTAATGTAAATTCCTCTTCATGTATCTTCTTATTCCTCCATATCCAAATAAACCAGCATACTACAGTAAAAATATCAGCCCAGTTTCCCTCATATCCATTCACTGATCTCCTTGTTAAATTGTTTTTTAGCCGGTCAGACCACTCCTTACCAAAAAAACTTGCTCTCCTGTCAATTAGCACTAGTTGTCGCCACACATATGTTGCATGTGGACAATCCCTTAGTGCATGGATTAGAGTTTCTGTCTGATTTTGACAGATTTCACACCTTCCCACACTTCCATCCCACCTTCTAGTAATTTCTTTTGTTAGTAGCCTTTTGGGTAACACATGCCATAAGAACAGCCTTACTCTCTCTGGAGCTTGAATTTTCCAACATTCCTTCCATATCGTCTCCTCCACTCTCTCCTTATTAGCATGAAGGAATTTATAAGCACTTGCAGTGGTAAACTTGTCATTGCTTGTCAGTTTCCAGTGCAACTTTTCTCTTTCTATATCCCTCCCCTCCTCATCTCTCGTTTCCTCTCCTGGAATATATTCCAGGTTCGTAACATAAGCCTCCCACAGCTTGGTAAGTTCTCTCCATAGTCTTGAGTCTCCACTTCTCCTTACCAATTGCTTATCACCTTGGCTATTCCTCCATATTTTGCTTGGATCACCTTAACCCAAAGATCCTTCGGGTCTTGATGGGCTCTCCAAAAAAGCTTAATGAGCAAGGCTTCATTCATGCATTTGAGTGACTTGATTCCTACCCCTCCTTCGCCCTTAGGTTTACACATCTTCTCCCAAGCAACTGCATGCCAATGTCTGCTTTCCTCTGTGTCACCCCAAACAAAGCTCCTTTGTATTTTTTCCAGTTGCTCAATCACTCCATGAGGTATCTTGTCATGTTGCATCGGATAGAGTGCCACTGAGCTCGTCATTGATTTCACCAAAGTTAACCTTCCGGCCATTGAGAGACGGGAAGCTTTCCACCCGCTAAGTCGTTTCTTCACTCGATCAATAATGGTGTTGTATTTGTCTCTCCTTTTTCTCAGAAATGAGATATCTGCACCCAAGTAGCGTCCCAGTTTGTTCACCTGCTAGAATTTGCTTCTATTGCAGATTACTCACCTTTAATGTTGAGCTACGTTAGGTGAGAAGTAGATGTAAGTCTTTTCCTGGCCCACACAGTGCCCCGACATGTCTCCAAACTCCTGCAAGCATTTTAGAATCACGTCAATTTGATCTAAGTCTGCCTCTGCAAAAAGAACAAAATCGTCAGTAAACATCATATGTGATATGATGGGCCCATTTCGACCTGCTTTCATTCATCTCCAGTGTTTCTCTCTGACTCTCTCACTAATCATATGTGTAAGTTTTTTCATGCCGAGCATAAAGAGATTGGGGGAGAGAGGATCCCCTTGTTGAAGACCCCTATAAGGGTAGAAGGTCTCTAATTTTTCTCCATGCCAGATAATTTTTGTTGAAGTGGTATCCACGCATCTCATGATTCTATTTATCATATCTTCTGGGCAAGCTAATTCCTCCAAGACTTTATGGAGGTATTTCTAACTGAGTCTTTCATAAGCTTTTTCTAGGTCCACTTTGATTGCCATAAATCCTTTTTTTTCCCTTTTTTTTCTTTCTCATGGAGTGGATCATTTCATTAACAATGATGATATTGTCATGAATATTTCTTCCCGGAATGAAGCTGACTTGAAAGAGGGATATTAGTCGTGTCATGACCTCCTTTAGTCTTATCACAATCACTTTGGAAAGACATTTATAGATCACGTTACATAAGGAGATGGGTCTAAGCTACTGAACTCTTTCAGGGCAGTCTACCTTCAGAATCAAAGTAATCATAGTGTTGTTCACCTCTTCTATTCTTCTCGGATTTTCCCATAGATTTCTCACTACTTTGCAGACATCATTTCCTATGAGCTCCCAATTTTTCTAAAAGAAAATTGTTGGGTATCCATCATCACCTGGTGCTTTCAGTCCTCCTATTGAAAACATAGCAGCTTTAATGTCTTCATTTGAGATGTTTGCATTTATCTCTGCCCATTCCTCTAAACCAATAGATGGCCAGGTTTGTTTGGTCTGAACCCAAGGTCTTTATTCATCTTCTTCGGTAAACAACTTTTGGAAGAACTTGTTAACAAGCTGGCCAACTTCATTTTTGCCTTCTATCTAATTGTTTTGGTCATCTTTGAGTGTTTGAACTCTATTCCTCCTCCTCTTTATTCAGTCAATTTACTTTGCTTTCACCAATAAGAGGGCTGAGCCTAACAAAAAAAAAATTTTTTCATAGCATAGTGAATCAAGGCTTAAATTTTTACTAAAAGATGTGTTTATATATAATGTCTGATAGTATCTCAAAGAAAATTACCTCTAATATAATGAGAAGACAATGTCCTTGCTAAAGAGAAAATTTTCTTTGCTCTCTGGACTCCAACGATAACCGTGGAGTGGCCCAAGACCAGAATGAAATGCATGGGCCCACGCCTAATTCAAAATGCTACTCCCATGTTTAACATATCTAAATATAAATTTCAATTATCAATGGGTTAGTTTAGCGAGAAAGCTAATCTCTCGTACCGTGGTGAATTAAAATTTAAATTCCAGTTAAGAGAGATATTTACATTTAGTGTTTAACAGTGTTTCGAATAGGGTTGTCTCCAATAGAAGGATAACTATATTTTAACCAAAAAAATATAAATTTTAATTCATTTTATTTTTTATATTTATTTATTTATTTTAAGAGAACCACTGGTTATACATATTAAAAATTTTATCAAATATTAGTTTTAACTAGTACATTTGATGAGTAAGACTTTGTAAGAGTATTTTAAGGAAGATAATACCTATTTATTATAAATATGGAGGGACTTGTGACCTATTTAGTGGAGGTCTGACAGCACTTAGGATGAAATCTTTCCGGAATTCTTCAAGTGTTGTAAGACAAATAATTTTAATTTTCTTTTATTAAAAACCAGCGACGGTGAGAGGGGAATATGACGAAACGATCAAGTTGTTTCAGAGAAAACTCCCGCGTCATTCGTGGTTCCTGAAACTTCCTCAGATTTTGATCCGCCAGCGATGGCCGCCAGACCGATGGGCTCGACCAGGCAGTTAGCTTTGTCTTCGCCTTCCACCACCGCCACAACCACCGTAACCATTAATTCCAGCGATCCATCCTCTTCGTCGCAGGACCAATCACAACAACAGCACCAGCAGCCGGAAGTCCTTTTCCTTCCCCTTAATCGCAAGAAGAAGAAGGTCAGCTGGAAAGATGGCACCATAGACAACGAGTTTATGCAGAAGAAGAGCTCCAAGAAGTGCTGTATCTTTCACAAACAGAAACCCTTTGATGAAGACGATAGCGATGAAGATGACGAGCACGGCCATAACCCTGATAAACATCCCCATGATCATGGTGATGGCGGGTGCTGTTCTGGGAATCATGATCAAGCTGGTCCGAGCGGTTAGGGTTCTAGATTTATAACCTATTTTAACAATTTATGGAAAAATCAATTGAGGGGCTTACCTTTTGTTTCTTTTCTTCTGTTTTTCGGTAAGATAAGATTGAATGGCTTACGAATTCTTTGGAATTTGAACCTTTGGTTGTTTTGTATACTAAACTATCGAAGTTTTGTGAAGTGAGGATTATATATGTTTCGCAAATTTTTGTGCTGGAATCTGCAACATCATCCCCTTCTTTAAGATTTTATGAAAGGCTTTTGTTATTAAGCCATACCCATTAATGTTGTTATTGTTATCACCTTTTTTTGTTATCTACTCATGGGCGAATAAGCGTAATGAACGAATTCAGACCTTATTTTGGGGATAGATATGAGTGTTTGATAAATTCAGGCAACACATATGTTTTGCAATACTCACTAATTTTTCAAAACGTTTCCTTCGATATTTGCTCCTCTTTTTTTTTTTTTAGTGCATCTTGCTTGTTATGCAATTGTAGATGCTATTGTGTATTGGAGGAGCTCCATTGCTTTACTTTATCTTCCCTTTTTTTGGCTTGTTATTCTTTGTGTCTGAACATGTTTTGAGTTCTGAATGATCATGGTTGCCTACTGAGTTATTTAATAAAATGGTCTTTATGCATTTGTACAAAGCTCAAGATGAGTCACATTTTTTATATCTTCTATTGGTGATTCTTTCTCTTTTTTTTTTCTCGGGTACAATCCTGGTTTGTTCAGTTGGGATTAGAAAGGGGAATATGACCGTAGAGCAACCCCATAGTCTTTTTATTTCTTTTTAGCTTATGTGATTGTGTGAGTTGGTGACAGAATTGCTATTACTCTCTATCTGGACAATTATGCACTTCTATGTCATATCAATGCTTTGGCTTTTCTCACTAAGATGAAATGTAGATCTTTTGAGAGTTTCTAGTATGTTACTGAGGAGGCGCTGAGAGATCTTAAGGTGGTCGGGAGAGAGATTGGTAATTCCTGTGTGTTGTGAGTAATAGTTATTGTGTTTTAACATAAACTGATGAGAGTTAGAAATGAGAGGAGAGAGAGGGTATATTTTCGCTATTAAAAATAAAATAAAATTGTTCAGTCCTTTGTTGGATCATTTATATAGAAACGAGGTTAAACTGAAATAAGAAAAGTTCCTCTTGCTAAAATTCGTTTGATTTAGCTAGTATAGATGAAAAAACCCTGTATACTTTCAGTACATTAGTGCCATCCTGTGTCTTTGGTGTGCTTTTATTTATTTTCCTCTCTGTACATTGTAGAGTTATGCTTTTGAACTACCTTAAAACTAAGGTTTAGTGTGGGTTCTTAAATAGATGTGTTAAACAACCTTTATTTGAAAGCAGAGCTCTATCTAGCTGGTTGAAGACAGGTGCTAAAGGTGACAAAATTGAAGGGATTTATGATGATAATGTCTGTTCTATTAAGTGATACATCTGCTCCTGATGGCGAAATTTTTTTAATTCCTTCCTGTATATGAAATTTCTGTTATTGAATTAAGTGCATTTTGGGGTTCCTAAAGGAGAAATGAAAATTTCCAAAGTTAATGATGTGTATGCTGTGTCTTTCATATGCACCTGTGCCTGAGCATGGGGGTGTGGTGGCGTTAATAGATGGTCTTGCAAAATCAAAGGTTATTATTGAACAAATGCTTGTTCCCGTAGTTCCATATTACCGTATTAACATGATTACCCTTGAGGATTCAAGACTGTTGAAACCTAATGTGAACTAGGAATGGTGCATTTTCTATGGTAAGCAAATGAGTGAATGTAGCAGTTGGTACAAAAGTTCATCTATCACATGGATCTTACTTCATGTGTTTTGTTAGAAGGGGAAGAAAACTAGTTCATTTGATGAGAAGAGGTAATAATACATGAAGGTGCAAATTAGAGGACAGCATATTCTTAATCATGTTTATACGAAGGCTAAGACTTATGCTGCGGGATGCCAATTGGATTGGTAAACTGGCTCAATTTTAACGTGAACTTTGTTATTTTAGCCCTATTCTGATTATAAGAGGTTATTAGATTTCCATAAACAAAAAAGGTTGGGTTTTTTTCTTCTCTCTTTATTATATGAACTACCAAATATATTTAAAAAATTAAAAAAACAAAAACAAAAACAAAATGGATTTGAATGGCGGCGCATGTTTCCTTTTCGACTTTTCCGATGATTTGGTTTCGCCTTGTATGGGTAGCACCAAAATAACAGCTCTTCTTCGTCTTCGTTTGCTTCGTCATGTCTTAATTTTCATATTACCAACCTTTCTGGTAGCTGTAGTTTTAGTTTGGAATGGGTATTCTTAAAAATTTGGATTGGTTTTAAGTTGTTTGTGTAACTTCTTGCTAATTAAATTTGCCATAAAAAGTCATGATTTGGCTAATCTTTCCATCCGATAAAGTTCCCTGTTGCTGCTATTTTCCCCCTTCTCCTCCTAGGAATAAAAATTATGTAGAATCTAAAAATAATGTAATTCATGCTCTCCTCTTTCATTTATAAGACATTTCTAACATATTTTATACCAAAATTAGGGGGAAAAATTAAATATTGATAATTTTATCTTTAAATTTAATAATTTTTTAATTTTATTTCTATTTAATATCTACTTTATATTTGAACAGCTTATGTTCATGAATAATAAATAAAGACATAATTAAATATTTATGTGAAAATTTTAATAGTAAACGCACTCCAACCAAAGCTTCAAGCTTTTACAACTTATTGGGATGAATGTCAAGTTGTCAACCACAGTTAAAACATATGGAGAGACTGAAAAAGAAAACAAAAAAAAGATGCAAAATGGATCTGAAAAACACTGGGATTTGATCATACAATAACATTGGATCCAAAATAACTTTATTAATTAAAAAAAGAATATACACGCAAATTCCTGTGTATATTGTCTCTAGAGGAACAAAATTCTCTACTATACATCTTTGTGTATATTAACCCAATAAAAAAATAACAACCGGAACAAATCAACAAAGAATCACAACCAATAACAGGTTATTATATGTGGAAGGAGGAGCTTAAAATGCAGTAACTATGGCTCTGTCAAATACTTTTCTTCCCTTCGCTTTCTCCCATTAGTTTTATAAAGCCCCAACCATCAACCTTTCACAAACTAGAATCATTTCTCATTATTTGGAGTTGGCTTGACCACTAAGCCATGGGTGTTCTAAACAGTGTTGTGCAGTTGGCCGCTTCTCTGGGGAAAAATCCAGAAGTGGAGAAATAAATTCTGAGAACTCACGAGCATCACTCTCTGAAAATTTGTATTTATCAATCAAAAATTTGTCAAGTGGCCAGAATTTTAGCCTCCTAATTCTTTTTAGATCCCCATGTCTGTCAAAGTAATCCTTGGATTTCGCTCCACTGACGGCAACCTGCATTTTACAAGTATTAGGAATACCGGAATAGCTTCCAAGAACTACGCTAAGATAGTATAAATATGAACATTCACCTTCCGGGGCATCTTTCCAAGGAGTTCCATCATCAGGGCAAGGTGGTCCTGAAGTCAACACAATGCACGGCATTAATGCAGTCAGAACCAGTTTAATTTGCCATTTAAACTAAGAATTTGACAATAACTATTCCTTTTTCTTTTATGAACAAATCAAAGTATAATTCAAATTCCACATTTAAAGATGCTTGCACTCACTGCATGCTTATGGATTGTGTGAAATAACAATCAGCAGGGAAAAAAAAAACTAAACGTCTATATAGTATGTGATGTCTGACTCCACGTTTAGTGGTGCAAGATGATCATGAGGTAGTTAAGTGGGGTAGTTCTCCCACCTCAATAGCTATTCAGAGAAGGGTCCCCACCCCACTTGGATGCCCATCATGTTCTATTTAGTATGTTAGCACTCAGCTTCCTCTCCTTGTGTACTCTAGGAGAAAGTGAGAGGATATGAGGTAGTTTTTAACTTAATCAATCTGTAAGTCAGTTTCTATTTGCTGGTTATTGTAAGTTTCTACTTTAATATTAGCCACTTATTGTTATCCAAACTATTTAAGACAATCATGTATCAGTTATCGTGATGTAATGGCAGTATTATTCAGACCAAACTTCTCCTTCTCTTCTTTCTAGAGTTACAGATTCTGGCTCTAGATAATATTCTATCCTACTCTATTTTCTTTGCTATTTTGGTACCCAACATAGTAACATATATTGAATCATTTTAGACAGGATTAAGCAATAAGACTCCACTGGTTTAAGGCCCTACAAAGCTATAACTCTCAAAATTAGCGAAGCCAGATATTTGTTATGTGATCATCTAACTACTATATTGCAGCAAACAAGTCCAAGCTACCAATCAGCCTATGCATAAACAATATCATAATTTCACTAAGCAGCTACTATTTCTTATGAACTAGAAAGTGCAAACCATATACCTCATCCTCACTAAAACCTTGTCCTGGCTTGGGAGTAAACATCATATCACCTGTGGCGAGCTCAAAAGCAATGCAAGCAAAAGACCACATGTCAACAGAGGAGGAGTACCCAGCCTGCAGTATAACTTCAGGAGCTCTGTACTGCCTCGTCTGGATTTCCTCTGCAAATGGCTTATCTGCCCAGCACGCATTTCCAAAATCAACTATCTTGCATTGCACATCAATTCCATCAACATTTCTATCAGATTTTGGAGCCTCTCCAGCTTCTCCTAAAGAAGTTCTTCCTGATATTTTAGCAACTGCTCTTCTGGCTCTCCTTTTCAACTTTTTCTCAATAACACTTGAAAATCCCATATTTATGCTTCCCTCAGGCCTCTCCAGAATCGGGCTTTGTCCAGATCTAACTGGGTCTTTGGCAGGATCAATGGTGGATAAGAGGAGGACATTTTCAGGTTTTAGGTCTGAGTGGATTATGCGAAGTTCGCTATGCAAGTAATCCAAACCAATCAAAATGCATTTACAAATTTCTCTAACTTTATTCATTGGAAGGCCTTTGTAACGTCTATATCTGATCAGACGAAGCAAGCTATCACCAAGGAACTCAAGGACCATGCAGTGGTGCTGCCCATTTGGGCCTGAATGCTTAAAGTTGTCAATCAATTGGACGACACACTTTGAATTTGAAGGGTCTCCCTCAGCAATGGATGAAAGAACATTTATCTCATGAAGGGCGGCCTCGGCAAACTGGGCTGCACTTTTCTGGATTTTGAGGGCAACATATGTCTGAAAACCACAAAATTCACATTAGAATATATTCGATGTAAAAAATACAGACTCAGATTGTTCTCTCTCTCTCTCTCTCTCTCTGCATTTCTTTTTTCTTTAGACCCTTTCTCTCTACCAAATTCAAGCATTAATGTAAGTTCTACATCAAATAAAGTGGTTTGAGGTAGCAAAAGTAGCAAACCCATGACCCTGGTAATTGTTCGTTTTAAAGACTCTAAACACTCTGTTTTGCCTGATCCAAATTAGAATTAAGATTGACATCGTTGCCACATGCAGCTCACTGCATGCCTACCAACGAGAGTGGCCAATATAGGCCCTGAAGATTCCATTATTAAATTTTAGAATGAAGCAAAATAGAAATAAACAGTCTATAAGCATTGGACATGGATCCTCTACTGATGTTTCCAAGACAATCCAGATCTGTTGCTGCTGCAGAGCAGCAAAGAATCCAGATCCATAAGCATCATTGTGTCAGCATATAAGAAGCGTAAATGTGAAAACATCCGTGGTGACCATTGGCCGTTATATTCCAACAAGAAGAATTTGTATACTTGTGATACATCTTGACAACTACGTACACTAGTTGAGAAAGAAGGTACCGGAGTGTTGTCAGATGAAAACAAGATTTGCCAGTTAACGATATTGCCATCCCAAAACCAATGAATCTACATTCGATTAGTTTAATAGAGTGATATAATTAGGATAGAAAAGTTAATATAGAAATTTTGAAAATCTAAGGTAAGGACGAACCAAAGCATAGAAGCAGGGAGGAAAAAAAATGCTGAAATAAAATCTATCACAGATCAAAACACAATTTCTACGTAATTTGGACTATGGATCAATAGTTCAATAAAGTGTCGGTGGAAGATATGTAAGGAAGATCTTGGAACCTTCACCTTTAAAAAGGGAGGGGGGGAAAAAAAACAGAGCAAGTTATTGCCTTTGCCCAAATAAGAAGAATACCAATACATCAGCATCAAAATTATTCATAACTCTACTCCTATAGATTTAAAACAGATTGCATCAACAGGAAATGATGTGTAGAGTTTCGCATCTGGGACACGAATCATACGCCAAATCAATCAAAGATGACGGACAAGCGACTCAAGAAAATCTCCCTCTCTTTGAAGTAACTATTAGTAGGATACCAAATTCAGAAAATACAGTGTGGGAGATAAAAAAGCGAGGATCAAACATACAGAATTGCGAGTATCGTAAGCGAGCCAGACGGTGGAAAACTGACCCCACCCCAGCTTCCTCTGTGCTATGTACCTCCCACCGGCGAACTGATCGCCGACCCTGACGGCGTGGTAGCCTCCTTTTCTGTAGGAATCGAAGCCCTCATCCTCTTCCTCAGACCCGGATGACGATGAGCAAGACATCTCCTTTCACAAGTTTTCTTGGACTTGTTAATTTTCCGTTAAAAGTCTGATCTGAATCGAATTAAGAAATGATTTGACTATTGATTGAAATTGCTTGGACGTGGGATTTCTAGGACATGACCAAATTTGAAGCTTTGATTTGGGGGAAAGGAAATAAAGAAAGGAGAGAGAGAAAAGTGCCAATATTTGTGAGGCGAGACAAGAGACGCTCTTCAATCTTTCCACTTTTTTCTCCACCTTCCTTCCTTCTTCGTTTCTCTGTCTCGTCTATGAATGCGCGTATTAAATTTACCGTACAAGCCTATTTTAAAATCACACATCAGGCATCTCCATATACTATAGCAATGGCCCTGTGCACAACAGTATATGTTGTGTCTGCTTTATTTGTATTATACATGTACTTATTTACACGAAGAAAGCGAACATTGGTATTATCCGAAGAAGAAAAAGAACATTAGACCATACTCGTTCTTAACCTTTGATGACCTATTTTGTGTGGTGGATCAATGGAGATATATTTGCTTTTCAAGAGTATTAAGATGAAGATGTTGGGAAATTGATTTTGAGTAGAATTGAAACGCAGACATAGACATAGGTTGTTTATGACATAACATGATTGAGGCTTGAAATCACGGCTTGAGAAAAATGAAGGTATTTGAACGATTTAATGCAACCATGACTTTGACCTTTAAAATTAATTTTTTATGATATCCACGGAGGCATTTTTGACCAAACGTGTTTTGCAAACTCAAAATATTTTTAAAATGTCGAAATGTTTAATTATTTTTTATTGGAAATCATTATTTATTGAGCCATCAAATGTTTTTATCTTTATCATTTGAGTAATAAAATTTCAGTCTCCTCATCTTGCTCTTTGTGTAAACTAGCAAGTGTAGAATCATGAAATAAAAGGTTGCTGATTTGCCAGACAACTAGCACGTTTTTAATCTTTGATTCTCTTTTACCCCCCCTTCCGCCTTTTTTTTTTCCCCCTTCTGGAATTAGATAATGTAGATTTGAAGAAAAAAAATTTAAGAAATAGCATACCACATAAGAGGGGTGTTAAATTTTTAGGATATTTAAAATATTTTTATAATAAATAGAGTGTGTCTGTTTAAGTGAATCCAACGTTAGAAGCGCTATAAAAATACTTGAAATTCAGTTTTAAATAATAAAACAGAATGCAAACAACATCCACTACAAAACAAATGCAAAGAGTAAAAGGATGAAGAGCTAGCAAACAATAATTTACTCTGTTTTAACTCTATTCACTTGAACCTGTTTTCAATTTCTAAAAGGGTAATGCGTTCTTTTCCTATTGTCCCCAAGTTTAAATTAGTCACCTGCGAGTCATCACAGTGAAGACTCTTCTCTTTGGAGATATCTCACCTTTATAAACTATCTAAGAGACACCTTATCCTTACAATTTAAAAAATGTTTGAAAAGGATTTTAGCTCAACAAATTTCAAAGTTGATTTCTGATGGATTTCTCGTAATTGTGGTTGAAAATAGGCTCAAGTAAACAGAGTTAAAACAGAGAGAATTACTGGTTGCAAGCTCTTGATCCTTTAACTCTTTATATTTGTAGCGGCTTTTGTTTGCATTCTATTTTATTATTTAAAGCTGAATTTCAAGTATTTATAGCTTTAACTTCAAAATTACCTTCTAGAAATCCTATTCTAGCTTCTAAATTGTGGAAATCGTTCAAGTATTTTTGCCAATAAGATTCTAACATTGGATTTACTTCAACAAAGAAACTCTATTTATTATAAAAACATTTTAAATATTCTACAACTTTAACACCCCTCTTGGGTGGCATGCTATTTCTTACATTTATTTCTTCGAATTTACATGATCTAATGAGAGAATCAAAAATTAAAAACACGCTAGTTGCCTGGCAAATCAGCAACCTTTTATTTCATCATTCAGCACTTACTAGTTTACAACTACTATCCAGTTCATGTGATCCCTTTGAATTGTATGGAATCTCAAGTCCCTTCGATCGTATTAAGGGCTGAGATTTCATACGAGACCAGACTGAAACCTTTTTGGACTCTAAAAACTAAAAAGCAACACTGAAATCCTCCCGAAGATTGCATTTAAGGGATGAGATTTTAGACAAGACAAGACTAAAATCCTCGTATCGAATCCCAACAGACTGAAATGAATCCTCCCCCGCATTGGATTGGATGAACAAGACTTAAACTCCTGTGAATCCCAACCCAACTTTCACGGCCTTTTGTGGCTGAATAGTTATAAATATATCAAACAGCAAAGTGAAATGTTTATACCCAATTAAGCCTTAGGTGCAAAAATCTCCATCAAAGAAGACCAAGTTCCTGAGATTGCCACAATGCATCCGAAAACAACAATTGCACCATTACAGATCTTAGATCTCCAACCCAACTCATTTTTGAATGCCAGATAATAGAACATGGCAGGCAATATAAAGCTTAGCACAACACACACACTGCTTCCTACTAGTGACAGAAAATCCGCAAAATTTGGCACCAAAAGAGCCACCAAGCTTACCCCTAATACCATCAACCACCTCAGCCACAAGCAGTACCTAGAATCACACAGCCTTCTTTCCACAACTTCATAAACAGGGTTCATCATCAATGGAAAAGTGAAGAACAGGTTGATAGAGAGTCCCAATTGAACCAGAGTGCTCACGAGTCCTGGTCCCAGATTGGTAGTGATGATATCTTTGGTTTCATTCCCAAAAGCAAAGTAACCAAGAGCGCCAAATGCTCCAAACAGAAGAGAAATCACTGTCATACCCAAACCTAGGATCCTTCCAAAATTCTGTTTGTCCTTGGCTTCTGATTCCAAAGGCAAAATCATTCCAATTCCTTCGAAAGCATACACTGCCACACCAACACCATAGAAGAATACCGAAATGCTACCAAATGCTTCTAAAGCGTGCCTGTTCTTCATAAACACAAACACATCCTCCACCATAACTATACTCTTCGCTGCTATATCGACCACATCAGCGAATATGCTAAGAGGAGCCAGGTGGGTCAAAGTTCGAATGGAATTCAACCCCAATTGAAACGGAAAGCAACCCCAGAGGAATAGGACTTTCGGGGATAAACCCAAAATCGGGGATGTTGGTGTGTTATGGCTCACTAAATGTGCCATAGTATTGGAAATGAAGATTAGGTAGCTCACGCAGAACCCAGCTTGAGAAAGGACGATCATGGCGTCGACGGAGAATCTGCCGATGGGACCACAGATGGCGAAGCCGAGATCGCCGAATGAGTTGATTTTGGAGAAACCCGTGATCGATTCGAGCCTACGGCGAGTGTAGACCAGAAGCATCATGCAGTGATAGGTGAGAAAAGCGACGGTGAAAAGCATGAGTAAGCCCAGGACCCATCCCGTTCGCTTGAAGCAATAGGGAAGACCAAGGACACCAGCACCTACAATGGCGATGAAGATGTTGGCGAAGGTCTTGAAGTTGGAGGAAAGAGGAGGCGATTTGGTCAGAAGAGGAGTGTCTTCTCGTGGGTACGGTGGTAAAGAGTAGGACGATGAACTTGCTTGATTCTCCAACCCCATTGGCTTGAATTTCTGGGCTGGCTAGTTGTAATTACACGAATGGCGGCTGCTTTTGATTGTTCAATGTTCAATCCGGAGAAAGTGAGTGGGAATCGACGGGGGAAAAAAACGGATTGGAGCTGGGAATCAAATTTGGAGCAGGAAACAAACAGAGAGATGATCGCCGTTGGAGGAGAGGGAGAGGAAGATTGAGACGAGAGATAATCTCGTGTGGGGCGTGATCTGATCACGTTCCGAGTCAGAGGAAGCCAATATAAAGTTGGATTAGTTGGGGAAAAAAAAAACAATAATGAAGTTCGATTATTGGCTGAACTTGAAATAAAAAACAACTTCTTTTCTTTTTTAAAACACACGTTATGATAAATGACAGCAAGGCCCAAGTTGCGGACAAGTTGAGGACAAGTTGTCAATTAAATAAAGAATGAAAAATATAAAATTTCACAAATTGCTCTCACCTGTCCCTTCTCCCTTTAATTAGGAAACAAATAAATAATAATTGATGCTCGAAACCAAAAAATTAGTTTTTTTTTAAAAAAAATGTCTTCATTTAATAATCAATTGATGAATTTAATAATTAATTATTTATAAATACTCCCTTTTAATGAGAGTATAAATAGGGAGGAATAGGATTTAAAAAAAAAAAACCCTCAAAATAGTCTCTTATAAAATAGACTTCTTTATGTGAAAAATAAAAAAATGGACCAAATAATGTGTAACCGTAAAATCTCTTTTTCCATTCATCAAAATATCTTCTTTCTCTTTCTATCTCACCAATATTATTTTAGGGGAAAAAATCACCATCATCAGCGCCAGTTAATGTAAATTATAAAAAAAAGTATATTAGAAAGCTGCATTATTCATAAATAATAAATTACACAAATAAATTATACACCTAACTTATAAGTACGTAGATAAAAATATTAAAAAACGATGGTCATGGGAGAGCATTTTTTTTATTATAAAATTATAAAATAATGTTTATCTTTAATATTAAGACGGAGCCTTTTTTTTAAAATTCGGTACAAGCAAACGGTGAAAATTTTGAAACTTTCAAGAGATTTATTAAATCCTTTAAAAAAAAAAAGGAGTCCGGCTTGAAAATGAAAAGGGAAAAGATTTTCTCTGCCAATAGATATCTTCAGAGGGTCTTAATTAGCAGATGCTTTCTCTACCATTTTGATTGGCCCTTTAATCCTCTTATTTAAGAAAAATGAGATTTGAGGAAGCTAAGCACATAATCTATATAACCACGCTTCTAAGACTTTCAAAATTAAAACTTCCGTAAGGAATCGAAGTCAGCATACTCATGCTTTCAAATTCCTATAACCAATACTTTTCAAAGCCATCAACCGTGATACTTAAAATTATAAATTCGAAATATTTATGGTATATTTCAAACCTCAGATTATAATTTATTAAAGAATTACATTATTTAAAACCTGTTATTAATCGAACGGGGAAAACAGACCATACTTATGAAAACTGACTCATTTATTATCCCTTAAAATTATAGGATATAGGTTTTGAAAATCCAGTGTAAAATAAAAATATGATTTAGCCCAGTTTAAGTATTGTAATTAATTTTAGGTTAAATGAGATCACAAAAATATCGACAAGTTTGTCATTATGTGCTAGCAAGTTGAGGATGCTTAAATCATCAATTAGTATCCTAATGTCCTAAAACCTTCTATTGCTATTCAGTAAAATAAATAAATGGACGGATGCTGTTGTTTCTGACTTCAGTTTCTATCAAAAGCTTCTGTGTCTTCCTAACATTTTCTCTCTCACTACCAATATAATGCAAATTCCTCTTTTCAGTTTCATGAATTGTTTTTAAAAAAAAATTTCAGGATACTAAATCCTCTTAAAAATTACTTCGAAATACCGAATACACTTAAAAAAAATATTTCAAGATATCTGATGCATTTTAATTTTTTTTGCGAGAGCATAACTTCACATGTGCACTAATACATCAGACAAAATGAGAAACGTTTATAATTAACATTAACATTTCTATGATATTTTTTCATAAAAGATTAATTGCCCATCGTCCAAAAACTCCAAATTATTCGCCCCAAAAGGGATTGAATGAATGTCTCTTTCTCACAGGTAACTCCTTCTTTCGGATATCCCATTCATTTTTTTATTCTTTTGGGCCGATAAGATATCCCCAGTTTTGCACCAACTACTCTCACGGCTTTAATTGCTATGACACAGAAAAAATAATAAAATTTTAAGAGTCGATTAATATAAAATATAAAATATAGAAAAAATCCCAACAAATACTTTTAAAATTTCAAAATAGGAGATTACAAAAGTATACTGTCATTTACTTTTCAAACATAGTTAATTGCTATTAAAGTATAATAAATAAGACCGATTTGTAATTTTGAGATTTAAGGAGTAATATTTATGGTTTCAAATTTACAAATGGGATAGTTTTTCCCCTTTAGTTCTCCATTGTTTGCATGCGTGAGTTAAATAATCGAACGATTTCACAATGTATTATTTAAAATGAAATCTTGGATCAAATAATAAAATTTATCACACGTGACCACGTAATGCATTATATGTGGATCCAGTTTTGTGCCTTTTTTTCCATAAATTTAAAACAATTCAAGGGGAAATATTATAATTTTATGGGAAAATATCAGACAAAGACCCCTAATATGTGAAATTACGATTTGGGACCTTCAATTTGAAAAATAGCAAATGAAGATTTGGTCTCAAATTGCAAATATGAAATTTTGATGAAATATTTAAAATGCCTCTCAATCAAATAACAAGTTGACTATGGGAAATTATAAGTTCACTTTAACAAATGATAACTTTAGTAGGCCAAATTATACCTTGGTTGAGGGTATGTCAAATGATAAGTAATTATAGAAAATGACAAGTTTACTTAATAAATGACAACTTCACTAGACTAAATCACAATTTGGCTGAGAGACATTTTAGACATTTCACCAAGATTTCATATTTATAATATGAGATGAGATATTTATTTTCTATTTTTCAAATTGAGAGTTTCAAATCATAATTTTACATATTGGAGGATCTTATTTGCCATTTTTTTTCTAATTTTATATTATTAGACTCGCAGATGTGACGACTGAGGAGCCACCTGCCGTTTTTGCCGGTTCACAGCTTTGCTCTGTCCGGGCCACAACCAATGTCGTTTAGTAATCATTGTCCAAAACCATCTCCCCCCCTCCCCAAAAAAAAAGAGGAAAAACGACATGCGTTGGTGCGTGCACGGTAAGCTACAGAGAGAAAACACGCGAGACGTGTTTTATGCGTGTTGAAAAATTGGATTAAAATAACTTAAAATATTTTCTTATTCAATTTTAAAATCTGGTCAAGAAGATATTATGCTTATTAAAATTTTTGAATAAGAACAGAAACAAAATATAGAATAAATAACCCTTTTGTTGGCAAAAAAAAACCCCCTTTTTATATATATCATTATATATAAACACAGCTTATAAATGATAAAATAATGCGATGGATAGGCTCGGTCAAAGTGGATCCCATCAGACGCCTGGATGGACGATCGGAAATGATGGATATTTCCAGCCACACAGCTTGAAAATTGTAGAGCTCATAATTGATATATAATTATTTGGATTGAAACCAAACTATGATTTTAAAAATAATTTTATGATATACAAAATAAATATGTAAGAAAAATTTTCTCTTAACTTGCATGAAATTTTTTTTTAAAAGTACTTTTAAAGATGTCAAACACCCCGGTAATTGTTTGATATTTTGTTAATTTTATAATATTTTATTATGCTTTAAATTATAAATTTATTTACGTTAAGATGCTTTTTTATACCTTTCACGTTTATATGTTGATATATATATATATATATATGCATATATATATTTATAGAGATATCCCTATGTTTTGGCATAAGATAAACGAGTTAAGAAAAGGAACAGTATTATAAAATGTTAAAATATGTTACATGTAAAAGTATAGTATATGTGTTTGGACGACGTTATTTGATATAAGTCTACCTTTAGGGGGACAACAAATTAAAACTAATCAGAAAAGTCCCCACCATTTGTAAATAAAAACAACTATGTACAAGAAAATGATCTGAGTGAAGAAGCATCTAATAATGACAACACAAAAGAGAATTGGATCAAGAGAGTACGCCCTTTAGAAGATCCAAGCCCTCAGCTGAGATGCTCCTCCTCTTGTGCAGCACAGGAACCTGAAGCTTAGGAGGAGGATGTTGTGAGAAACAGACAACAACAACAGTTAGATTGTCGCATGTATTACGTTGTAAGGCTTCAGTTACCAGTGCTTTCGCACACCTCGCCGGATCATTGTGCTGCATCAGTTCCTTCCTCACCGTCGTAACAGCACACTGGCTGCTCATCACGTCCCATAATCCATCACAACCCATTATTAAGTACTCGTCCTCTTGTGTTAAAACCACCTCTTCAAGCTCTGGCTCTGAGATTAGTGGGCTCTTTGATCCTTTCGAGCCTTTGATGTGCCAGTCTCCTAGTGCTCTCGCCACCGACAGTTGGCCGTTGAGGTATCCGTCGTAGATTACGCCGCCCAGTTTCTCTATTCTTAGTCTCTCCGACGTGCAGTTTGGCTTGTGATCCTTGGACAGTTCAACCGCTCTCCCTCGTTTTCCCAACACAGCTCTAGAATCGCCTATATTGGCTATTAGCATACTTCTGCGTGCCACAATATATACGGAGACAACAATGATATGAAAGTATATATCAAAGAACTAATATGAGAACTTATCTTAACCTCCCTCTTGGTCAGAACTACTCCACAATTCTTTACATATCAATTCATTGTGATCTTAACCAACTATAAGATCACATATATACTACGTCTAATTTGTTACACACACATATATATGCGTACAATCTGGTTGTTATATATACATATATTGATTACCTTCCCATCATGAAAGCTATTAAAGCAGTGGTGCCTGAAGATCTATCGAGAGAAATGGCATCGGCTAGGGCGTGATCAACCTTCACAAAGGCACTCTTGATCGCCTTTTGGATGCTGCAAGGGAAGTGCGAGTCTGTGGTGATAAACTTGAGGATGTTCTTTCTCGTAAACAATGCTGCATCCGTACCTCCGTGCCCGTCAAATATCTGTATTCATCACTATTCATGTTAATAATAACAATAGATTTTCATTAATCAATATATATATTTATATATGAAGAGATCGAATGATCTAACCCCGTAAAAAGCGCCAGGAGAAGGAAGGTTTTCATGGAGAATATCGACAGCGATGAACTCATCCTCCATGTACTGCTTGGGTCCTTTCTCAGAACAGCTTCCCGATCGAAACACAGGTGAGAACTCCGATTTGTCCTCCGCCGCCGTCGTCGTCGGTGTTTTCATCGAGTCTACCCTCACAATATCTGCTTCCTAGACACAGCGCACACACGGACAATCCAATCCAACTCATATAATCCATAATCATTGTTTATTACTTTTGATTCTCAGCCGATCAAAGAAAAGATCAGAGATAGGAAGAAGACAAACCGAATCGGCGAGTAAGGTAGAGCTATTGCAATGACGCACGGAGGAAACATCTCTAGGAGGCTTCCCAGTGGCAGTACTATTATTACAACAATGGTTTAAATTGCCCAAAGTGTCGCCATTAGAATCCTCCATGATTGCACCTCCGCCACTTTTCATCGTCGTCGGCGTCTGACGAGGCAAGAGATCAGTGCCGGCGGGAGCCATGATCCTTTTCCCATATATGAGAGCCTCACGTATAGATAATATGACTGATACAAGTGAGTAGATGAGAAATGTTGAAGAAGAAGGAGGAGGAGGAGAGATGCGTTTGGTTATTAGGTCATTGGGAGTATGGATCGAGAGGAACAAAGAGAGAGGGTGAAGAGGTATAAATATGAAAGGGAGTGGCAGGTTTGACGGAGAGAGTGACGCGTGGTTTCGTTCACTACTTTAGCGGATGCCCTTTGTGGTACCCAGTTACTGCATTGTGCACGCAGCTCTCAGCTTCTCTACCACCTCTCTTCATCACACGCTTTTTATTTATTCCTTTCTTTTCTATTTTCAGCCTTCACTATTAATCATCATATAATGCGGCCATGTGTGTGTGTACGCGCGTGCGTGTGCCTAATCGTGTTGAAATATATATGCTTAATCGTGTTGAAATATATATAGTCAAGTTTTAATTACTTCCCCTTTGGATTCTTCCGTGTTACAATTTCGTCCTGCGTACCGAGTTATGATTTGATCTCGGTTCTTTATTTCGCCTTGGATTATTACGCACCAGTATGTTTTAGAAACTGATATGCACTTGGCGAATTTTGTGTGGCTTGAACGAACGTGTGTGTGTGAGAGGTATCTATACTTATAGGGAGAATTACGATAACTTCCAAAAAAAAATAATTATTAAAAGGTTTTAATGATACCTGAACCCAAGTTCTATAGCTTTTGTGTCCGCCATTCTGGTCATGATTTTCCTACCCTAGAAGGAAAGGTCCTTCTCTTTTTGGCCAATTGTGGGCAAGGAGGGATTCTAACCCTTGACACCATGGTTTGTAGCCACATACTCTAATCGTCTAAGCTACAGGCCCCACCCCATCTCCACTAGGTCTATTTGCTGGAGTATCCTAAAAAAAACGAACATTTCCTCTTCTCAGCTATTTTGGCTTAAGAAGATGTGAAGGCGCCACTCTCTCTATACAATGGTGCGTTTCAAAGTGTAAAGTGGGAGAGAAGGATATCTAGAATTGTGAATTCAATCTTGAACGACTAAAAAGATTAAAACAAGAAAAAGAACGAATAAATCAAAGAATGGTTTGGAAATGTAGAGTAAGATAAGAACAAAAGCTATAGGGATTCGCAAAAACTATGTGGATATAAACTAAAAAAGAAATATCAAAGTCTTTCTGATAGTTCCATAAAATGATTGTAATATTTTATTTTATACCCTGAAATTTGTCATTACAATTTGCTCGATTATTATAAGATTTTTTTAGTAATTATCTTTCTTTCTTAAAAACTAAGAATTTCTCTCACTTGCGATATATGGACTAAAATATTTAATTAGATTTTAAATTCTAGTCAAGATTCACTTCTTATAGGAGTATAATTTTTTTTTCATTCATTCAAATGGGATTTGAATTAGAGATACAGAATTTAGAAAAACATATGAAGATTTAAAATTAATTAATTATTTCTCTATTTAAACCTCTAATTGACATATTATTTAATTATGATGCTTCCTGTTTAATTCAATATATTCATATCTCAATTAAAATATTATTCAAATTTAAAATTAATTATTCATTTCAAATAATTATGTTGCAAATGGCAAAAGATGAGTCGCAGATCGCGGAAGATCTTCATAGATTATGAAGTTTCTTTAACTCTCAAATATATATATATATAAATATATATATATATATATATATATTCCCAGAAGTCAGAAATATGTCAGTGATATGTATATAATAAATAAATGAGTATTAACATATAATTTTAATTTCATTTTTTTTGTTTATGACTTGTTGGGAGTTTTTTTTTTTTTTGTTCATGTTTGAAGTTCTTGTCTTGAATTCAGTTCTCTCTAATTAATGGCATTTCTTTTTTAATTATACATATACGAGTGTATATATACCTATGGCATGTATAGTTTTTAAAATTATTACTTTTCTTGTTCTTAATATATGATATAATTAGAATGTTGATATTGGTCCTAAATATAAAATATATTTTTCATATTTATCAATTCTTTTCTAAATTATCTCTATTAAGTAATTAAATACCATAATAATACCTACTACTCAATAATAATATACCTATATATTTTATAAAGTGAGTGAGTACTTATTATTTATTAATTCCACACACACATCAATTCTACCGTGTTATATTTTTAATAAAATGATTCAAAATATTTTTAAATAAATATTTTCATACAAATTAAATACCCATTCAAGGTGATGGGATTTTTAATTTACCTCCGAAGAATAGCATAACAAAATATTAATCATATTATTTATTTTCTTTGTGGCTAGAAAAACATAATCTTATATTTATCCTTTATCCTATTAAATAGAAAAAATTCCTCCCAGAAGAAAAACAAAAAATTTAACTCTTTTTTTTTATAAACAGGGAAATTAAAAACAAACAACGAAGCAGAAGCAAAACATTAAACTAAGTTACACCCTAAATTACACCCTCTCTCGCTAACTAAAAAAAATTAGAGAAGTTGGACCGAGTAGATTTTCAACGACTGGAACGTCAGAGACGAGTTAACCAGAGTCTAAATTTTTTTGAAATGTTGGTTTTTAAAGAAGTTTTAACAATGATTAAAGAACCGGACCGGACCGGACGATCGGACCGGTTGAACCGTCACCCGGACTCGTTAACGGCTCGGTTTGAACCAAAAAACCGTTCACATAGTTGAGCCGGATTGGACCGGGGTTGAGCCGTTATTAAGCCGGAAACCGGAGTTGGACCGGGAACCGGAACGGTTTTCAGAAAACCGGACGGTTTTTTAACCTGACTGAAAAATTACAAAACATTTAAAAAAATAGAAGAAAAATAAAAAAATTGATCCCCTTAAATATCCTAATATATTTTTAGACTATTTATAACCATAGAGTATTATTTCATTAAAAATTTCATATATTGTGGTGTTAAAATCGTGAGTTGCTAGTCTTTTTGTTTCGATATTTGGTCTATCTTTTAAAAAAATATTTTGATTTGAATGAATTGATAATTTGTAATATCATTAAATATTTTAAACATACATAAATTTAAATATATAATGTTTTAGTCCATTTTTAATGATTTCATTATAATTTTAGTTTATTTAAATGCATTTCTAAATTATTTAATAATTTGATATTTTTCATATATACTAATTATATGTATATAATATTGTTTTAAATTAATTATTGCGTCACCGGTCCGACCGAATGGTCTGACCGATCCGACCGATTGAACCATGACCCATTGATCTTTCCGGTTCGACTTCCGGTCCGGCTTTTAAAACATTGAGTTTTAACTGATAGTATTTTGGAAAATATATACCATATTTATTATTATTATCTAATTTAACTAATTTTTTTAATTTAATCAAAATAGTTAAATAAGTTCTATATTAAGGAGTGAAGGAATATCACATATCTTATAGATTGCATCATGTTACATATGCATACCGGTTCCATATATATATATATATATATATGTATGTGTATATGTATGTATGTGTATATGTATGTATGTACATTGTGATTTATTAGGCCATTCTGATTATGCCAGGCGTTGACTGCATAGTTTGTTTGTGTTTTTTTTTTTGGGGTCATATAGAACGCCAATTATATATATCACCTTTGGTTTTAATATAATAGCTGACTGACTAATTTTAATATATTAAAAAGATTAGTTAAGTTAGTTATTTGTAATAAATAGATATTTTCCTTCCTAAAATACCTTTACTAATCATGTGTATAAATTTGTTAGAACTATCATTTAATAAAACTTTTAACATGTGTAATTACTACAAGAATTGTCTTAAAAATATATTAAGATCTTATATTTAGAATTAAATTAAATATCAAATTAATTAAGTATCAAAAGTTATGTGCGTGCGAACCTGCGTGCTGGTGGGTAGGCGGGCGTGCGTGCGTCACCTGTGCCATTTGAGTAATAGATCGATGTATTGGGTGCATATTAAATTTTCTTACATCTGATCTCTTAAACGTCTTTCCCAGGGGAAAAAGGCTCTTTAAGGTGTGTTGTGCTAAGCATGCTCACAAACCCACACACGTCCAACTGCCATCGTCAAAACTTGATGCTTGTCTCTAATAGGAACGAACGCTTCTGAGTTTGCTGTTTTCTACAAGATCTTTATTTTGGCCCTCATGTCCTTACTATACAAGTGGTTGGTTTGAGTAGAAGATTAAT
This sequence comes from Neltuma alba, assembly GCF_004799145.2. Lineage (NCBI taxonomy): Eukaryota > Viridiplantae > Streptophyta > Magnoliopsida > Fabales > Fabaceae > Neltuma > Neltuma alba. The sequence goes on from NW_021637347.1 coordinate 229,433, forward strand.
TAAATATCCCCTCGTGTCCTTATTATACACGTCTAATACCTATTTATATTTTGCCCCCCCAAAAAAAAACCTACTCCTCCGGTCCTAATTATAAGACCCAATTGACTTATTTGAGGAGATTAAGGAAGTAAGTTAAGTTGGTTATTTATAATAAATAAGTGTTGTCATTCCTAAAATATCCTTGCTAATTAAGTATATTGGCTAAAACTATCATTATTAGAAGGATTATCTTGGAAAAAAAATATATAAATATAAGAGACAAAATGGATTGGGGTCTTATAATTAGGACCAAATAAAAAGTCAAATGGGGTCTTATAATAAGGACCGGAGGAGTATTTATATAAATTATTGAAATTAGTTAATATTCATTATTTCTTTTAAAATTTCAGACCTACGCACAACGGAATTAAAGCAAACATGGAGATGGTTGAATAAACAAAAGCACCATAATACAAACATCATCATAAAGGTTTGTTTCATATCTTCAAGGAATTACACACACACACATATGGTGAACCAGGAGGCACCAAGCACTAGGATACTATTAGATTAAGGCATGTGATCACACTAAAGCACTAATTAACTCTTGCTATACTCAAGAGTACTTCGATGCTAAGAATATAAGCTAGTTAAGAGCTTAATTATGATGGTTAATTTGATGATCATCAATATCAACTTCAACCAAACCAAATCGATAAGGGATCATTCGTTCTTGGAATATATAAAGATTTTACATCAATGGAGCATTATTTAATTAATATCTTCTAAATAAATTATCATCCTTAAAATGTTCAATAGTTGTTGCTTGTTAGTTCATCACAGAGGTATAAGAGGAAGCTATATCGATCCTTTAACATGACCCTCAATGGTCTGTATCAAGAAAGGAAAAAGAAGGGTTATAAAATTAAAGAAAAGAGAAAAAAGAAGGGTTATAAAGTTAAAGAACAGTGACTTGCTTTTTTTACCAGCAAAAAGAAAAGTGACTTGCTACCATTTTGACCAAATTAAAAAAGAGATAAAAGAGCATTAAAGATCCTTTAATAATAAGAATAGCTAGTATGATTAAAGCGGTACAGATATAAGATCTAAATTAATCAGCTCACAAAGCCATGATGTCATGGAGGTTCTTTCATTAAATTAAACCTCTCCAATGGTTTATATTTTAAAAGAGAGAATTAATGGGGGAAACAAATTGGATCAGCTAGGGAAAATCAACGACATACTTTTGAAAATTATATTATAAGATCCCTAAATTTGCATATTTATTACTACCTCCGGTTCTTAATATAACGTCTTGTTTGAATTATATTTTGGTCTTAAATATAAAACCCCAATCCAGTTTATCTCTAATATTTATGCATTTTTTACCAAGATAGTCCTCTAATAATGGTAGTTCTAGCCAACACATTTGATTAGTAAGGATATTTTAGGAAAGATAACACATATTATTACAAATAACTAACTTAAAACTTATTATTTTAATTTTCTCAATTAATTAACTAGCTCTTATAATTAGGATTAGATCTAATATCTCAATTTTTTTTTGGGTTTTGAATTCTCAACAAACGCATTTTTATCTCATTTTCTTGTGTTTCAACTAAAAAATCTTTGAAAAAAAGTACACAAAGACGACTTTGACGTCTTATTCAGGGTGTATTTGGCAAGCACTCCAAACCATGGTTTTGGGACCAAAACCATGGTTTGGAGGTTGGGAAAAAATGTTAGCCAAACACCCTTAAAAAAATCAAAACCATGGTTTGGAAAAAGCAGAAATTTTTTACTTTTGGAGAAAAAAGGGAGAGTGTGAGAGCCTATAGGATATGTATTTGTTGTTTTTTTTATAAACATATTTTTTATAAACATATTTATCTTAGATCTTATAAATATATATACATATTAATTATTTATTAATTATATTATCTATTATTATTAATATATGTTAATAAAAAATATTTATTAACAATTATTCCTTCAAATTAAAATATATCATAAAATATATTTTTTCTATAATTATCATATTAATTTATGCCAATTTGTATATAAAAAGTATTAATAACAACTATCCAAACACTCACACTTCTCAAAATCACTTTCACAAAATCTATTCTTCTCAAAATCTATTTTTTTTCAGAATCTATTCTCCAGAAGCTATTCTCCAAACCATGGTTTGGTTTCATCCAAACACACCCTCATTACTTGAAATCTATAAAATGTATTTAAATATCTTTTAGATGTATACTCTTGATTCGAGGAGGCTTTAAAAAAAATACTCCTCCGGTCTTAAATGTAAGACCCTTATTTAAAGAAGTGTGGTTCATTTTATAAACTTAATTGGGATTTGTCTTAATATTTAAGTATTTTTCACTTTTTTTTCTTAGTTATTTATTCTCTCTCCTTTTATAACCCTTTCTTATCACATTTCCCTACACATTTTCTTTTATCTTTTTTCTTATTTGTTATAAGGATATATTGAAAACAAAACTATATTTCTAATTTATTATTTATTTCTAACCAATTTTAACTAATAGTTTGTTATTTGTGAATTATTTATTTGAAACTTGTAATAAAAACGGGAGAGAATAGGATTAAAAAAAAAATTTTACCAGAAAAAAAAATTCTTTCGTTACTCTATAAATAAATAGAATTAAAAGAGTAGAGGATATAGAAAAGAAAGATGTTATCTGAACCTAAAGACTAAGGGGGTGTTTGGCAACCGCAAAAAGTACTTCCCAGAAGCATTTTTTCCGCAAAATGAGACAAACTCTTTCATATATTTATTTCGAAACCGTATAAAAACATTCTAAAAACATAGTTGGTTTCCATCCAAACATCCCCTAAGTTACCGATGTTAAAGATGGTTACACGCAACGCAAGAATTCATGTTATAGACCAAAAGAGACGTCACAGGTTTGTGAAAACGCATGCAGCTCTTGACCCTTTCAAAGTCCTTTACCTGCGGAATTTTCTCAGCAAGTTCTTTCCTTCCAATTCCGAGCAACCTCGAACCTCTTTGGACGACGTGCATCCTAAAAAAACGTGTAAAGAAAGTGCATGTGTGAATTAATTAATTGAGTGCAGACATTCTGTTTGGAAATAGTTGCTGTTTTGGATTCTCTTTGCCCAATCATTATTTCCCCCCAAGTTGTGTGCACTTTTTAAATAGAATATGATATCTGCACAACACTCACAAAAATGTCACGCCTTTTGTTAATAAATTAATAGATTAGATAATAACCAATGAGGGAACGTAGACAATGAATAATTAGGGGAAATTTGTATACATCCAAACACCGTTGTCAAAATCATGAGGCTAAGTAAACTTGCTATAGGGATAAAAATTCAAATCATAAAATTTACTTTTATTAGTAAATTGGTATCAAAAGTAATAATTAAATAATAAAATATAAAAGTAACAACAATTTTATTCAAATATATTTTAAATCCAAATAATTAAAATTAAATTAATCAACTTTCATAATTTATCATATTCAACAAATAAAATTATAAAATTCACATATAAAGCCACTAAACACACCTAAATTTAAAAATTTAACACGAGTTTAAGAGTGAATTGACATGATTTAATAAGTAAAAACATAAAAATAGTAAACTCGGTGAGTTGAAAGTATAAGTTCGACCGAGTTACAACTAATACAAGTTTAAGAGCAACTGAAATGATTTTGTAAGTTGAAAATATAAAAATAGTAAATTCAAAGAGTCAGCTTGCGAATTTAACAACGACGCATCTAACTGGTTGGGGTGAGGGCAACCCGGCCTCCCTTTTTTTCCCCAAAAAAAGGAATAGGTAATAATAACCTGATAGTAACCTAATAGTTATAAATGAAATTGAACCCGCGACTTCTTGCTTGCATAAGAGTTTTCATGCTATTAAACGGTAAGGTGACTAGAAATTGTCATCCCTTTAAATTGATGCAATAAATAGTGGATTTGGATGCCCTTTGTTGACCAATTGCAATCATCATTTGACTTTAGAGGTGGGAATCAGGGCCGGCCCGACCCTCCAGGGTTGGCCCTTCAGGGCTGGTGGGTTTAAAAGGGCCGGCCCTCCAGAACTGAAATTTTAAAAATATCCCAATTTGTTAGGCCTGATCCTTAAGCTACAGGGCTCAGGGCTGGCCCGCGGGCTTTTGGCCCGTTTAAGGAAAAAAACTATTTTTTATATTTATAATATTTTTTATAAAAATAAAAATAAACCAATGAAATTATTAATAAAAGATATAAATATGAATAAAATTAAGTCACAAATATAAAATATCATCATATATAAATATCCATCAACATCCAAGAACATCTAAAACATTCATTAACAAAATAACAACATCCAAAAGTTTTATTTATAGTGCAATAAATAAACACTATCATTAATCTTTTGAAACTTCATCATCACTATAATTAATTACTCTTCTTCATAAGTATGCTTTTCTAACAAAAATATCAAGTTTTTCTTCTTTATAGGAATTTTACTTTTAAATTTTGCAATCTAGCTATTATTTTACTTTAATGTGAGAAACATTGTTGAAACTCATGAATTTCTAATTCAAATTATAGAATCACAAGTTATATAAGTATAAAAATACTCTATTATCAAATATATATAGTTTAAAAATAGCAACGCATATAATATAAATCAAATCATTATTAAAGTCTAAATTAACCCATTTTTTAAAAATTTAGTTGGATAAATTATTGTCTAAAACTAAATTTAATTTTAAAATGATAATAATAACTAAATATTTGAAATATTATTAACAATGTAAAAAATTAATAACATTAGAATTATATAAAAATTTAAAAAACAAAAAAAATTATAAAATAGCTTAAACGGGTCGACCCGCAGCCCTCCAAGGCCGGTCCTTTTAAGCCCTCGGTCCTCTAGGGCTTATTTCCTATTTGAAGGGAAAAATATCAAGCCCGACCCTCATTATTTCAGAGCCTAAATGGGCTCGACCCGTTTTTCCGGCTTTATTTGACTTGATGGTTTTGAGGGAAATTGCAAATTTTTTTTAATTAAAGATATCAAGTTTTTTATGTGAAACTCTTCCCTTAATATTAGTTCACGATCTAATGGTTAATCGCCTCAATTATGACTCAATTAACAGGAAGTCAATTGAAGAGATCGAATGCCGTAAATAATAGGGTTATCTTAGGGTAAAAAGCACAAAATTAAGTAAATTTTATGTTATATATAATGAACTAATTAAATATTGGCTATGTTGCATGAAGTTTGAAGAATAAGCCGCATATTTCACGGTTTCATATAAATTTCACATTAGGCATATAAATATTGATATATTGATAATCGAGTGACTTTTAAAATTTATGAATGAACTCATCAAAATGGGAATTTTAAAAGTAAGCTTTTGCTATGGGTGGAGGATATTATATTCTAGCCCGCGGTAATAAAAAATATTCTGTGCCAATTTTGTAAGATGCTCTGGAGTGAATTGTGAAAACCATAAATGGCTTTCATGTAACACTTACAATTAACTAACTCACAATTAGTGAAGTGTATCTTTATTTGGAATAAGGTCATTGATGAATTACTATTGTTTTATCCAAGATATCTCATACCAAAAAACATCTATCTAATAAATGAAGAGGGAGTGAGTAAAATCTTTTAATAATGCTAAGTAAGTCAACATTTCCAATTAATATGAAACAATAAGTGATATTAATAAGAGAGAATTACAATGAGATCCTAAAGAAGGAAAAAAATTACAAAACAAGTCTTACAAATTGTCATTCTCCACTCTAGAACTTGTTATTACAGGTTGGTTAGATTGTTATCGGGATCTTTTAGAAATTATTTCTCTTTCTTAGGACTTAATTGTAATTCTTCTTGTTAATAATGGTAAAGGCTTTGTAGCCTAACTGATACCAAGCATCTTCTTTAAGGCTATCTCAAGCGTGAGGTTGGAAGAGAGTATGATAGAAATGTGAGTTATGGAAAAAACAAGAAAAAAACAAGAAGTGATGCTAATAATTTGGAACTTATGCAAGCCCACTTAACAGTACTTCTAATTCAAGATATTTTGGTATACAGTTTTCAAATGCTAGTGTGACTTAGAAAAAGCATCACAATGAGAGCACAAAACGAGTCATAACTCATGACCTCAGCTCATAAGCAACCATGAGCTGTTTCAGCCTTAAAGCCTAAGGAACGAAAAAGCATTTGATTTCATCTATCTCTTAGCTTTCGGCTTTCACCTTTTTATCTAAAACAAAAAAGTAAGTCAATATTTTGGCTTAAGCTGTATTCTCTTTTAAAAAAGTTGTTTCCTTTTTCATTTTGCTTTTAAGTTGCCACACTTGCACATTCAGAGGCAAAGCCATGCAAAAATTAATGTGTTTAGTGTCTATTTTTCATCGCTGTACTTGTCTGCTCTTTATTTCTAGATTCTGCTATTTTATTTCTAGATTCATCGTTCTTCTCTTTCATAGTGACATAAGTTGCAAGTTTGTTTTGGCCAAACAGCACATCATGCAGAAACTATGGCTTCTTGTGCTTGTGATTGACTAGTGTGGCATTTATTCAAACGGATTAAGCGGTGTTCCTGCAAGACCTAGTTCCGTCAACAATGAGGCAATTCTATCTTTCAATTCAACTGTTGGCAAAGTCGCCAAAGTTGCAATTGATGCAGCAAAGGATGATATAAACTCCAATCCATCAGTTCTTAATGGAACTAAACTCAATATTTCATTCCAGGACACCAAATTCTCCACTGGTTTTCTCGGCATCGTTGACTGTAAATCCTTCTCAAACTATATATGTTCTCTTTAAATTTCTTTTCCTCCTTAAGCGTGCGTACACATTGCACTTTTTAATTATAACATTTTATTATGTAATCCCAAACGAAACTTAGTAACTATTTTATTGGTCAGCTTTTTTTTGTCAAAAATGATTGGTGAGTTTTAAAAGAATGTGTGTGGGTTTGTCCCATTTAGTTTGGTTGATTACCTCAGTTATGACTCAATTAACAGGATCTCAATTGAAGAGATCCAGTTCCGTAAATAGTAGGTTTATCTTAGGGTCAAAAGGACAAAATTAATTAAATTTTAGGTTCTATATAAATTAACTAATTAAATATGGGCTATGTTACATGAAGTTTGAAGAATAAGCCGCATCTTTCACGGTTTCATATAAATTTTATATTGTGCATATAAATATTGATATATTGATAATCGAGTGACTTTTAAAATTTATAAATGAACTCATCAAAATTGGAATTTTAAAAGTAATATTTTGCTATCAATGGAGGATTCTTGGCCCCGGTAATAAAAAATATTCTGTGTCAATTTTGTAAGATGCTCTGGAGTGAATTGTGAAAACCATAGATGGCTTTCATGAAACACTTACTATTAACTAACTCACAATTAATGAAGTGTATCTTTGGGATAAGGTCCATACCAAAAAATATCTTATAAATGACGAGGGAGGGAGTATATCTTGTTTTTTTTTTTCGCCAGCGAGTAATATCTTTTAATAATGCTAGGTAAATCGACATTTCCAATTAATATGAAACAATAAGAGACATTAATAATGGCGGGGGCTTTGCAGTCTAACTGACACCAACACCTTCTTTAAAGCTCTCTTGAGTGTGAGATTGGGAATTCAAATCCATAGAGAGTACTATAGGAATGTGAGTTATGGCAAAAACAGAAAAAACAAGAAGTGATGCTAATAATTTGGAACTTATGCAAACCCACTTAACAATACTTCTAATTCAAGATATTTTGGTATACAGTTTTCAAATGCTAGTGTGACTTAGAAAAGCATCACAATGAGAGCACAAAACAGGTCACAACTCATGACCTCAGCCTGGCCACTTCCTATATAAAGGGTTTCATGCCGCTTCATTTTGACACATTCATTAACAACCATGAGCTGTTTCAGCCTTAGAGCCTAAGGAAGGAAAAAGCATTTGATTTCATCTATCCCTTAGTTTTCGACTTTCACCTTTTTATTTAAAGAAAAAAAGTAAGCCAATATTTCGGCTTATCCTGTATTCTCTTTTAAAAAAGTTGTTTCCTTTTTCATTTTGCTTTTAAGTTGCGACACTTGTACATTCAGAAGGAAAGCCATGCAAAAGTTAATTTGTTTAGAATCTATTTTTCATCACTATACTTGTCCGCTCTTTTATTTCTAGAGTCATCGTTCTTCTCTTTAATAATGACATAAGTTGCAAGTTTGTTTTGGCCAAACAGCACATCATGCAGAAACTATGGCTTCTTGTGCTTGTGATTTTCCACTGCGGCATTTATTCAAACGGATTAAGCGGTGTTCCTACAAGACCTGGTTCCGTCAACGTTGGGGCAATTCTATCTTTCAATTCAACCGTTGGCAAAGTCGCAAAAGTTGCAATTGATGCAGCAAAGGATGATATAAACTCCAATCCATCAGTTCTTAATGGAACTAAACTCAATATTTCATTCCAGGACATGCCAAATTCTCCACTGGTTTTCTCGGCATCATTGACTGTAAGGCCTTGTCAAACTATGTATGTTCTCTTTAGATTTTTGTTCTCCTTATGCAATTTTTCATACTTACTAGTAATACTGGAAATTCAGTTAAAAAAAGAGAAAAAGACTGGTAAGATCTGGCAATCGAGATCGATCTTATTATATTTGGATTCTTTACATCCACAGTTGCATTTCCGTGTTACTCTCTTTGTAAATGTATATCTGCATGCATGAATATAAAATATCTGCCTAACCATGTAATGTTTCTGCAATCTAAGCAATGGCGTACCAGCCTTTGTCTTTATTAGTTTTATAAGTTACTCTCTTTTTGAATCTTACCTTTTCTCTTTCTCTCCCATTAGGATTTAGGCAATCCCTACATTGAAAAGGATTCAAATTCCTAATGATTACGTCGATTTTATTTGTTTTGGCAGCATTATTATTGATGGAGAATGATACAGTGGCCATAATTGGCCCCCAATACTCAGTGATGGCTCATGTGATTTCACATATAGCCAACGACCTGCAAGTACCGTTACTATCATTTGCTGCAACAGACCCTTCCTTGACTTCTCTTCAGTTCCCATATTTTGTTAGGACAACGCAGAGTGATCAATTTCAGATGGCTGCTGTGGCAGATATTGTTGACTACTATCAATGGAGAGATGTGATAGCAATCTACATCGATGATGATCATGGAAGAAATGGCATAGTTGCATTAGAAGATAAGCTAGCTAAGAAACGTTGTAAGATCTCATATAAAGCCCCTCTTACGCCTAATAATATAAACAGGGAAGAAATAAACAATGCATTGGTTAAGGTCATTATAAGGGAGTCTAGGGTTATAGTCCTACACATATACCCTAGTTTTGGTGTAGATGTACTTCATGTGGCTGAGTCACTAGGCATGTTGGGAAGTGAGTATGTGTGGTTGGCCACTGATTGGCTTTCGACAGTCCTAGATACTGATCCAACTAGGTCATCTTCATACATGAATGACCTCCAAGGTGTTATAACCTTGAGAATGTACACACCTGATTCTAGAATGAAAAATAATTTAACTTCCAGGTGGAGTAATTTAGTACAGAAGAAAGCTCCTGATCAAAGTCCTTTCATGTGGAACACTTATGGCCTTCATGCCTATGACACTGTTTGGGTCCTTGCATATGCACTTGATTCATTTTTCAATAGGGGAGGGACTTTATCATTTTCAAACAATTCAAGTCTAAACAAACTAATAAGGGATAGACTTGACTTAAATTCTAAAAGGGTCTTTGTTAATGGGAGTTTATTGCTGGAAGAAACTATGAAGGTCAATAGAACTGGTCTAACAGGTCAAATGATGTTTAGTCCAGATGGTGAGCTTATGAATCCTTCATATGAGATCATTAATGTGATTGGTACTGGGGTTAGGAGGATTGGATTTTGGTCCAATTCCTCTGGTTTACAAACTGGACAAGCACCTGGTTATTCAAACTCAAGTAAAGGGCTTTATGGTGTGATATGGCCTGGCCAAACAACTGCAACACCTCGCGGTTGGGTTTTTGCCAACGATGGTAGGCATTTGAGAATTGGGGTGCCTCTCAGGATTAGTTACCATGAATTTGTGTCAAGAATTGAAGGATCTGAAATGTTTGGAGGTTATTGCGTAGATGTCTTCAAAGCTGCACTTAACTTATTGCCTTATCTAGTTCCATACAATTTTGTCCCATTTGGAGATGGTAAAAGTAACCCATTAAACTCAGAACTTCTGCAAAAAATCACAAGTGGTGTAAGTATAAACATCTGATCTAAACGAATTACCAACATCTTTTTGGCTAAATATTGAATCTGTTTGTTTTCTCATCATCTTTATGTGTTTTATCAGACATACTGTATCTTGAGCCTTTGCCTTCATAATTGCAGGAGTTTGATGCTGTGGTAGGTGACATTACTATTACCACAAACAGAACAAAGATAGTGGATTTCACACAACCATATATTGAGTCTGGGCTAGTTGTTGTGGCTCCTATTAGAAAGTCAAACTCTAACGCTTGGGCTTTCCTAAGACCACTTACTCCAATGATGTGGTTTGTGACTGGAATGTCTTTCTTTGTTGTGGGAGCAGTTGTGTGGGTTTTAGAACGGCGAGTAAATGACGATTTTTGAGGTCCCGCTAGAAGACAGTTTGTGACCATTATATGGTGAGGAAAGAATATACTGTTGAAGCTCTATTTTTGGTTCACACTTCATGAAAACCCTAAGTTACAGTGTTTAAACAGTACAAACACATCATAAACTTAGTTGCTAACATGTGAAGTTTCTCATTGCAGGTTTAGTTTTTCAACCCTATTTTTTGCACATAGTGAGTGATAGACTACAGTTTCGTTTGGATTTTTCACACAAAATTCTAGTGAATATTATATAGTTAATTTCATTTTTTGGGTGGATAATATCATCAACTCTTTGCAGGAGAGAGAACTTTGAGCACCCTGGGTCGCTTAGTGCTAATAATATGGCTATTCGTAGTCTTGATACTGAACTCCAGCTACATAGCAAGCCTGACCTCTATTCTCACAGTGGAACAACTCTCTTCCCCAGTGAAAGGAATTGAAAGCTTAGTAGCTAGCAAAGACCTCATTGGCTATTCGCGAGGTTCATTTGCAGAGAACTTCCTCACTGAGGAACTCAACATCATGAAATCCAGACTCGTGCCATTGGATTCTCCATCAGAATATGAGAAAGCCTTGAAGGATGGACCTGCCAATGGTGGTGTTGCAGCAATCATTGATGAACGTGCTTACATGGAGCTCTTTCTTTCAACCAGATGTGAATTTGGAATCGTTGGTCAACAGTTCACCAAAATGGGCTGGGGTTTTGTAGGTTGCTTTTCTCCTTCTTTTTTTTTCATGAAACTTGGAAATAAGTCAACTAATTATGCATATGCTTGTGTTGAAGTCTTTTCCCAAAGATTCTCCTTTGGCAGTAGACATGTCAATAGCAATCCTGAAACTATCAGAGAATGGTGATCTTCAAAGGATACATGACAAATGGCTTTCAAGAAGAGCATGCAGTTTAGAAGGCTCAAAGCAAGGCATAGACAGATTACAGCTAAAGAGCTTCTGGGGTCTCTTTCTTCTTTGTGGGATTACTTGCTTCATAGCTCTGCTTTGTTATGTCATTCGTATGGCCTACCGTTTTAGCCACTGCTCCGATTGCAATCTCGCAGGCTCATCGCACTCAGCTCGAATCCGGTCATTTATTGCCTTTGTCAATGAAAAAGAAGAGGAAGGAAAGAATTGCAGCAAGCCAAATAGAAGCCAAAAAGTATTGCATGAAGATGGGTCAATGGATGGCTCTAATACTGACAGTGTTCATTATGAAAATGATCCTTCTCAGTGTTAACTAGAGAATGTGGTCATTGTGGTTCACTTCAATGTGATAACACCTATGTTTAAAAGGAGCCCCTATTGTATAAATAATACGAAAAATCAAAATAGGTAATAAAGAGGCGGTTGTACATGCTGCATCCGTACCCCTGTGCCCATCAAATATCTGTATTCATCACTATTCATGTTAATAACTATTATAGATTTTCATTATTAATCAATATATATATACTACCTCTAGTACCAGTTATAAGATCTCATTTATAGTCATAATTGGTAACGGAGGTAGTGCGCGCGCGCATATATATGAAGAGATCGAATGATTTAACCCCCTAAAAAGCGCCAGGAGAAGGAGGGTGATGAGTTACAGGAGGGAGATTTTCCTGGAGAATATCGACAGCGATGAACTCATCCTCCATGTACCGCTTGGGTCCTTTCTCAGAATAGCTTCCCAATCGAAACACACGTGAGAACTCCGATTTGTCCTCCATCGTCGTCGTTGTCGGTGTTTTCATCAAGTCTACCCTCACAATATCTGCTTCCTAGACACAACACACGCACGCACGATCCAATCCAACTCATATAATCCATAATCATTATTTATTACTTTTGATTGTCAACCAAACAAAGAATAAAAGATCAGAGATAAGAAGAAGACGAACCGAATCGGCGAGTAAGGTAGAGCTAGTGCAATGACGCATGGGGGAAACATCTCTAGGAGGCTTCCCAGTGGCAGTACTTTCAAATTGCCCGAGGTGTCGCCATTAGAATTACAAGCGAGCAGATGAGAAATGTTGAAGAAGAAGAAGAAGAAGGAGAAATATGTTTGGTTATTAGGTTATAGGGAGTTTGGATCGAGAGAAACAAAGAGAGAGGGTGAAGTTATAATTATGAAAGGGAGTGGCAGAATTGACGGAAAGAGTGACGCGTAGCTCTGTTCACTACTTTAGCGGATGCCCTTTGTGGTACCCAGTTACTGCATTGTGCACGCAGCTCTCAGCTTCTCTACCACCTCCGTTCATCACACGCTTTCTATTTATTCCTTTCTTTTCTATCTTCAGCTTTCACTATTAATCATCATATAATGCGGCCATGTGTGTGTACTAATACATATGTATACTAACTTGACTGCTTAATATAAGAACTAATTAACTAATTTGAATAGGTTAAAAAAATTAATTAAGTTAGGTAATTGTAATAAATAGATATTACCTCTCTTAAAATATCCTTGCGAATCAAATGTGTTGATTAGAACTACTATTATTGCAAGGATTACCTTTAAAAAATAGATAAATATGAGAGACAAAGTGGATTGATGTTTTATATTTAAAACCGAAATAAAAATCAAATAAGTTCTTATATTAAAGATAGGAGATAGTATATGCTTAATTGTGTTGAAATGTGCATAAATATATATATATGTGTGTGTGTGTGTTTGTGTGTGTAGTCAAGTTTTAATGACTTTCCTTCTGAACTAGAATATTTGATTAGATTTTAAATTCTAATCAAGATTTATTTCTTATAGACGCATGATTTTTTTTTTATTCATTCAAATAAGATTTGAATTAGAGATATGAAATTTAGAGAAAACATATGAAAATTTAAAATCAATTATTTATTTATTTTATTTAAGCCCTCAATTGATATACTGTTTAATTATAATACTTTTCATTTAATTTAATATATTTAAATCCCAATTAAAATATTATTCAGATTTAAAATTAATTATTAATTTTTTTATTTGAGTTTCTGATTAAAATCCCATATTTAACAATGATCCTTATCATTTAATTCAATATACCTCAATGCCAATCAAAATATTATTCAAATTTTTGTAATTGAATATATTCAAATCCCATAATGTCATATCTAACTCATTTTTAAATGAATCGACTATTATAAATTTTTAAAAATATAGTTGATGATGGATTGATTTATAAGAATTCTTGTATGAGAAGAGTGACACAAGTGGACTTAATCGTTTTCAATATTACTCCTCCGGTCCTTAATATAAGACTCATTTAACTAATTTGATTAGATTAAGGAAGTTAGGTAACTTAGTTAATTATAAGAAAAGTAACGCATCTTTCCTAAAACACCATAATCATCTTTTTTAATACCCCCTCTCCCTCTTCTATTTGATTATAGTTGAGAGAGTATCTATAGGGGTAATTTAGAGAAAATTGATAAATATGAGAAATGGGTCTTATATTTAGGACCAAAACTAACTCAAGAATTAGGTCATATATTAAGGACCGGAGGAGTACAAATTTTTAAGAAAAAGTAATTGACGGACGAAAGGGCCTATACGTCAATGACGCATAATTATATTGCAAATGGCAAAAGATGAGTCGCAAATCACGGAAGTTTTTCATAGATTATGAAGTTTCTTTAACTCTCAAATATATATATCCTCAGAAGTCAGAAATATGTCAGTGATATCGATATAATAAAGAAACGAATATTAACATATAATTTTATTTTTTGTTTATGACTTGTTGTGAGTATTTTTTATTTTCATGTTTGAAGTTCGTCTTGAATTCAATCCTCTCTAATAATGGTATTTCTTTTTTAATTATACATACACGAGTGTGTATACAACATTCGCGTGTATAGTTTTTAAAATTGTTATCACATACTACCTCAGACTGCATCGTGTTACACACACGCAAATTGTGATTTATTAGGCCATTCTGATTATGTCATGCGTCGACTGCATAGTTTGTGTTTTTTGTTTTGCGTTTTTGGGCTGTGATATAGCACGTCAATTATAATATATATATATTATTTTTTAATTCTTAATATAAAAACTAATTGAATAATTTTATCAGATTAAAAAAATTAGTTAAGTTAGTTATTTGAAATAAATAGATATTGTTTTTTCTAAAATACCCTTGTTAATAATTTGTATTAGCTATAACTACCATTTAATGAAACTTTTAACATGTGTAATTACTACAAGGACTATTTTAAAACAATAGATAAATATGAGATACAAAATAGATTAAAATCTTATATCTAAAACCAAATTAAATATTAAACTAATTAAACACCAGAAGTTGCGCGCGCAGGTGGGTGGGCGTGCGTGGGTTTCTCACTTAGCTTGTGAGATTTAACCAAATGCAAAAGCCAAAAAGCCATTTGAGTAATGATGATCGATATATTGGGTGCATATTAAATTTTCTCATATGTTATCTCTTAAAACGTTTTTCCCAAAAAGACTCTTTAAGGTGTGTTGTGCAAAGTATATACACTTACATACATAGATATACACACACACATATATATGGAACTACCATTGTCAAAACTATCTCTAATAGGAACGCTTCTAAGTTTGCCATTTTCTATAAGATCTTTTTGGCCCTCATGTCCTTACTGGGCAAGCGGTTGGTTTTAGTCGAAGATTAACTAAAGGTGTGTTTGGGATCACATTTGGAGCCCTAAACTGACTTCTCTGCAGGTAAAAAGAGTTTTTTTGATTTGGGATGTGTTTGGAATCACATTTTTACAATCTGACTTATTTGTGCAAATGAGCTTTTAGGGAGAAGCTCCTTTTTATTGCTTTTACCGGTAAGTTCAAGAAAAACTTTTAGAGTATATTCATCTTGGATGTCTGTATGCTTTTTTTTTTGTTGGGAAGTCAAAAAATGAGAAGAAGATGCGCAGTGTTTGCCACTATTTTATATATATTTATCCATTAAATATATGTAATTAAGTATTTTAGTATTTTTTGATTTCTTCCTAACAATAAATTAAATTTCTTTATTTTTAATAATTTTATTTTTAATACTTCTTTTAAAATGGTCACATTATAGATATAATATTAAATATGTATTACTTAATAAAATTTTTGTCCTTTTAAGTCATTTTGCATCTAAATTTACTTTTCTATTAATCATCCAAACAAGTTTTAACTTTTCAAGCTTTTCAAACGGACTCTTTTACAAAACGCAATCTAAACACAAATCACATTACACTATCTGATTTTTACCCAATCTAACTTCTATAAAAGTCAGATTGAAAAAAGTTACTTCTACCACTGCTAATCCAAACACATCCTAAATATTCCCTTGTGTCCTTATTATACACATCTAATGCCTATTTTATATTTTGGCCCCAAAAAAACCTATTTATATAAATTATTGAAATTAGTTAATATTGGTTATTTCTTTTAAAATTTCAAACCTACCCTGAATAAAAAGTTATTAGTTAGGAGAGTTTTATAATTAGATATATGGCATACTGGATAAAAAAAATAATACTTTAAACAAAAGATGTTATTAATAAACAGGGGATTCGAATTAATGAAAATTTAATACTACACACACACACACACACTATATATGCTATATTTATATATGGATCAACGCACAATGGAATTAAAGCAAACATGTAGATGGTTGAACAAAGAAAAAGCACCATAATACAAACATCATCATGAAGGTTTGTTTCATATCTTCAACGCATTATATATACGTATATATTTATTTATATAAGGTTTGTTTCATATCTTCAACGCATTATATATATATATATATATATATATATAGTGAACCATGAGGCACCAAGCACTAAGATGGTATAGATTAAGGCATGTGATCACACTAAAGCACTAATTAATTCCTGCTATACTCGATTCTTCAATGCCAAAAATATAAGCTAGTTAAGAGCATAATTATGATGATGAATTTGATGATAATCAAGATCAACTTCGACCAAACCAAATCGATAAGGGATGATTCGTTCTTGGAATATATAAAGATTTTACATTAATGGAGCATTATTTAATTAAGATATTCTAAATAAATTTATCATTCTTAAAGTGGTCAATAGTTGCTACTTGTTAGTTCATCACAGAGGTAAAAGTGGAAGCTATATCGATCCTTTCATAAGACCTTCAATGGTCTGTATCAAAAGAGGAAAAAGAAGGGTTATAAAATTAAGGACAAGAGGAAAAAGAAGTGTGAGATTTTGGCCTACCTAGAATGTAGATTATTATTTACAATGTCCACACCGAATCCGATCATGTAGACGGAGTCGGATTTTGTTATACAGCAAGTACGTCTTGAAAAGAGAATGAGAGAATAGGGAGAGAGAAGAGTTGTAAAGGGTTCTTCTGTGTTGTGTGTTTTCACTCCACGTATGCCTCACTATCTTATTCAGTTTTTTTTTTATAAAAAAAACTGAACATAAACTGTAAAACTGTTCCCTCCAAAATGATAAAAAAGGTTTTTTTTTTTTTTTTTTACATATAGTGACCCTTAATCCTTAATTTATTGTATTTTAGATCCCAGACCTTATGGGCTTGGACTTAATCCACCAAGGATGGGTCAGGTTAAGTCCAACAAGAAGGGTTATAAAATTAAAGAAAAGTGACTTGCTACCATTTTTGCCAAATTAAAAAAGAGATAAAAGAGCATTCAAGATCCTTTAATAATAAGATTAGTATGATTAAAGTAGTACATATATAAGATATAAATCTATTCAGCTCACAAAGCCATGATGTCATTGGAGGTTCTTTTCATTAAATTAAACCTCTCCAATGGTTTATGTGTTAGGAAAAATTAATTTAGAGGTCCCTATAATTTACTTTAGTTTTGAAGCAGGTCCCTAAAATTATTTTTCTTTTTATTGGATCCTTTGACTTTTTGCTATTGCAGCTGTTAGTCCTTGCCGTTTAAATCTGTTAAATAAGTATTGACACTATTGAGAATTTCCGTTAAAAGGCACGGCCTGCTCAATAATAAAAAGCCATGTCTAAAAGCACCTCTTCTCTTCCTATTTGCATCTTCTTCCACCGTACTAAGCTCTCTTCTCTCTTTTTGCTCATTCCTCCTCTTCTCCTTCATTCTCTCAGCCTACAAATGGCGCATAATTTCTTCTCATCTCATCATAGCACCTCTGTGCGGTCATGTCTCCTTCTCCGTCCAACTTGAGGCCATAGGAAAGCATAAAATAAGACCCAAAATGTTGGCCATGCCATGTAGATGTTTCACATAATGTTTAAGCACAAAAGTAAAGATACATTGTTTCTAGGTAACTTTTTGATGCTTCTGAAAATTAAGATAATGATGTTCAAATGGCCAAAAGTTGTCTGCAACAAAGAAAAACAACAATTTTATTTTTATTCAAGCCCCTGTTTTAGTAATAGAAAAATAGAGAGATGAAGGAAGCAACCAACAACTTCTCCAAAGGTAAACTAGACTAAATTGTCAACAAAGTTTGAGTCATTGTCAAGTCAACCACGGTAACCTTGTCCGCTTCCTTGGTTGTCGTGTCAAACTAGACTGCCAATCCCTTCTCATCTATGAATTGATCTCCAGGTACAGTTTCACAATTGTGTTGGACAGAGCCTTGAAGGAATTTCAACTTGACTGCCTATTTCTCTATCTGGTATACTTTTTTTATTTGATCTATGATTCAAGAACGGTAGGGGAGATGTTGATGAATAAGCAAGAAGAGAGAGATTGGTCAGTTGCGGTGGAAGGAGACGATGCTTACATGAAGAGAAGATGATGTTTTTAGACGTGGCAATCAAGTGGGCAACGCTTTTTAATAGAAATTCTTAACAGTGTTAATACTTATTTAACAGATTTAAACTGTAAGGACTAACAACTCTAACGGTGAAAAATTAAAGGACCCAACAAAAAAGAAAAAAATTTAAGGACCTGATTCAAAACTGAGGTAAATTATATGGACCTCCAGATTAATTTTTTCTATATGTTAAAAGAGAGAACTAATGTGATAAACAAATTAGATTAGTTAGGGAAATATCACACGAAGTACTTTACCATTTAAAAAAGGGCTAGACGTGAGATTTTTTTGTATTTTGAAAATTATATCATAATATCCCTAATTTTGCATATTTCTCAAATTTTTTTTTGGGCTTCGAATTCCCAACAAACCTATTTTTGTCTCATTTTCTTGTGTTTCAACTAAAAGGTCTTCGAAAAAAAGTACACAAAGACGACTTTGACCTCTTATTCCTTACTTGAAATTTATAAACTTATTTAAATATCTTTTACATAATAACATTAAAGTGGAAAAACGGTCAAAAAGTAGGTTTGTTAGTTGTTGGAGATCGCTTTCGATCATTTCCTATCTTTCTAACCGCTCACACACGAAACTCCAGTACTTGTTCATATTCCAGAAATTTCTGCGTCCCTGTAATGCAAAGCGTATGACGAATTTGGATGAGTTAATACTCTTTTTAATTCTGAAATTTGATATTGTTTAAGTTTTGATTTTTGAAATTTGCAACTAGTAACTTTGGTCTTAAATTGACATCAAAAAAAACTTTGGTCTTAAAATCCGACCTTATTTTAATTTTGGTCTTTAAAATTAGAAACCAACAGTTTTGACTCTTCAAATTTAACTTTGATTTGCTTATAGATTTTTGGCTTCTGAAATATTGTTTTTATTCCCTGAAACAAAGATTAAAATTAAAATGACGTCAAATTTTAAAAGATAACTAGTCAAATACCAATGATTTCAAAATTTAGAAATCAGAATCAAAATGAGATGAAATTTTAAAGACTTAATTTGTGGAAGAGACTTCGGCTAACTATGAGATCTTGAATTGAAATGTGTAAATATAGAAAACCTTTCTAGGAAAATTATTCCCAATTGAGCTCAAAAATATACTCATAGGAAAGATCTTGTTTTTGCTGACTATATATTTAGCTAAGTCCTCAATTATATGGGCGCTAATTTTTATATCTTAATCACCTTCCATTTATTAGGCAAGAGGGGAATATTGACGAGGAAAGCTAGATTCTTTTTGTTTTTTTTTTTGGGGTTTTCCCACGTATTAATGAACTACAGTATTTTTTTACTAAAAAAAAACGTGACAATCAGGTAATTGTTGATGTTGATATACAAATATAATAAATATCATGTCTTTGAATTTCTGCATAAGGGCAACAAAAAAAAAATCTCAGAATGCAATCTTCCAGTTTTTTGCCTTTTTGAAAGGGGGGAGGAAAAGAATTTGAATCGATATGGTGTGCTTAGAGTGAGATAGGGAAAAAAGCAGATAATAAATACCAAAAAAATTAAAAAATTGAGAATAAATCCTCATTGAAAAATTAATGTCTCTAACGTGATGAGTTGCACGAGGAAATGTTCCTTTGGTCTTACTTATAAAGCACTTCTAATAAACTGTATTAAGTTTTTATTAAAATGTAGCAACTTGTAAGCTTTATCTTTATTTAATATATATACCTTTTAAAAAATTAATTATCTACACTATGATAAATGAAGGGCAATATAATATATTCATGGTAAAAATTTAATAAAGTACTCCCTTCGGTCCTATTTGTAAGCTTCAGATTTGGTTCATTTTATAAACCTGAATTTGTCTTAATATTTAATACATTTTTTTTTCACTTTTGCCCTTAATTATTCATTGTCTCTCCTTTATTATACTTTTTTTTATCACACTTCCCTACACATTCTCTTTTATCCTTTTGCTCATTTATTATAAGAGTGTACTTGGAAATAAAACTATATTTCTAACCCATTTATTACTTTTAACTAATTTTAACTAGCAGTTTGTTATTGATGAATTAATTATTTAAAATTTATAATAAAAAATGAAGAAAGTAACTTATAAATAGGATTAAGAAAAACTTTTCTTCGCTACTCTATAAATAAATAGAATTAAAGAGAGCATAGGACATAGGAAAGAAAGATGTTATCTGAACCCCTTTTTTTTTTTGACCGGAAGATGTTGTCTGAACCTAAAGACTAATTTACCGATGGAAAAGATGGTTACACGCAAGAATTCATGTTAGACCAAATGAGACGCTGCGGGTTTGTGAAAACATGTGCAGCTCTTGACCCTTTCAAAGTCCTTTTTCCCCGCGGAATTTTCTCAGCAAGTTCTTTCCTTCCAATTCCAAACAACCTCGAACCTCTTTGGACGCTTGCGTCCTAAAAACGTGCAAATAAAGTGCATGTGTGAGTTAATTAATTAATTGAGTGCAGACATTCTATATGGAAATAATTGCTGTTTTGGGTTCTCTTTGCCAAATCATTATTTCACCCCAAATTGCGTGCACTTTTTAAATAGAATGTAATATCTGCACAACACTCATAAAAATATCATCCCTTTTGTTAATAAATTAATAGATTAGATAATAACCAATGAGGGAATGTCGACAATGAATAACTAGGGGAAATTTGTATACATCCAAACACGGTTGTCAAACTCATGAGACTAAGTAAACTTGTTATAGGGATATAAATTCAAATCGTAAAATTTACCTTTATTAATAATTTGGTACCAAAAATAATAATTAAATAATTAAAATATAAAAAATAACAACAATTTCATTCAAATATATTTTAAATCTAAATAATTAAAATTAAATTAATCAACTTTCATAATCTATGATATTCAACAAAATTTTTTTTATAAAAGTCATGTATAAAGTTACTAAACATGCCTAAATTAAAAAATTTAGCACGAGTCAAGAGTGAATTGATATGATTTTGTAAGTAAAAACATAAAAATAGGAAACTTGGTGAGTGAACTCGTAAGTTCGACTGAGTTTAAGTTAACACGAGTTTAAGAGCAACTTGACATGATTTTATAAACTGAAAATGTAAAAACATTAAATTTAGAGAGTCAATTTGCGAATTTAACAACAATGTATCTAAATTGTTGGGGTGAAGGCAAACCGGCCTCCCTTTTTTTCCCAAAAAAAAGGAATAGGTAATAATAACCTGACAAAAACCTAATAGTTATAAATGAAATCAAACTTGCAACTTTTTACTTGCACAAGAGTTTTCATACTACTAAACGGTAAGGTGATTAGAAATTATCATCCGTTTAAATTGATGCAGTAAATAATGGATTTGGATGCCCTCAATTGACCAATTGCAATCATCATTTGATTTGATGATTTTGAGGGAAATTACAATTTTTTTTATTAAAGATATCGAGTTTTTTATGTGAAACTCTTCCCTTAATACTAATTCACGATCTAAAGGTTGATCACCTTAATTATGACTCAATTAACAGGACGTCAATTGAAGAGATCCAATTCCGTAAATAGTAGGGTTATCTTAGGGAAAAAAGCACAAAATTAAGTAAATTTTAGGTTATATATAAACTAACTAATTAAATATTGGCTATGTTATATGAAGTTTGACGAATTAGCCGCATCTTTCACAGTTTCATATAAATTTCATATTATGCATATAAATATTGATATATTGATAACCGAGTGACTTTTAAAAGTTATAAATGAACTCATCAAAATTGGAATTTTAAAAGTAATCTTTTGCTATCACTGGGGGATATTATATTCTTGGCTCCGGTAATAAAAAATATTCTGTGTCAATTTTGTAAGATGCTCTGGACTGAATCGTGAAAACCATAAATGGCTTTCATGTAACACTTACTATTAACTAACTCACAATTAGTGAAGTGTATCTTTATTTGGAATAAGGTCATTGATGAATTACTATTGTTATATCCAAAATACCTCATACCAAAAAATATCTACTTTATAAATGAAAATAATGCGAGGTAAATCAACATTTCCAATTAATATGAAACAAAAAGTGATATTAATAAGGGAGAATTACAATGAGGTCCCAATGAAAGGAAAAAATTACAAAACAAGTCTCAGAGATTGTCGTTTTTCACTCTAGAACTTATCATTACGAGTTGTTTAGGTTGTTATTAGAACCTTTTAGCTAGTAATTAGTTCTCTTTCTTGAGACTTGATTGTAATTCTCCTTATTAATAATGGTTAAGGCGTTGTAGCCTAACTGATACCAACCATGTTCTTTAAGGCTCTCTTGAGCGTGAGATTGGGAGAGAGTATGATAGAAAGGAGTTATGGCAAAAACCAAAAAAAAAAAAAAACCCAATAAAAAGTGATGCTAGTAATTTAATGCTAGTGTGACTTAAAAAAGCGTCAAAATGAGAGCACAAAACACGTCATAACTCATGACCTCAGCCTGGCCACTTCCTATATAAAGGGTTTCATGGCACTTCATTTTGACACATTCATTAACAACCATGACCTGTTTTAGCCTTAAAGCCTAAGGAATGAAAAAGCATTTGATTTCATACTCTTAGCCTTCGGCTTTCACCTTCTTATTTAAAGAAAAAAGGTAAGTAAAAAAGTTGTCTCCTTTTTCATTTTGCTTTTAAGTTGCCACACTCGCACATTCAGAGGCAAAGCCATGCAAAAGTTAAGGTGTTTAGTGTCTATTTTTCATCACTATACTTGTCTGCTCTTTATTTCTAGATTCTGCTATTTTATTTCTAGGTCCATCATTCTTCTCTTTAATAGTGACATAAGTTACAAGTTTGTTTTGGCCAAATAGCACATCATGCAGAAACTATGGCTTCTTGTACTTGTAATTTTCTACTGCGGCATTTATTCAAACGGATTAAGTGGTGTTCCTGCAAGACCTAGTTCCGTCAATGTTGGGGCAATTCTATCTTTCAATTCAACAGTTGGCAAAGTCGCAAAAGTTGCAATAGATGCAGCAAAGGATGATATAAACTCCAATCCATCAGTTCTTAATGGAACTAAACTCAATATTTCATTCCAGGACACCAAATTCTCCACTGGTTTTCTCGGCATCATTGACTGTAAGGCCTTGTCAAACTATATATGTTCTCTTTAAATTTTGTTCACCTTATGCAATTTTTCATGCTCACTAGTAATACTAGACAGTTCAGTTAAAGAAAGAGAAAGAGACTGGTAAGATCTAGCAATCAAGGTCGATTTTATATTTGGATTCTTTACATCCACAGTTGCATTTCTGTGTTACTCTCTTTTTGAATGTATATATGCATGCATGAATATAAAATATCTGCCTAACCAGGTAATGTTTCTGCAGGCTGAGCAATCGCATGCCTTTGTCTTTGTTAGCTTTATAAGTTTCTTTTCAAATCTCACCTTCTCTCTCTCTCTCTCTCATTAGGATTTAGGCATTCCCTTCACTGAAAAGGATTCAAATTCCTAATGATTATGTTGATTTATTTGTTTTGGCAGCATTATTATTGATGGAGAATGATACAGTGGCCATAATTGGCCCCCAATACTCAGTGATGGCTCATGTGATTTCACACATAGCCAATGAACTGCAAGTACCGTTACTATCATTTGCGGCAACAGACCCTACCTTGACTTCTCTTCAGTTCCCATATTTTGTTAGGACAACACATAGTGATCAATTTCAGATGGCTGCCATGGCAGATATTGTTGATTACTATCAATGGAGAGATGTGATAGCAATCTACATCGATGATGATCATGGAAGAAATGGGATAGTTGCATTAGAAGATAAGCTCGCTGAGAAACGTTGTAAGATCTCATATAAAGCCCCTCTTATGCCTAATAACATAAGCAGGGAAGAAATAAACAATGCATTAGTTAAGGTCATTATAAAGGAGTCCAGGGTTATAGTCCTACACATATACCCTAGTTTTGGTGTAGATGTACTTCATGTGGCTGAGTCACTAGGCATGTTGGGAAGTGGGTATGTGTGGTTGGCCACTGATTGGCTTTCCACAGTCCTAGATACTGATCCAACTAGGTCGTCTTCATACATGAATGACCTCCAAGGTGTTATAACCTTGAGAATGTACACACCTGATTCTGGAACGAAAAAGAATTTATCTTCCAGGTGGAGTAATTTAATACAGAAGAAAGCTCCTGATCAAAGTCCTTTCATGTGGAACACTTATGGCCTTTATGCCTATGACACTGTTTGGGTCCTTGCACATGCCCTTGATTCATTTTTCAATAGGGGAGGGACTTTATCATTTTCAAATGATTCAAGTCTAAACAAACTAACAGGGGGTAGACTGGACTTAAATTCTATAAAGGTCTTTGCTAACGGGAGGTTATTGTTGGAAGAAACTATGAAGGTCAATAGAACTGGTTTAACAGGTCAAATGATGTTTAGTCCAGATGGTGAGCTTATGAATCCTTCATACGAAATCATTAATGTGATTGGTACTGGGGTTAGGAGGATTGGATTTTGGTCCGATTCCTTTGGTTTACACACTGGACAAGCACCTAGTCATTCAAACTCAAGTAAAGGGCTTTATGGCGTGATATGGCCTGGGCAAACAACAGCAACACCTCGTGGTTGGGTTTTTCCCAACAATGGTAGGCGTTTAATTATTGGGGTGCCTCTCAAGATTAGTTCCCATGAATTAGTTTCAAGAATTGAAGGATCTGAAAGGTTTGGAGGTTATTGTATAGATGTGTTCACAGCCGCACTAGACTTATTGCCTTATCCAGTTCCATACAAGTTTGTCCCATTTGGAGATGGGAAAACTAACCCATTAACCTCAAAACTTCTGCAAAAAATCACAACTGGTGTAAGTATAAACATCTGATCCAAACAAATTACCAAGATCTTTTTGGCCAACTGTTGAATCTGCTTGTTTTCTCATAACCTTCATGTGTTTTATCAGATCTACTGTATCTTGAGAGTCTGCCTTTATAATTGCAGGAGTTTGATGCTGTGGTAGGTGACATTACAATTACCACGAACAGAACAAAGATAGTGGATTTCACGCAACCATATATTGAGTCTGGGCTTGTTGTTGTTGCTCCTATTAGAAAGTCAAACTCTAGTGCTTGGGCTTTCCTAAGACCATTTACTCCAATGATGTGGTTTGTGACTGGAATGTCATTCTTTGTTGTGGGAGCAGTTGTATGGGTTTTAGAACGGCAAGTAAATGATGATTTTAGAGGTCCTGCTAGAAGACAATTTGTGACCATTATATGGTGAGGAAAGAATATACTATTGAAGCTCTATTATTGGTTCACACTTCATAAAAACCCTAAGTTATGGCATTTAAATAGTGCTTTATATATATATATATATATATATAAACACACACCATAAACTTTGTTGCTAACATGTAAAGTTTCTTTTTACAGGTTTAGTTTCTCAACCCTATTTTTTGCACATAGTAAGTGATAGACTACAGTTTCGTTTTGATTTTTCACACAAAATTCTAGTGGATAACATCATTAACTCTCTGCAGGAGAGAGAACTTTGAGCACCCTCGGTCGCTTAGTGCTAATAATATGGCTATTTGTAGTCCTGATACTGAATTCAAGCTACACAGCAAGCCTGACCTCTATTCTCACAGTGGAACAGCTCTCTTCCCCAGTGAAAGGAATTGAGAGCTTAGTAACCAGCAAAGACCTCATTGGCTATCCGCGAGGCTCATTTGCAGAGAACTACCTCATTGAAGAACTCAACATCATGAAATCCAGACTTGTGCCGCTGGATTCTCCATCAGAATATGAGAAAGCCTTGAAGGATGGACCTGCCAATGGTGGTGTTACAGCAATCATCGATGAACGTGCTTACATGGAGCTCTTTCTTTCAACTAGATGTGAATTTGGAATCGTTGGTCAACAGTTCACCAAAATGGGCTGGGGTTTTGTAAGTTGCTTTTCTCCTTTCTTCATGAAACTTGGAAATAAGTCCACTAATTATGCACATGCTTGTGTTGCAGGCTTTTCCCAAAGATTCTCCTTTGGCAATAGACATGTCAACAGCAATCTTGAAACTATCAGAGAATGGTGATCTTCAAAGGATACATGACAAATGGCTTTCAAGAAGTGCATGCAGTTCAGAAGGCTCAAAGCAAGGCACAGACAGATTACAGCTAAGGAGCTTCTGGGGTCTCTTTCTTCTCTGTGGCATTGCCTGTTTCATAGCTCTAGTTTGTTATCTCATTCGCATGGCCTACCGTTTCAGCCGCCACTCCGATTGTGACCTTGCAGGCTCATCGCACTTAGCTCGAATCCGGTCATTTATTTCCTTTGTCAATGAAAAAGAAGAGGAAGGAAAGAATTGCAGCAAGCCAAGGAGCAGTAGAAAAGTGGTGCATGAAGATGGGTCAACGGATGGCTACACTATTGACAGTGTTCGTTGTGAAAATGGTCAATAGTTTTTCCCACGTATTAATGAACTACAGTATTTTTTACTAGAAAAATAGAAATTATAAAACTCCTGACAATCAAGTAATTGTTAATGTTGATATACAAATATAATAAATATTATGTCTTTGAATTTTTGTATAGGGGAAAAAACTCTCTCGTAATGCAATCTTCCACTTTTTTACTTTTTTAAAGGTGGGAAAAAGAATTTAAAGCCTATAAGAGGTATTTGAATGGAAGCCAAATTATAATTTTGAAGGTAATTTTATGGTATCCAAAATAAGTATGTGAAAATATTTTATCTCAGTTTATATATATAAGTACTTTTTAAAATTGTTTTTTTGGGGTTTCCAAGCACCCCATAGATATGGTGTGCATAGAGTGAGATACGGAAAAAAGGAGATAATGAATTCAAAAAAAAATTACATGGGAAAATTGAGAATTAAATTCTCATTGAAAAATTAATGTTTCTAAGATGATGAATTACGTAAGGAAATACGCCTCTCTTCTTATTTATAAGGCATTTTCACTATATTTCACATAGATTAAAAAAAAACTTAAACTATATTAGGTCATCATTAAAATATAGCAACTTTTTAACTTTATCCCAATTTAATATATATATTTTTAAAAAAATCAGTACTATAATAAATAATGGACAATATAGTATATTCATGATAAAAATTTAATAAATAAATTATAAATAGGATTAAAAAAATCAATCTCTGATTTATAAATAGAATTAAAGGAGCACAGGATATAGAAAAGAAAGATGTTATTTGAACATAAAGACTAATTTACAGATAGAAGAGGCGGTTGCACGCAAGAATTCATGTTAGGCCAAATGAGACGCTGCGGGTTTGTGAAAACACGTGCAGCTCTTGACCCTTTCAACGTCCTTTTTCCCCGCGGAATTTTCTCAGCAAGTTCTTTCCTTCCAATTCCAAACAACCTCGATCCTCTTTGGACGACGTGCGTCCTAAAAACGCCTGACCTCCTCCGTCTTCTGACTTTATGTGTGTGTGAATTGTTGAATAATCACGTGTTGATAAGTCGGAAATCGACGATAAAACTATGCAGCCTTTTCTTATGTTTTGTTAGGTAATTAATGACAACTCAAGAAAAATGCTACGACTTTATCGTCACTAATTATTTTGGATAATAAACACATAAAAATATACTCCTCCGGTTCTTAATATAATATCTATTTAATTAATTTGATTAGATTAAGGAAGCTAAATAAGTTAGTTAATTATAAAAAATATAATATATTTTTCCTAAAACACCATATTCATCTTCCTTAGTATCCTCTCTTTTTCTTCTACTTGATTATAATTAAGGGAGTATCCATGAGAGTGATTTAGAAAAAAAATGATAAATATGAGAAATAGATATTATATTTAGAACCAAAATCAACTCAATAATTAAGTTCTATATTAAAGACCGAAGGAATATTAACAATTTCCCTCCATTTTATTCTACTTTCCATTACTTATGAACATTACCCTTTTTTTAAGTCTATCTTCGGTTTATCCTGCATACTAAATGATGAATTTCACTTTTAAAAAAAAAAAGCAAAAATTCCCCCATTAAAGATTGACACTTTTTGTTTGGTCAATCAGGCATTATGAATGTCAATATTTAAATAAAAAAGAACAAAAAAAAAAGAAGAAGCAAATTAATTAAAGAGGCCACTTGACAAAGTGCTCACAGAACGGCACACCCGATATGTTCCAAAGGATAATGGGGATTGCATTTAAGCGTGCGTATACATTGCACTTTTAATTATAACATTTTATTATGTAATCCCAAACAAAACTTAGTACTACTAACTATTTTATTGGTCAGTTTTTTTTCTTGACCAAAAATTATTGGTGAGTTTTGAAAGAATGTGTGTGGGTTTGTCCCAATTAGTTTGGCTGTCTTGCAAAGAAAGTGCATGTGTGAGTTAATTAATTAATTGAGTGCGCGCAGGCATTCCATTTGGAAATTATTGCTGTTTTGGATTCTCTTTGCCACATCATTATTTCCCCAGTTGTGTGCACTTTTTAAGTAAAATATATTATCTGCACAACACTCGTACAAATATCATCCCTTTTATTAATAAATTAACAGATTAGATAATAACCAATGAGGGAACGTGGACAATGAATAGTCAGGGGAAATTTGCAAACACCCAAACACAATTGTCAAACTCGTGATAGGAGTATAAGCTTGGATTATAAATTCATAAGAGTTTATTTTTATTAATAAATTGGTGTAAAACTATATAATTAAATAATTAAAATATAAAAAACAACAAATTCATTTAAATATATTTTACATCCAAATAATTAACATGAAATTAATCAGCTTTCATAATTTACCATATTCAATAAAGAAATTTTTATAAAAATCATATATAAAGTCATTAAACATACCTTAATCTAAAAATTTAGTACAAGTTTAGAAGTGGGTTGACACGATTTTAAAAGTTAAAAATATAAAAACAATAAACTTAGTAAATGAACTCGTAAATTCAACTGAGCTTATAGCTAATATGAGTTTAAGAGTAACTCGACATAATTTTATAAGCTGAAAATATAAAAACATTAAATTCAAAGAGCCAACTCATGAATTTGACAAAAATGGATCCAACTGATTGGCGAGGGTAACCTAGCCTCCTTTTTTTCCAAAAAAAAGAAAAGGAACAGCTAATAATAACCTGATAATAACCTAATTATAAATAAAATTGAACCCA
Organism: Neltuma alba; assembly: GCF_004799145.2. Lineage (NCBI taxonomy): Eukaryota > Viridiplantae > Streptophyta > Magnoliopsida > Fabales > Fabaceae > Neltuma > Neltuma alba. The sequence goes on from NW_021637347.1 coordinate 258,964, forward strand.
CAACTTCTCACTTGCATAAGAGTTTTCATCCTATTAAACTGTAAGGCGACTACAAATCATCATCCCTTTAAATTGATGCAGTAAATAGTGGATTTGGATGCCCTCAATTGACCAATGTCAATCATCAAATTTTGATTTGATAATTTTGAGGGAAATTACAAATTTTTTTATTAGCGACTTCGAGGTTTTTATGTGTAATTCACGATCTAATGGTTGATTACCCCAGTTATGACTCAATTAACAGGACCCCAATTGAAGAGATCCAGTTCCGTAAATAGTAGGTTTATCTTAGGGTAAAAAGCACAAAATTAATTAAATTTTACGTTATATATAAATTAACTAATTAAATATGGGCTATGTAACTATGTTACATGAAGTTTGAAGAACAAGCCGCATCTTTCACGGTTTCATATAAATTTTATATTGTGCATATAAATATTGATATATTGATAATAGAGTGACTTTTAAAATTTATAAATGAACACATCAAGAGGCGGTCCTTTTAAGACTGGCCCGCATGGTCTCAAACCCACAGTGGGCCAGCCTGTTTTACCACCTCTATCAAGAAAAATTTTAAAATTTTATTAACTCTCATTTAAAATTCAATAATTTTTTAACTTCATCCTTATTTAATGTATATTATACGTTATATAAACAAAGTCAATACAATAATAAATGAAGGGTAAAATTATACATCTATATAAAAAATATCTCTCGGTGCCTATAAATAAGACTAGAAAAATATCTTCTCTTTGCCTTATAAATAGGACCAGAGGAGCAGTTTTCAAATGCTAGTGTGACTTAGAAAAGCCTCACAATGAGAGCACACACAAAAAAATGTCATAACTTATGACCTCAGCCTGGCCACTTCCTATATAAAGGGTTTCATGCCGCTTCATTTTGACACATCCATAAACAACCATGGGCTGTTTCAACCTTAAAGCCTAAGGAAGGAAAAAGCATTTGATTTCATCTATCTCTTAGCTTTCAGCCCTCACCTTCTTATTCAAAAGAAAAAAGTAAGTCAATATTATGGCTTACGCTGTATTCTCTTTTGAAAAAGTTGTTTCCTTTTTCATTTTGCTTTTAAGTTGCCACACTCGTACATTCAGAGGCCAAGCCATGCAAAACTTAACGTGTTTAGTGTCTATTTTTTACCACTATACTTGTCTGCTCTTTTATTTCTAGATTCACTGTTCTTCTCTTTCATAGCGATATAAGTTGCAAGTTTGTTTTGGCCAAACAGCACGTTATGCAGAAAATATGGCTTCTTGTGCTTGTGATTTTCTACTGCGGCATTTATTCAAACGGATTAAGCGGTGTTCCTGCAAGACCTGGTGTCGTCAACATTGGGGCAATTCTATCTTTCAATTCAACCGCTGGCAAAGTTGCAAAAGTTGCAATTGATGCGGCAAAGGATGATATAAACTCCAATCCATCAGTTCTTAATGGAACTAAACTTAATATTTCATTCCAGGACACCAAATTCTCCACTGGTTTTCTCGGCATCATTGACTGTAGGTCTTTCTCAAACTATATATGTTCTCTTTAAATTTTTTTCTCCTTATGCAATTTTTCATACGCACCAGTAATACTGGAAAGTTCAGTTAAAAAAAGAGAAAAAGACTGGTAAGATCTAGCAATCAAGGTCGATTTTATACTTGGATTCTTTACATCCACAGTTGCATTTTTGTTCTACTCTCTTTTTGAATGTATATATGCATGCATGAATATAAAATATCTGCCTAACCAGGTAATGTTTCTGCAGGCTGAGCAATCGCATGCCTTTGTCTTTGTTAGCTTTATAAGTTTCTTTTCAAATCTCACCTTCTCTCTCTCTCTCTCTCATTAGGATTTAGGCATTCCCTTCACTGAAAAGGATTCAAATTCCTAATGATTATGTTGATTTATTTGTTTTGGCAGCATTATTATTGATGGAGAATGATACAGTGGCCATAATTGGCCCCCAATACTCAGTGATGGCTCATGTGATTTCACACATAGCCAATGAACTGCAAGTACCGTTACTATCATTTGCGGCAACAGACCCTACCTTGACTTCTCTTCAGTTCCCATATTTTGTTAGGACAACACATAGTGATCAATTTCAGATGGCTGCCATGGCAGATATTGTTGACTACTATCAATGGAGAGATGTGATAGCAATCTACATCGATGATGATCATGGAAGAAATGGGATAGTTGCATTAGAAGATAAGCTCGCTGAGAAACGTTGTAAGATCTCATATAAAGCCCCTCTTATGCCTAATAACATAAGCAGGGAAGAAATAAACAATGCATTAGTTAAGGTCATTATAAGGGAGTCCAGGGTTATAGTCCTACACATATACCCTAGTTTTGGTGTAGATGTACTTCATGTGGCTAAGTCACTAGGCATGTTGGGAAGCGGGTATGTCTGGTTGGCCACTGATTGGCTTTCCACAGTCCTAGATACTGATCCAACTAGGTCATCTTCATACATGAATGACCTTCAAGGTGTTATAACCTTGAGAATGTACACACCTGATTCTGGAACGAAAAAGAATTTATCTTCCAGGTGGAGTAATTTAGTACAGAAAAAAGCTCCTGATCAAAGTCCTTTCATGTGGAACACTTATGGCCTTTATGCCTATGACACTGTTTGGGTCCTTGCATATGCCCTTGATTCATTTTTCAATAGGGGAGGGACTTTATCATTTTCAAATGATTCAAGTCTAAACAAACTAACAGGGGGTAGACTGGACTTAAATTCTATAAATGTCTTTGCTAACGGGAGGTTATTGTTGGAAGAAACTATGAAGGTCAATAGAACTGGTCTAACAGGTCAAATGATGTTTAGTCCAGATGGTGAGCTTATGAATCCTTCATACGAAATCATTAATGTGATTGGTACTGGGGTTAGGAGGATTGGATTTTGGTCCAATTCCTCTGGTTTACAAACTGGACAAGCACCTGGTTATTCAAACTCAAGTAAAGGGCTTTATGGTGTGATATGGCCTGGCCAAACAACTGCAACACCTCGTGGTTGGGTTTTTGCCAACGATGGAAGGCATTTGAGAATTGGGGTGCCTCTCAGGATTAGTTACCATGAATTTGTGTCAAGAATTGAAGGATCTGAAATGTTCGGAGGTTATTGCATAGATGTGTTCAAAGCTGCACTAGACTTATTGCCTTATCCAGTTCCATACAATTTTGTCCCATTTGGAGATGGTAAAAGTAACCCATTAAACTCAGAACTTCTGCAAAAAATCACAAGTGGTGTAAGTATAAACATCTGATCTAAACGAATTACCAACATCTTTTTGGCTAAATATTGAATCTGTTTGTTTTCTCATCATCTTTATGTGTTTTATCAGACATACTGTATCTTGAGCCTTTGCCTTCATAATTGCAGGAGTTTGATGCTGTGGTAGGTGACATTACTATTACCACAAACAGAACAAAGATAGTGGATTTCACACAACCATATATTGAGTCTGGGCTAGTCGTTGTGGCTCCTATTAGAAAGTCAAATTCTAACGCGTGGGCTTTCCTAAGACCATTTACTCCAATGATGTGGTTTGTGACTGGAATGTCTTTCTTTGTTGTGGGAGCAGTTGTGTGGGTTTTAGAACGGCGAGTAAATGATGATTTTCGAGGTCCTGCTAGAAGACAGTTTGTGACCATTATATGGTGAGGAAAGAATATACTATTGAAGGTCTATTTTTGGTTCACACTTCATAAAATCCCTGAGTTATAGTGTTTAAATAGTGCTTTATATATACAAACACACATCATAAATTTTGTTGCTAACATGTGAAGTTTCTCTTTGCAGGTTTAGTTTTTCAACCCTATTTTTTGCACATAGTGAGTGATAGACTACAGTTTCGTTTTGATTTTTCACACAAAATTCTAGTGAATATTATATAGTTAATTTCATTTTTTGGATGGATAATATCATCAACTCTTTGCAGGAGAGAGAACTTTGAGCACCCTGGGTCGCTTAGTGCTGATAATATGGCTATTTGTAGTCCTGATACTGAACTCCAGCTACATAGCAAGCCTGACCTCTATTCTCACAGTGGAACAGCTCTCTTCCCCAGTGAAAGGAATTGAGAGCTTAGTAACCAGCAAAGACCTCATTGGCTATCTACGAGGCTCATTTGCAGAGAACTACCTCATTGAAGAACTCAACATCATGAAATCCAGACTTGTGCCGCTGGATTCTCCATCAGAGTATGAGAAAGCCTTGAAGGATGGACCTGCCAATGGTGGTGTTGCAGCAATCATCGATGAACGTGCTTACATGGAGCTCTTTCTTTCAACCAGATGTGAATTTGGAATCGTTGGTCAAGAGTTCACCAAAATGGGTTGGGGTTTTGTAAGTTGCTTTTCTCCTTCTTTCTTCATGAAACTTGGAAATAAGTGCATTAATTATGCACATGCTTGTGTTGCAGGCCTTTCCTAGAGATTCTCCTTTGGCAATAGACATGTCAACAGCAATCTTAAAACTATCAGAGAATGGTGATCTTCAAAGAATACATGACAAATGGCTTTCAAGAAGTGCGTGCAGTTCAGAAGGCTCAAAGCAAGGCATAGACAGATTACAGCTAAGGAGCTTTTGGGGTCTCTTTCTTCTCTGTGGGATTTCCTGCTTCATAGCTCTGGTTTGTTATGTCATTCGCATGGCCTACCGTTTCAGCCGCCACTCCGACTGCGACCTTGCTGGCTTGTCGCACTCAACTCGAATCCGGTCATTTATTTCCTTTGTCAATGAAAAAGAAGAGGAAGGAAAGAATTGCAGCAAGCCAAGGAGAAGTAGAAAAGTAGCACATGAAGATGGGTCAATGGATGGCTCCAATACTGACGGTGTTCGTTATGAAAATGATCCTTCGTAGTGTTAACTAGAGAATGTGGTCATTGTGGTTCGCTTTAATGGGATGTTACGGATGTTTAAAATGACCACCTATTGTATAAATAATACAAAAAATCAAAATAATTAATAAAGAAGTAGTTGTATGCATATATTGTCTCTTTTAAATCTTTTCTTGTCATATTTTAAATCATAAAATGGGTCACATCTGATGTGCCTCGCTGTGTTATACTGTACTAAATAGGACCCTACAGAGTATATTCTTATCACACAGAACTCAATTATAAATAAGTTGACTTACTATATAAGTATTTATATAAATACGTTTCACATAAATTTAAATAAAATTTTTTTCATATACTTATATCATATTTTTTAAATTATAATTAATAAGCTGTTTATAAGTCATTTCAAACGTGCCTTTAATTTCTAATATGGATAAGATATTTTTCTTACGAGGTTGTTCCACCTATCAAATATTTTATTTTATTTTGTTTATTTTTTACGTCCAATTTTTTTTATTTTTTTTTACTTTCAAATTTTTTTTGGGAAGATCAGTGAAAAGTTCTTATTTAGGGAAAAAAATCTTTTTGGACATGATATTTGGGAAAAAAGAATGTTGGAAACTCAACTTCAGGGGTGTTTGGATGAAACCAAACTATGGTTTGGAGAATAGCTTTTGAAGAATAGATTTTGTAAAGAATAGATTTTGTGAAAAAGTGATTCTGAGAAGTGAGAGTGTTTGGATAGTTGTTACCAAAAACACTTTTTACATGTGCAAATTACTAAAAAAGGCATAAGTTAATATGATAGTTATATAGGGGATAGATTTCATAATATATTTTGTTTTGAAGAAATAAAATTGTTAATAAAATAATTTTTACTAACATAATTAATAATATATAAGATAATATAATTAATAAATAATTAATATGTATATATATTTATAAATTATAAGATTAAATAGTGAAGGAACGAGTGTGGAATGAAGAGTGATGCATCAATTATGGGGGTTGCTTTGTCATATGCTATTGGGCCCATACCAACGTCTGGAAAATTTGAGCCAGAAGCAACTTCAAACCACTTCCACCGAAACCATGGTTTTGGGATTCAAAACCATGGTTTTACCTTAAACCATGGTTTCATATTTTGCTTCCCTGTTTGGTTGACTTCTTCCCCAAACCATGGTTTGGGTCCCCAAACCCTTCCACTAAGATTAATACATATTAGTTGACTCGTAAAAAGTTTTTATTTTTAATAAAGAGTTGAACTTTCTTAATTTTGGGTAACTGTTAATAACCACTACTGAGTAGGTGCATTTCAAAGAATCTGGGAGCTTTTGTCCTAGGCAGGTTGATCCATGATAATGTGATTGTTGCACATGAGGTGTTTCACTTTTTGAGGAAAAGAAGAACTGGTGTTAGGTGTGACTTTGCATTGAAGATGGATATGAGTAAGGCTTTAGGCTTACGATAGGGTGGAATGGGATTTTGTGGAAGCCACTCTCCTCAAGCTCGGATTTTGCAGGTTGTGGGTTAATCTGGTTATGAAGTGCATCTCTTCTGTCAAACTGAATTTGTGTCTTTCTGGTAGGAAGGTGGCAGAAATCAACCCTGGAAGAGGTTTAAGGCAGGGTGATCCCCTTTCTCCGTATATCTTCATCCTAGTTGTTGAAGTTCTGTCGTGTATGATCAGGAAGAATGTGGAAATGGGTCTCCTTAGAGGAATCAAGCTGTCCAATACTTGTCCCATGTTGACTCACGGTTTTTTTACAGATGATGTACTATTCTTTATGGATGCAAGGGACTGTTACTGCAGGAAACTAGCTCAGATTCTAGATGATTATTGCACTGCTTCAGGTTAGCAAGCAAATTTTGCTAAATCTGGACTGGTTTTCTCGAAAAATTCTCCTAGAGATGTGAGAAGGAGAGTTTGCAGTACTTTGAAGATTGAAGATGTAGATGAACCAGGCAAGTATTTAGGGATTCCTGACGTGTGGGGAAAACCTAAAAATCAGGCCTTGCTTACATTAAAGACAGAGTTGGTAGAAAGATTAAAGGGTGGAGTAGCAAACTTCTGAGCCAAGCTGGTAGAGAAGTGCTTATTAAAGCTATGATTACTGCTGTACCTATGTACCCCATGTATTGCTTCAAATTCCCTAAACAAACCTGCAGAGATCTAGATGGAATGATTCCAAAGTTCTGGTGGAATAGGGGAAAGGAAGGGAGCAAAATCCATTGGAAGGCGTGGAGTTCTATGACCAGGTCTAAAAAAGATGGGGGAATGGGGTTTAGAGACTTTGAGGCTATGAATGATGCTCTATTGGCCAAAACAGCATGGAGATTGATGAATAATGATGATGAACTGTGGGTGAAGGTTCTGAAGGGAGTTTAATTCACTGAAACCTCCTTTATGAATGTAAAGAAGGGCCATAAAGCTTCCTGGTTATGGTCGAGTATTCTTGACGGTAGAAGTCTGCTGAAGGAGAGTATCTTCTGGAAAATTGGTGATGGTCGATGGAAGGAGGGTGAATGTGTGGTCTGATAAATGGATACCTGAGTTGAAGTGTAGCCTTTCGGAACTAACCATTATCCTTGAAGAAGCGAGAAAATGGACTGTTTTTGAATTAATACTTGATGGCAGGTGGAATGTTAGTAAATTACGACCTTTTATCCCTGTTGAAATTGTGCAGAAAATCTGCAGTATTGATTCACATTATTTTCAAAGAAGGGATGAGCCTATTTGGGAGAAAGAGAAGAATGGACTGTATGCTATGAAAAAGGTTATGCTATGAAAAAGGTTACGCAGAGGCAAGATTAAAGAGGATTGTGGTTGATGGTAGGACTGGAAGTTCTCTTTCATTGCCTCATGCCGTATGGGGCAAAGTGTGGAAATTGAGGGTGCTGCCTAAAATCAAGCATTTTGTGTGGAGATGCTTGGTGGGTGCAGTACCAGTGAAGGAAGCTTTGGTGAGAAGGAGATGCAGAACATCTGAGATATGTCCTGTATGTAATTTGGAGGTAGAAAATCTTGAACACTCCCTCTTCTTGTGTCCATGGGCCAAGTGTGTGTGGTTCGGTTCTACTCTAAATTGGAAAGTAGATGGTGCTAGATTCCAGAGCGTTGGTTGTTGGTTTAAAAAGATTTTGTTTGATGATGTTATGTTGAATTGCTTATGTAGTGTGGATTGTCTAGCTGATTTGGAAAGGGAGGAATTCTGTAGTGTTTGAAGCAATAGAACCTGATCCAATTAAGGTAGTGAATGCTGCAGAAAAAGCAGTGAAGGAATTTTGGAGAGCAAATGGGTGGCAGGTAGATGATGATGAGAAAATGGGGAATCAAGGTGTTTGGTCAGGGTGGCGCCCTCCAGAGGTGGGTGTGATAAAGATTAATTGTGATGGCTCTTTTACTTCAGACATGGCAGCTATTGGATTAATTTGTAGAGATGAAGATGGCAATTTTCTCTGGGGATTCGGAGGAGTGAAGTCAGATTCTGCTTTTCTATTTGAAGTTCTTGCTGTAAGGAAAGCAGTCTCTCTTATTATTGAACTGAACTTGACTCATGTTGTGATTGAGGTTGACTGTTCAGAGATCTACTGGTGCTGGAGAAATAAGTCAGCAGAGTGTGCTGAATGGAAAGGTAGATGGGAAATGCAAGAGGTAATTGAAGCCTTGAATGTATTGAATGGTGTGGAGATTGCTCTTGTCTCTAGGAAGAGTAATGAAGCAGCATATTTTCTTGCTGTCAGTTGTAGAAAGGGAGTGTGCCCATACGAGTGGATTGACCAACCAACACTCCTTCTAGCGAAGGTTTTAGCTTTAGACTTGGAAAGATGGAATGGTTTCAAGACTTGTGATGATGCCTCTAGTAAAAGACTAGATGCTGGAAGTTCTTCTGCAGATGTGGTTGCCAACTTTGATGAATATAGGGTGTGTTTGGGTGACACCCCAAACCATGGTTTGGGGACCCAAACCATGGTTTGGGGAATAAATCACCCAAACACCCCTTCCAAAAACCAAAACCATGGTTTTGGGTCAAAACCATGGTTTTGGAAAAAGCAAAATTTTTTTGCTTTTGAAGAAAAAAGGGAGAGTGTGAGGGCCTATATGATATGTATCTTGTTATTTTTTTTATAAACATATTTTTTTATAAATATATTTAATCTTATATTTTATAAATATATATACACATTAATTATTTATTAATTATATTATCTTATGTATTATTAATTATGTTGGTAAAAAACATATTATTAACAATTTTATTCCTTCAAATTAAAATATATCATAAAATCTATTTTTTCTGTAATTATCATATTAACTTATGTCTTTTTTTTAGTAATTTATATATATAAAAAGTGCTTTTGATAACAACTATCCAAACACTCTCACTTCTCAGAATCACTTTTTTACAAAATCTATTCTTCACAGAATCTATTTTCCCCAGAATCTATTCTCCAGAATCACTTTTTTAAACCACGATTTAGTTTCATCCAAACAAACCCTAAAGTGGCATTGGCTGATGTTGCGCGCTTTGCTTTCCTTTGGTTTATGTGTTGTTTTGCCTTGTGCTTGGTTTATGCGTTTTTTGTTTCTTTGTTCGGGTTCTTACCTGTCAGTTCTTGTACTGTTCTGTTTTTTCCTTGAGTAATAATATGGACTTGCGTATTGGCCCAAAAAAAAAGTAACTGTTAATAAATTATTGAAGTTGTTGTTAAAGTCGTGGGCCTGTCAGCTTAACCGGACGTCCTCAGGTCCTGCTAAGCCGCAACAACTCATACGGACCTGAAATATCAGGCGGCATGTGATCAATAATTTAATTTCTGCCATTTCACAACAACGTTTGTATATAGTAGACGTTTACACGCTTTATTTTTTAAAATAATATTGAAAAAAATGCACATTTTAAGTTATGAAATCATCAACATAACCAGAATGGATAAAATTAAAATAGATTAATACTGCTTTTAATTTCTAAAATTTGACTTCACTTTAATTTTGATTCTTAAAATTTAAAGCCGATAATTTTGATTCTAAAAAAAACATTGTTTCAAAGCTGAAAAATCTTTGGATGAATCAAAATAAGATTTAATTTTATGAACTAAAATAATTTATTTCAAATTTTAGATATCAATATTAGAGATGATATTAATTGAATTAGAGTAATACTCCTCTGTCACTTTCAACATGTTTTACAGGAAAATTTTAAAATTTATTAACTTTTATTTAGATTTTGATAACTTTTTAACTTTATCTTTATTTAATATACATTATATTTCATGTAAAAAAATCAAGCCCATGATAAGTAAATAATAAAATTGTATATTTATATAAAAAAATTCTCTCTACTTTATAAATAGAACAAAAATATTAATTCTTTTTCCAGCATAATTAGAGCAAAATTAAAGGGCAACGTGGAGCCTAACATCACATGAATCATGAATGAAATGATGAAGGAGAGTCGATTAAGGTGTCAATCTAAAGGGGTGAGTGTCCCCATGGATCATCGTCCGTTTTTGCTCTCTTGCATTTGACTAGTGCATGAGAAGAAGGAACTGTTCCCGTGTGTGTGAAGCAACTCCTCTCGTTTTTAATTGCGTAATTAATTTAATTTTCTTTATTCTAACTTTCTCTATTTTCTTCTCATTATTCCTCCTCCATGTAGCTGCCCTTTTTTCCCCTGAAAAATTAACTATAGGTAGCAGGCAAAAAAAAAAATCAAATACAGATACGTTCCTTTAATTTTATTTAATATTACTAGATCTTCACAAATTTAATACTCACAAATTTAACTCAAAAATAGCACAACTCAACTTGCTAATAAGGTTAAAAAAACAAAATTTTATGGCATTGCTACAGGACTAGCAATTTTATACGATAACAAATGTTGTATTTCAAAGGATCATTATGAGCGTACGGTGACCGAGCTTCGTGTGTTGACATTGGTGTGCAGTTATATAAGAAAAAAAATAAAATTAATAATGAAAGTATTTGTGGAAGAGTCAACGTGACATGACATCTATTGAAGAGAAGGTGATGACAAATGGTGAGCAGTACTATTATACGGTTAAAAATAATCATAAACATGTCCTTTGAAGGAACTGAATTCAGTTCACCGAAATTTTTAATGATAAACAATTATTTATTTTATAAATCTGAAATTTAAAATCTTCAATGCCCGACCCCATGAAGGGAAAGTGGGGCCCACTCGTCTTTTTGATCATTTGTCACGTTTCAAATATGGGCCTCCAACAACCGCATTACTGTTTCTTTCATCTCGCCGCCTTCCCTCCCTCCCTCCCAACCATGCCCCTCTTCAACGCCACGCGTTTGGCATCCATTCAAGGCCTCTTCTAATTTCTCCCCATTCTCTTCTCCTCTCAATGTGTCCTCACATCATCAAATAACTCAAAATTACTTTTTGTTCTTCAACTTTGTATTAAAAATTGATAAAAATTTCTTATCATAGTATTATACAAGCACAGAAAAATAGCATAAAAAGATGTTGAAAATTACAGTATTTCAATTCAGCTATTCAAGAGTTTAAAACCTTAGAGAAAGAAGTGTCAGATATGATATTTCATAAATATAGTCAAATGACTAAAATATCTTTGTATCGGATTTTATGAAATATCATGTCTGACACTACTAAATATCTTTGTATTTGATTTTAAAAAGAAGCTGTCAAATTTATCATTATTAGTACATTTTTTGTAATTAGTTATTTAATACTTGTCATTGTTTCCTCATAATTTATTACTTATTATTTATTGCTTAGCACTTATAACTATCAGTTTACAACTTATTAATAAACTTTTTGATATAAAGATATTTCTGTCATTTGATTATATTTAGAAAATATCATATCAAATGTCACTTCTTCTAGGATTTTAAGCTTGGGATGCCTCAAATTTTCCTATAAGTACTCCTTGTTCGCCAAAAAACAAAAAACAAAATGATATGATAGTAAAATATTATTATTGGGAAGTTCCCATCATCACAGTGAGTGGCGTCCGGGGGTGCAGGCCAGATTCTCTTGACTATTCCTGCATACAGTCCACGTCATTGGAAGCTAATCTCATCGCATCCAATGGCGTCCTTCTTCTAATTGTCTTGTTCATACCCACGGTGCTCCATCAAGGGGCCATCTTTCTCACTGTTTGCGTGCTTCTACACTGTATAGTGACCATTTATTTGTCTTCAAATTAAGTGAGGACATACTTCTCCCACATGAGCAGGCGCCATTACAACCCCAGAGTGTATAGATGCCAACGGAATAGTAGCCTTTGGCTATACACAACAAGAACGATAAGACGAAGAAGAGGGCAAGAATATATCCAGGTGGGTATAGCATTTGTGACTCATGCTCCCATAATCATGAATGCTACTTTATTCATTAACTTCTATTTTTCTGTTCCTTCTCAGATTTCTTCCTTTTTCTTCTTTGCCCAGGTTTTCGGGAGTGTTCATGGTCGTCCTCTGGTTGGAGTTAACCCGGCTTCGACCCAAAATTTCAGGTTAGTTTTCTGCTAAATTTTCTAGGACATGCCGAATCTACTGGTATGCACCAGTGAATTCCAGCTGAGTTGCTAACTTGAGCTATCTGCTACCATTGCTTTGAAGGCCGGAACTTTAGTGCTTGATTCCTTCTCGCCTTGGTGGTGTGCATCATGAGATTTTCTGCTTCTGTTGAGGAAATCTTTTGCTTTAATATTTCAAGCTTTGAAACATTGTTTATGCTGTTAAGGGTCTATGTCTATGTCTTTATGCTTGTGTTCGTGTGCGCGCTCTTTTTTCCCCCTTCGAAACAGAGTGGGGAAGAGGGAAATCCAGCATTCTTATAACTTCTTCATCGTCTGTTTCGCTGAGCAGGGTGGTAAATTAGTGGCTTGTATTTAAGCAACGTGCAACCATGATTAACGTTTGGCTTGCGATGTTAATGATCCTCTCTAATGGGCTTTCTTCATCTGGGGCTGGCGTGAACAATTCAGCAATACCTGAATTTGTAAATATTGGAGCGCTTTTCTCTTTCAATACCACCGTGGGTAGAATTGTGAAAATAGCTATTGAAGCGGCAGTTGCAGATATAAATTCCGATCCTTCCATTCTTGAACAAACTGAGCTGAGGGTCTCAATGCAAGAGGACTCCAAATACAGAGGTTTTCTAAGCATTTCTGAGGGTACGTCCTTTACAATATCCTCATTTTTGGGGTCTTATTTTCACTTTAAGTTATTTCAAAACTTTTGCAGATTATAGTTCTTTGTCATTTAATTAAATTACCAATGCGTAACAGTCTTGCAGCTCATGGCAAGACACACTGTGGCTATAATTGGTCCCCAGACATCCATAACAGCTCATGTCATATCTCATGTTGCAAACGAGCTCCAAGTTCCACTTCTATCATTTTCAGCCACTGACCCTACACTTTCTTCCCTTCAATTCCCATTCTTTGTTAGAACTGCTCCTAGTGATATTTATCAGATGACTGCAATTGCTGAGCTTGTAGACTTCTATGGATGGAGAGAGGTTATTGCAATTTATGCTGACGATGACCATGGGAGGAATGGAATTGGTTCTTTAGGGGATAAGCTTGCAGAGAGACGTTGTAAAATCTCATATAAAGCACCGATAAGCCCTGAAGCAAATAAGGAGGAGATTACTGATGTGCTTGTTCAGGTGGCTCTTGCTGAATCTCGGATTATAATTCTTCACACTAATGCTGCATGGGGGCCCCATGTATTTAATGTGGCAAAATATCTTGGGATGATGGGAACTGGGTATGTCTGGATAGCCACCAACTTTCTCACTACTCTTCTGGACTCTGAGAGTCCCATCCCTCCAGATCAAATAGATGAAATTCAAGGAGTTCTCACACTGCGTATGCACACACCTGATTCAGAGCTCAAGAGAAGGTTCTTTTCTAGGTGGAAAAACCTGACTAGGGGAGCGATTGCTGATGGTCCACTTGGATTGAACACTTTTGGTCTCTATGCATATGATACTGTTTATATGCTTGCTCGTGCACTTGATACATTTTTCAAACAAGGGAACCGTATCACATTCTCCTATGATTCGAAGTTATCTCAACTACGTGGAGACAGCTTGCATCTTGATGCAGTGAACATCTTTGATCAAGGAAATCTGTTGCGTACAAGTATTTATGGGGTTAACATGACTGGGGTAACAGGTCATATTGAGTATGCGGCTGATGGGAATCCTATGAATCCATCATATGAAATCATCAATGTAATAGGAACAGGCGCAAGGAGGATTGGTTATTGGTCTAATCACTCTGGATTATCTGTTGATTCTCCAGAAGTACTTTATTCAAAACCAGCCAATCGTTCCAGTGCGAATCAAAAGCTGCTCCCTGTGATCTGGCCTGGAGAAACAACACAGAAGCCCCGTGGTTGGGTTTTTCCAAACAATGGAAGGCACTTAAGAATTGGAGTACCAAGAAGGGTTAGTTTCCGATCATTTGTCTCACAAATACAAGGCACTGATATGTTCACGGGATTCTGCATTGATGTATTCCTTGCTGCTGTGAACTTACTGCCCTATGCGGCTCCCTATAAGTTCATTCCATTTGGGGATGGTCACAGCAATCCTAATAATACTGAGCTTGTTCGTCTGATCACGGCTGGCGTAAGTGTCCACCATTATTTGTCTGTGGAGTTTGAGCCTTTTGAAATATGCTCCTGTGAGACTGACTACTTTTCTTCTTCCCTTACAGGTCTTTGATGCTGCAGTGGGTGACATTACGATTACAACAGAAAGAACAAAGATGGTGGATTTTACTCAGCCATATATCGAGTCCGGTCTAGCAGTCGTAGCACCTGTTAAGAAGGTAGAATCCAATGCATGGGCTTTTCTGAGACCATTTACGCCGATGATGTGGGGTGTCACAGCAATCTTCTTCTTAGTCGTGGGTGCTGTTGTTTGGATCTTGGAGCATAGGCTGAATGATGATTTTCGAGGGCCTCCCAAAAAGCAAGTCGTGACAATTTTGTGGTGAGGAAATATGCGTCTTTCTTAATCCTTTAAACCATATCTGAAATTTGTTGATGCATGTAACAATACTATGTTACAGTTCGTACTTTTTGATTCATTTAGGCACAGGGCACATCTATAACTTCTATCTATGTTATACTTGGCAGGTTTAGCTTTTCAACCATGTTCTTTGCTCACAGTAAGTGCTGGATCTTTGTATTTTGTAACAGCCATGCTCTAAGTAATATCTTTTTTGACTTACAATTTACTCGTCTATTGACTGTGCAGGGGAAAATACAGTGAGCACACTTGGTCGGTTCGTGCTACTTATATGGCTATTTGTGGTTCTTATAATTAATTCAAGTTACACAGCAAGTCTGACCTCAATCCTCACAGTACAGCAGCTTTCTTCCCCCATTAAGGGCATTGAAAGCTTAGTAAAGAGCAAAGAACCTATTGGCTACTTGCAGGGTTCTTTCACTCGAGATTACTTAGTTGAGGAAGTTGGGATTCATGAATCAAGACTCGTTCCTCTGCAGAAAGGAGTTGAGATTGCTAAAGCATTAAAAGATGGTCCCTGGAAAGGCGGTGTCGCTGCATATGTGGATGAGCGTGCTTTTATTGAGTTCTTCCTTTCAAGCCGGTGTGATTTTACTATTGTAGGTCAAGAGTTCACCAGAAATGGTTGGGGATTTGTAAGTATCTGTACACTATTTTGGGTTTCTTGTTCCTTTTTACTGCTGAGGATTTACTGTTTACTTGCGTTTTTATTTCTCAAGACAACTATTCTTTTGGCTCTAGCTTTGTTCTGCACTTCATGCCATTAGTCCCTGACTCTGTAAAGCCTGTTATCCATATAACCCTCATTCTCAGTAGAATCAGAGCGCAATACAGTCATATCATTTGGTCCTCTTATACTTTAAAAATCTCTCTGTTTCAATTCACTTATCCCATGCTAGTCAAATGTGAGGCTTGATAAAATCTCAAGGGAATTCAACTTGTTCATGTCAGTTTCCGGATTTGAAGTTGTCGTAGAATATCAGATTACTAATATGGATAAGACTACCAATATGAGTTGTTCCGTGTGTTCCCCCCCCCCCCTTTCCTTCAGGCCTTTCCTAGAGACTCTCCTTTAGCAGTTGACCTTTCAACAGCCATTCTGGAACTATCAGAGAATGGAGATCTTCAAAGGATCCATGACAAATGGCTTTTGAAGAGCGCATGCCTAGCACCAGGTGCAAAGCTTGAAGTGGACAGACTTGATCTTAAATCCTTCTGGGGTCTCTATTTAGTATGTGGACTCGCTTGTCTGCTCGCCCTCCTCATCTATCTCGTACAAATGATGAGACAGTACGCCAAACACTACTCCGACGAAATCGAGTCCTCCAGCCAGAGCTCGATGTCGGCACGTCTCCGGACTTTCCTGACATTTGTGAACGAGAAAGAGGAAGAAGTTAAGCATCGTTCCAACAGAAGACAACTGGAAAGGATCTCGTCCAGAAGCAGTAGTACTGTGGGTGGATCATTGTCATCTTCAAACATATATTCCAACAAGGAATATGCTCAATCCTCTTCAACCAAAAGCGCTGATTGTGGTTATGACGCCTGATCATCTCTCGCTTACTTGCACGACACGCTATTATAGCCTATATATCGATATCTCAGTACAGCACTAATCTTTATCAGCAAATCTGATGTTATTCCCTAATGCAAGTGCTGCTTTTCTGTAACTTTTTGATCTCTTTATGCGTATATGTTATATATATATATATATATATATATAGTTTTATGTAACCGTTACTACAGAAAAAGAGAGGAGGGAGTAGGTGGGTTTTCAATGTATATCAAATGTAGAAGGATGGCCTAAAATGCTGATGACGGTACCCCTTTGAGGTGCTGGAAAATAGTCTTCTGCAAGGGACATGTCAATTAACGTTGTATCATGTCATTTTGTATGAAAGAGAATTGTACTTGTAAAATCCGCAATTTTTTTTCACCCATGCCTTTCTGATTTGTTCTGAAAACGATATCGTCCTTTTCAAACTTTAATTAACATTCTTGCTTGAATAAAATTATTGGATCAAATTATTCTCTCTAATCATATATTCCCATCACATGAGTATTGCGCATTTGATGTAGTTACTTCTCTCTAATCATATAGCTTGGGAGTTTACCCGAGTAATAAATGTAAAACGTCAATTTATTTTGTTGGCCAGATTTATAATTACTTCTCAAATTATTCCTATTCCTATTTTGATACAAAAATGTTTTCATCCCCAGGTAATTACTATGCAAATAATGATTAAAAAGATATTTTCAAGAAAATAATACATGTTTTATATAAATAACTAGCTTTTAACTTTTATGTTAAGAATTGAAAGGAGTGGTGCTCATTCAACAATAATGTTATTTTCAGTTGTTTTGGTTAATATGAATAATTAAGTTCCTCAAATGAAGAAATGAAAAGAAATTGAAGAAATATTCTGAACTTAAGATTTGCCTTCCCACAAAAGATAAGCGTAAAAACATAATAATAGGTGTATGATTAATAATCTGTTCATTTATGAAAAGTACACTAATTTAGATTTTGTACCATATATTTGTATATGGATACATGGGGATGATGATAATAATGGAATAAAAACAACATAAACGATGAATAATTAAGTGGGTTTAAAAGTTTTTTTTTTTAAATTAACAATAAACTATTTTTTTGTTGTCACCTCTTCATCTCTTTTCACCGTTCCACCACCAACTGAAACGCTTGTACCACTTTGCACTTCGAAACTTCCTTCGTTGAAAATTATCACTCGTTGATGTGGTTTGCTCATCCGTCAATTGTGGCTGCTAATCAAACCGCCATCTACGGTTAGTTATCTGGCTGGTTTCTCTGTGATCCACCCTACTCTGGGCCTGACCGTTCCCGTTCAGGTACATTCTCTGTTCTGCGCCAAAGACTCAGGCTTTCGTAGGTTTTGTTTTTGTTTTAGTTATGCTCTTGTTTCGATGTCGTCCTTCCAAACTCTATCAGCAGGGGTTCATGTCTTGGCCGATTTTTAAATCCTTATTGGTGTTTCTTCCCCCTTTATCTTAGCCGATTTTCGACTGCTCTCTGAATAGCAGGTGTTGTTTGTGATCTTGAACTTAGGTAATCTATGCATGAAGATCATGATCTTGATGGTTATTTGTTTTATTTTTTTGCTAAACATATGAGAACATATGCCGGAGAAGTAACAAATAGAAAAACAAGGGAGAATTCATTTTACTTTTTTCTGGTGTTTTTGGGCAATTTCTTGAGACAAATGTTGGGGGATGCAACTGTCTCTGAAGTTTCTTGATTATTTTAATCTTAATTTGTGTCCGATTATATGGCTGCTTTGGGTAGTTATTGACTTTGGGAGGAAAAGTCTTGCTGTTGCATGGGATAGAGTTCTTCAGACATGTTTAGATTTTGAAACTTCAAAACCACGGAGTTCGATTGCTGTTTGCTATTCTTATATAAGTTGGCAATGAGAAATTTTCTTTTTAGTTGGTTTTTTTTTTTTTATGGTAATAACATATGCCATCATTTCCTTTTGGTTTTTACCCCTTCCTTTTCTAGGCCTTACTTCCATCCCACTAGTTGAGATTGCAACTGAAAATGGCTAGGATCAAGCCTCAAGCTCTGCTACAGCAAAGCAAGAGAAAGAAGGGGCCCTCCCGAATAAGTGCATCGACTATTATATTTTACAGCTTACTTCTGGTTTTGATTGTGTTTTTGCTGTTTATGGCGTATGGACATTGGTTCCCCAGGTTAGTTAAATAGATTATGTTCTACTTATAAAGGCAGATTCACAGTCATAGTGAAGATATGCAATTTCATCACAATAAACAGATACAATAACATGTGATAAAAACTCGTTAGTAAAATTTAACTCTAACTTTTGTTAGATTCATTTGGGATGTATCAGTATTTACTTGAAGATTGATTATGCTGCAGGATAGAGGAATGCCCAATAATTGTTGACATCCCCTTTAGTCTTATTATATTGTCACTTTTAAAATGTGTATGCTTCATCTTTTTTTACCCTGCTGGGAGTGCACGTCAGTTTTTCCATTTTGCATCAGATTTGTTGATTGATAGACATTACCAAGGTGTATGTATTTGGAATAAGCTCTGGTAATATATGGGTTATGAGTTGTTTATCATAATATATGATGATGTTGATTTTTGACAGGAAATGCCTCGTTTTCTTATATAAGTTGGGACTTGGGAAGAGCATCATCTGTTCCTAACAATTTATTTTCTTGCCTGCATTCAGGTCGAGATTTCGGTCAGAGAATCAAATGGTAGTCTCTAAGGTAAAACCTAAGAGGCTAAGATTCACTCCGCATGGCTTTCAAGACTCTTTGTTTCTCTTATATTTGTTTTGGTCGTAATCTCATAATACCCTTGATATGTCTCTTAGCCATTCTTTGTTAACACTTGCAATGTATAAATTGTATGTGGTTTTGCCTGTGGAAATCAGGTGCTATAATTATATAAAGCTCAAGGGTTTTTGCATTTGTCAACTGCATTAACTCTGACTTTTCTTCTGTCCTGTTGTTTCTGAAGGCTGAAAATACTCTTGTGAACTCAAAAAAATCTGAGCTACCTGGATATGCTGTAAGTTTTGTTCACCAGCCTGCATTACTTCTTTGCTTTTGCAAATTATTACGCCAATTTAGATTTACTTTTTCATAGAAGGCATTCGAAATGTTAGTTCATTCTAATTATTTTATGAAATTAACTTGATCTTTTCTATTGTGTAATAGGTTTTAAATACCTCTAAAGGCTCTATAGTAATAGAACTTTACAAGGAAACTTCCCCTGAAGTTGTTGATGAATTCATTGACTTATGGTAAGTTCAAGGCTTCCCATTTATGTTGTCTGTACTTTGTATAAGATTTAATTTAAGAATTCTTCCTGATTTTGTCTTTGCTGCTTGAACATTTTTATCTTTGCCTCATCTTGTTGCTGGGGTAGGGGAAGATGCTAGGTTTGAGTTGTTAAGGCGAAAAAGAGAAGGGCAATCAAGAGTTTATGTCAGTCAACTGATTTAAGTCTTTAGTTACACCTTATTTTTGTACTCTGCATTACCATTAATGTATGCTGAATGTTAAGTAACTTTTACAGCAGTAAGGCCTTATGTTTCTATACCATTCATTACTTTTAATTTGTAATTGCGTTGTTGGCCAAAATTTTGTACGTTAAGTTTAATTCATATGCAAATAATAAGGGAAAACAAAATTTTGGGAGGAGGCTTGGATGGGAAATGTTCCCTTTCTGAAGCTTGCTGTCATCTTCATCATCTTTTTTCTTTCTTGTTTTTATCGGTAATCCTTCCGTTCATTCAAAATATCTTTTAATTTGATAATGCCAATCATTCTTAGAATGTCCACTTTTTGCCATAAAATTGCATGATAGAGAAAGGAGTCAAATACGAACAAAGCTTTGTGCTGTTGTGAGTTCTGTGGGATTCCATGGTTTATCTAACTAGAGAGGAATGCCCGCATCTTCCAGATTTCCCTCACATGAGTTGTCTCTAGTACCTGGCAAATGAATATTTAGAAGGAGTTGCAATGCCATATATGCAGTTGTTGGACAGCTCTTCTACACTTAAAAGTGGTATGGGGTTTTGATTGCTTGTTCTGTTTAGAGATGTGATCTGCTGTTGGGCTTATTGCTACCAGACCTGCTAGTACCAAAGTTTACAATCGAAGTAACTAGAAGGGAAGGAAGGAGTTCACCTGTGGCCAATAACCCAAATAAAGCCGCTGATATATGTGGTTTTTTTTTTTTTTTTTGGGGGGGCCTCTGATATATTTGGCAGTCTAAAACAGGAAAAGATGGTGAGGTGGTAGGAGGGGCAGAAGAGGGAACTGAAATTGGTAACTAGGACATATGATTTCAAGGAACTGAAGCAGTGATTCCATGGTTTATCTAACTAGAGAGGAATGCCCGCATATTCCAGATTTCCCTCACATGAGTTGTCTCTAGTACCTGACAAATGAATATTTAGAAGGAGTTGCAATGCCATATATGCAGTTGTTGGACAGCTCTTCTACACTTAAAAGTGGTATGGGGTTTTGATTGCTTGTTCTGTTTAGAGATGTGATCTGCTGTTGGGCTTATTGCTACCAGACCTGCTAGTACCAAAGTTTACAATCGAAGTAACTAGAAGGGAAGGAAGGAGTTCACCTGTGGCCAATAACCCAAAAAAAGCCGCTGATATATGTGGTTTTTTTTTTTTTTGGGGCCTCTGATAAATTTGGCAGTCTAAAACAGGAAAAGATGGTGAGGTGGTAGGAAGGGCAGAAGAGGGAACTGAAATTGGTTACTATGACATACCGATTTCGAGGAACTGAAGCAGAAGAGAGTGAATGAGCATGTTAGAGGAGAATAATGGGGAAACTGGGGTGGGGAGGGATTGTGATGGATCTTCCAAAAGAAATCAAGGGATAGCTCCAGTGTCTTTGAAAGTTGAAACCCTATTTAGCATTTTTTCTTGGGATCCATCTCTGTTGGTGGGTTATTTTATTGTTTCTTTGCTTGATTAATACAAAACTATGTGGAGTTTCTCTGGTTTTCCCACAAAACTATCTGGAGTTTCTCTGGTTTTCCTTTCCGGTTTGGATAGTTCGTATCTGTCTACAAGTATTTTCTCTACTCTCATCTCTGATGAAGTTTTCATCCTATGTTTAGAGAAAAGCGTGCTGTGAGGATGAGAATGAAAGGGGGTGAGGGCGGAGGGAGGGAGAGATAGAATTTGGGGTCTAATCATCGGAGTTCTTACTACTGTACCTATATTCAACTGCAATCAGAGTGAAATTTATGTTTGCAACTTAGCATGATTTACATTATGAAATTTCTTGAACGTAATGTGCTTTTGGTTTTAATGTGAACTACACTGGTTTTGCAGCCAAAAGGGGCACTTCGAGGGAATGCATTTCCATCATGTAATCAAGCACTTCGTGATTCAAGCAGGGGCAAACCAAGGGAAAGGACATACCATAGATTGGAGTGTGAGAGGAAAGCACACCACCAGGTGCCTTTTGTTTTGGTCTTAGAATTTGATTTGATGTTTCCAATGTCCATAAACCATCCACCTGTTGATGATTTATTGGGTGTATTAATTAAATTAATAGATTAGTTTATGTTAAATAATATTTTGACGTTTGACTAGTGTGAAGCATGAAGCATTCATGATTGGAACATCCATGGGAAAACAAACAAACAAAGGATTTGATCTTTTCATTACAACTGCGCCTATACCAGACCTAAACGAGAAGCTTATTGTGTTTGGGCGGGTCATCAAGGGAGAGGATGTTGTTCAGGTGAATGAACTTGTTTCATCTTTCCAAACGTACAAGCAATCTGTGCAAGACTAGCAATGGAATACATGATTATGATTGATGTTGAATCTAAATTTTACAAGATCTTGTTTCAGGAAATTGAAGAAGTGGACACAGATGAACATTACCAGCCAAAATTCCCTATTAAAGTGCTTGACGTGACACTTCAACAGAAGATCTGAAGAATTTCCAACATTAGCGTTGCGTATCTCTCTTTTGCCGATTACATGTTTCAGTTTTCCTCAGAGCAGTTTCTGCATGGATTGGGATTCTCTAGGAGTTCCCCTCCACTTAACAAATGAACTTCTTGAGCTTTTGTGCTGTTTTGGCCGTAGCATGTTTTTTCAATCTTTTGTGGCGGGGCAAGGCCGGCGGCAGGGCGGCGGATTGTTCGGTACCGGGCTTGGCAGTGAGGTTTGGCCGTTTGCAGTCACGTCCTTTATATATTTTATTTCGGTTGATGGCATTTTAGTTGTAGCTTCAACAGTTTTGCTCTATGATTTACCCTTCACTACCTGCGGTTATCTGCCGTTTAAGATTTTAACGTACAGGTTGGAAAACATATTGCGTACTCTAATCCTTACTATAAGATTTAGTTAACTAATTTGAAAAATTAAGAAAGTTATTAAATTACTTTAAAATATTCATATTTATCATTTTTTCCAAATTAATTTGACTCTTGAAATGATATATAATCTAATGATACACATGAGTATTTTGGAGAAATCATGTGACATATGTTATAATTAAATAATTTAGTAACTTTTTTAATTTCCAAATTAACCAATTAGGTTGGTATTAAGGACCAGAGGTAGTAATCAATGTGTAAATATTTTTAACTAGGGGC
The DNA here is from genome assembly GCF_004799145.2 of Neltuma alba. NCBI lineage: Eukaryota > Viridiplantae > Streptophyta > Magnoliopsida > Fabales > Fabaceae > Neltuma > Neltuma alba. The sequence continues at coordinate 282,028 of NW_021637347.1, forward strand.
GTGTAGTTGAATGATAAGGGTTCATCCTTCCTTAATCAAAGTCGGGGATTTGATTCCCGCTTGGATATAGAAAGCGTTAAATTCCTTGATTAGCTATTCTATCCTTTGAGATGCTTATAATTAGTGAATCTAGATTAGTTTGGACTGTTGATGTATATGAAAGACGGTCTATTTAGGATATCGGATGAGGTCAATGTAAATATTTTTCAAAATTTACTAAAAATGTCTTTAATTTATTTTAATAATTAAAATTGCGTTGGACGTGTCATGGATAGAGGCGAAATTCGAAAGCTGAATCGTGAGCATCATTAACTTGGAAGTTCTCGTCGCATTAGAAGCTGGCAAGTGGTAAAATTAGGTGATTTAATTCCATGTTCTAATTATCAAGTTTCAAATAAAATATGTAGATCTAAAGTTTTGAAACAATGTAATTAATGCACGCAGAACTATTATATTGAAGAAAATGGTATACTCTGTTTGTGTCAATAAAAATATGAAAATTTGAACTGAATTCTGAAGCGGCCAATCGTCAATATTAATACTAATCGTCCTTTTCTTTTTCTGTCTAGTGGTCCACTATACCTAAAAAGCTTTACGCCTTTATCTTCTTGTTTGAATAATATGTATAAGGATAATTTACGTAAAAATTTAAAAGAAATAAGGATAAAAAATACTCCTCTAATTCTAAATATAAGACCTTTATACACACTAATATATGAGTCTTATATTTAGAACCGGAGGAGTATACTATCTAAAAATAAAATAAAAAGAAAATATAACTAGGCAACATATAATCCAAACTCGAATGGGACCTGTTTACGTGAAAGAGCTTCACTCATTGTGGTTGGAGTCCCACCACACTAAGCATTTGCATTATTAATTATTAAATAAATATTGAATTTGTTGACGAAAACATCAACATCCCAAAACATTTATTAATATTTTTTATTCTTCAACAAAAAAAAAACTGATAATATATTCATAAAGCAAGCCGCCCTAGACATTAAGAGGTTCAACCGTACTTATCTTTCCATATCGAAAAATTATCCTATTTTTATTTATACACTAAAATAATTTTTCGTTTTATTTAATTATGAATAACTTTTTAATGAATAAGTTGACATCTAAAAAAGTATAAACTTTGTAAGGCTTTCCTGCACCTTCAGGAAGCGCCAATCTGGTAGTGGGGCTGGCCTTGTGAAAAAGACCACAAGTCACGCCTAATTAAAAAAACAAGCACATTTTTTTAAAAAACAATGGAATCATTTAAAACACTATTGCAATTCAAATATTGAAAATCAGATCCTCTGTTTTGAGCCAAATTAATGATTTAGAATATTCTATTTAAAAATAATTTTATTGCAATATTGTTAAAATGAGTTATTGAATTAAAATAAAGAATAATTTGCATCTAATAATTTAATTATTGTTAAGCTTCGTTAGGCTCTATATATATAGCACCTATAACATTTTATACTTAATTATCGTTTAAATTTCATAAATTTAATTTTGTCCCTTAGTATAATAAACCGTTTGCTTTCTTTTGAATATTTATTATAATTTTTCACATGTGTCTTTTAAATGTGAGAGAAATATTCTCTAACATTTCTCAGGAAAGAGTTATCAGTATTAATATAGGAGAGAGATTTTTTTAAGGTTATTAGGGAAAAAATTTCATGTACCTGCATATTAAAAATTTATAATTAAATCAACCTATTTTTCTTAATAATTAAAATAGGGAAAGTAATAATTTTTAGGGACCAAACCAGGCCGGTCCATCTGCCTTGACAAAGACGATAGGGAGGGAGGATCCAAGGCATTAATTGGTAAGGGAAGCAAGTGAGCCCAAGTTGGCCACAAATTATTGTTAATAAATTAATAAATGAAATTAAAATAAAAGTAAAATAACGGGAAAATTGCAAATAAAGACCTCATAATATATAAAATTATGATTTGGGATCTTAAATTTAAAAAATAGCAAATAAGGATCCGATCTCACTTTTGCAAATATGAAACTGTGGTAAAATGTCTGAAATGCCTATTAGCCAAATAACAAAGTTAACTATGAGAAATGACAAATTCACTTTATCAAATGATAACTTTAGTATATCAAATCACAACTTAACTTAAAACATGCCAAATGACAAGTTGACTATAGAAAATGATAGATTCACTTTAGCGAATAATAACTTCAGTAGATCAAATCACAATTTCGTTGAAAGGCATTTCAAACATTTTACCTACATTTTATATTTGTAAAAGTGAGACCGAGTTCTTATTTGCTATTTTCCAAATTCAGAATCCCAAATTAAAATTTTACATATTAGGAAGTCTTTATTTGTAATTTTCTCTAAAATAATCCCCGATGGCGGGGTTGGATTTGTGTCAACTACAAAAAGTGGTTCTTATAATTTTGAAATGAAATGTTTAAAAATAAATGGAGAAAAAGCAAGGCGTGCGATGCCCACAATGTGAGGCTGTCGTATTCAAATTCCACTTTTAATTTAAAAGTAAGAGCCCTCGTGCGATGTTCTTTGAAATTTAAATTTGTTTTATAATTAATTAATATTATAAAACCATGTCTTTGCTGCAAACGACAACAAGTGTCACCATTTCTCTGGTTCTAATGGACCCCCTTATCTTTTTGGTTTTAGCCATTCACAGTTTTTCATTTTAATTTATTTTGTTTTGGAAAATTTTTTATTAGAAAATATTTTACTCAGTTGTTTAAGAATCATCTGTAACTTATTTTCAACAAATACAGTTCATACTTATAATATATCTTTAGTTATTTGCAGAATCGTTAGGGAAAAAAAAGTTATTTACAGAATAAAAGACATTTATGCATAATTAATAACATGTTGCATACCCTCCCAAGAATCCAAGTCCTCAGGTATTTTTGTGCAATAAATTTTGCGAGAGAGATTTTTTTTATTAGCAATTTCCCCTTTTATTTTTATATTCACCTAATATTTTCCTTAAGTGAGAAGTTCCTCTTTATGTAAACAAACAAACAAAAACAGAGAGGAGAAAAGAAGAAATGATTAAAAGAAAAAGAATACTGATATTTGAATCCCTAATAAATAATTCTTAAAAATTTGATCCTTGCTTTTGAAAAATGTCATTAACATAATAGTAAATAAATGGAGTAGGTCATAGGCTCATGGCTTGTAATTGTCAGCCTAAAAGAAATTAGATGTTCAAGGGAGTAAAGTATGAGTTATTTTTTAAGGGAAAAAACTGTTTATGATCAAATAATGATAGTATGAGTTTGATAGATGTCATATATCAATTTTTATTGAATTATATATATGTGGAAAGAGAATTCTTTTTTTTTTTTTGTATGGATGTCAGGTTGGGCCAAAGTCCAAACCCATCAAAAATCGATATTAATATCAATATCAATCTAAAACAAAATATATATCATTACTCACCTAAGTCCCAAACATTATGGCAAATTCTTTTAACATCATTATATATTGCCCAAAAGTTCGATTTAATGGAATAATTGTATTTATACTGGTATACAAAATGATGAGCAGAGTTTGATATGAAATTTTCTTGTCAAAATCATTACCATTTTAATTTAAAACATTAGGTTTTAATCAAATGAAACGGCTTATATATGGAAAGGCATGGAATCTTTAAGGTAGCTCATTTTTCTTCTACTTTTTCAGAGTTTATTTGTTTAACTTGTTGGACGTGACTGCCACCAGAATTAATTCCATGGAAAATGAGGTCAATTTTTTTTTTTTAGTTTCAATTTTTTGTAATATTTTAAGAACCAACTTTATGTTCCACTACTCAATATAATAAGTACTGCCTTTTAGTATTTAATTTATTGTCACGTAAGTTTGTAAAGGCCGGTCATGCATTTGAGAGATCATGATCATTTTTTTTTTCATAACACTTTTAGGTTCTAGGTCCTTTTGGTTTCTATTAGTTTCGTGAAAATATATGAGAATGATTAAATAAGATCACTGGATTACAGAAGTTTACCCCAAAAATTAATTGGATTATAATTAGAATAACCACTTTTTATTAGTATGGTTATTTAATAACTTTTTTTTTGCCAACGACTATTTAATAAACATGGTTTTAGAAATTAATATAACTTTTTAACCGTTATTTATCACTCTTTAATTACTCAAGTTGAAACATTTAAAAGATAATGAAGATCATACCGAAAATTTCAACCATCCTAATTTCTAATCAAGGAGTCAAATTGAAATTAAGCATTCTAAACACCCACATTACAAAATGGTTGGTTTAGAATTTTACCTTTCAAATTCTCTTAACTCCTGATTTCTATAATGGTTAGGTAATATCTGTAGACATTTGCATTGAACACAAGAAGATAAATATATACTCCTCTGGTCCTCGTATATAGAAACTAATTATTAAGTTAATTTTGATCCTAAATATAAGACACATTTCTCATATTTAATAATTTTTTTAAATTGTCCCTACAGATACTCCTTCAATGATAATCAAGTAAGTGAGGAAGGGAGGATATTGAGAAAGGTGACTATGGTGTTTTAGAAAAAATGTCATATTTTTTTATAATTAACTAACTTACCTAAATTTTTTAATCTAATCAAATTAGTTAAAAAAGTTTTATATTAAGGAGCGGAGGAGTAATTTATAATTTGAGACTTAATCAATTTGATAATTAAGTACAGGTAGTAATTACAAATCATTGTTAATATTCACCAAGAGCTTATCTCAGTTGAATTCGATAATACTTAAATTTAGTATAATCATATAAAAAAAAAATGCGGTATCGCATAAACAGAGAAAGTATTCCTCTCAAAATTGTAGGTTCCTCTCTATATCCAGTAAGATAGCTTCCCATTCCTTTAAGCTTTTGACACAATAAAAATTGTTTTTAAGTTATAATCTGAAGATTAAAATCTAAGAAGCTCGATTACTTGCCTTTTCATGCTCATTATTTTAAAATTAATCATCAACAATTTCAAGTAAAATAAAGCCACCTCACCTATCTTCTCAATTCATGTCACCATCCAAGCTTTCTATCTGTCAAAAAGCTAATGGCATTACTCAAATGGTCTGTATTATTTGGTTATTATTATTATGGCTAACTTTTGATCTTATTGTTAAATAATTATATTGCTAATAATGAATTATTATATTATAAAGCGAAATTGGGTTATTTATGTGGCTGAGAACAACTGCTTGCTGTTATTTGTATAGTGAAGGAACTAAAACGCAACTTCCTCGCGGAGTCTACATCATATTCCAAGTCAAGGGCAAACCAAAAAAATAAAAAATAAATAAATCGAAGGAATTCACCTGAAGTTAAACCAAAAATATACAATAATATATTAATCAATATATTACGGTAAAGTATAATTAATTACTTGTTATTTTATTATTGATTTATTCTGTCCAAACCGTGCATTGTTTAATTTCAATCAAATAAATTTGAATACTCTCATATATACATGCATCAAGATATTAAAAGCTTTAATTTTTAATTTAGATAAAGTCAATGCATGAGAACATAGCCTGCAAATCCAAATTAAATCCCGGATATTTAAGGATTTTTCACAACAAAGTTCTAAGAACAAAAACTATTCATAATTAAGGAATAAGAGGAAGGAAGAATACAAAGCCATTGACTTAATTTGGTCTCGACTGATTTCATCTCTCCCCCCCTCTCTCTCTCTCTCTCAATATATATATATATATGATTTTTATATATATTTGAAAATAATAAGATTGTTATATACATTGTTCGGAATGAATAAGCTTTTTTCATGCTTACAAGTTCATGTACTAGTCTGACCATCATCAAGTACGAAATTGACCCGTGATCCCCCAACATGCTACAATTCTCAAAAGCTGATACAAATGGGATGAATGAAATCAAACTATATTCACTTATTAAGTTTATCCAACTCATTAATTAAGGACATGTTTGGAATAGCAATTAGAGTCTTTAAAAATAGTTTTTCAATTGTACTCTTGATTTATATGAACATGCTTATGATGAGCAGCTCCAAACAAACATTAATGCCTGAATTGTCTTCAAAAAGCTTTTTTATGTTTTTACAAGATAAAATTCTTTTCATATATTAACTTTTCATGGTATGAGTTCATTTCTTCATGATTAATCCAAACATGCACTAATGGAAAAGAAGTTAAAATAAAACTCTAATGAATAATGGTAGGCAATGTGGCAATAATACACAAAAAAGAGTCTACCCATATGGAACCAACACAAATTCTAAATAAATAATAATTGCCCACCAACGTTAGTGGAAAAACTCAGGTTGCATACTTTGTTGTCTGCCCTATCATTCATATAATTAACCCTCACCATACCCTCTCCTACGTCACTCCCCCATGCAACTATTCCCCCATATATAATTTCATTTCACACTTACTTCAAATTATATTACAGTTCAACACACATAAAGAAATAATGGCCAACAAAGTTATTAATAACAAATTAAAAGACAGATCGATTCGCCCCCTCATGTTTCACCAATTCATAATTTGTATCACCCAAGCTTCTTACTATCATTTAACTTAAACTTCCGTTATTTTCCACTCAAGTTTGCACTATTGTTTATGACCCAATACTAAATATTTAATTCGCCAAAAAAATAATTTGTGTTCTCCTTTTCACTTCGGGCACTTAATTGCTACCCAAGATTCTACTATTTATTTTAAAAAAAAATACTTTGTGTTTTATGTTCACTTCATGCCATTTACTACCCAAGCTTCCATTATTTATCGTCTCATTCATCACCTAAACCTTTGCTTTTAACCCACAATGAAACTTTTGTGCATCTGATTAGAATTTTAGCTGTTCAAGGACCTTGGATCCTTCATACTGTAATTTTAAACTATGATCCTTATTAGTTGGAATTAATTGATTTCCGAGGTACTTGCATATCATTTTCCCTTAATTCAGTATTACACGATTTTATTCGAAAAAAACAATATTATACGGGTACGAGATTTGTCCAATATATACAAAATATTCATTTCGATTCTTACCAATAAATTAAAATAATTCTGGTAATTTTAAATATCCGGGGAACATATATATAACCTCTATTTAATTAATAATCTGAATTGAGTACTCTCTGAAGTCTTACCCAACCCGAAAAAGAAACTAGGGGGGAGTGAGAGAGAGACAAGGATATATATATTCTGTTGTAGCTAGCTAGGTCCATTAATATTCCATCACTATAAGGATCAGAGAATAAGAAAAAGAAAGAGAAAGAAACATGGGTGATGAAGAAAGTGGTGGGAATTCTGTAGCAACCTCTTCTGCAACTCCATTAATAAACTGGTGGGATCTTCATGCAAATTCACTTTCTTCCTGGAACACTCATCATCATCAACCTTCTGCAAAACCTCATTCCAATTCCTCCTCCTGTTGTGAAGATCAAGACATCTCAGTCTCCACATCTTTCGCCGTCGACGAATCCCCTCATCGCCGCCTCGTCGACCTTTCTGCGCCTTCGCCTGACAATAATCACCTCTGGACTCACGTCTTATTGTAAGTCTCTCTACGTACTCTCTTTGATAACTATCATTTTCCCGCAAAAATACGGTAAATATTTTTATGTGTATAGGGCATATTAGCTAGGGTAGGGTGTTTATAATAAATTAGCCAACTTCTTTCGGGGGAATAGTTTTGTTTTAGCTTTCTTCAATATCATATTTGATCGAGCATCTCCTTTAAGGCAAACGCTAGGCTGATGAACTCTTATATATCCATCCATGGCTATAATAATCTGAAGATCTGCAAGCAACTCATCGTGGTGCCAGTACTGTTTTCTATTATATATTTATATTATATGTATAACTGAATTGAACATTTATTATAGAGGTGTTGGAAGCAACGAGGAGCTGCAAAATAGTGAAGCTGGAGGGGAGAACTTGATGGATGCAGTGTCATGTAAAAGCATGATGTACGAACCAGCCTGCAACTACTTGAAGAAACTTGATACCACTTGGGAATACAACCATACTAATAACAGCGATTCTTCATCTGCTTCTTTTGATCATCAGAAACAATTCAATGGTTTCAACGAGGCCGTGCTTGATCAGAGTGAAAGATTGAGCAAGCTGGTTACCACTTGGTCCATTGCACCACCAGACCGACAAGTTCATAATCATAATCATAATCATAATAATTCTACCCACTTTGATCCTCATCAAACACACAACAATAATGATTTGAATTCTTCGATGGATCATTCTGGGGTTTTTTCTTCATACGGTGCTCTTGACATGAAGGTTAAGCAAGAACATCATCATCATGCGATCGGATATCAGAACAACGGATTTAACAGTCAGTATGGGATGCCGGCCAGTTTGTCTTCATCGTGTTCAAGAAATTTGACAGATGTTATATCTTTTACGGGAAGGATAGGCCGGCCGATTATCGGAATTCATGCACTGAAACCCAGTTTCAGACCACCTTCGATGAATACTGTATCTGACTCCAAGAAACACACTTTTCAGACATCACTGCCGGTAAATTCTCTGAACATTAGTTACTTTTTGCTGTGTGATTTCCAAAGATGTATATATGAAAATTGTGTGTTTCGCGTTTATATATTGAGCTTGATCGATCAACTTATAATAAGTTGATATGATAGTATGCAATAATACGCAGACAAGGACAAACAATGGAAGAGGACAAGGGAGCTCCACTGAGGTAAAGAAGAAAAGAACAGATGACTCATCATCAGAAGCAATCTCGAAGAAGCCAAAGCAAGAGACATCTACGGCATCTTCTGCAAAGGTGACTAAATTAAATTAGATGTGTAGCAGCAAAATCAATGGCAATATATACGATAATTATTGATGAAAGCCCAAAAAAAAAAGTCGATTTATATAATAACGTTAAGAAACTTCTATTCATTTGTGTTGACAGATGCAAGCACCAAAAGTCAAGCTAGGCGACAGGATTACAACCCTTCAGCAAATTGTGTCGCCATTTGGAAAGGTCACTACATATTGCACTAACACCAGTCTTTTTCTCTTTTATATATATTTGCTAAATTAATTCTTAGTGCTCTTCTTTTTTTCCCCCCAACAACTGTATTTTATTTTATATGAAATGGATCCTTTGGGTTAATTAGGGCTTTTTGTATATTTTCCTAAAGCAACTCTATATATATCCCTTAGATTTACTGGGCAATAAGTAGGCGATAAACCAGTCATGTGACACTATTTTCACCGTTTAACTAAAGAAATCTGTAATGACAAAAAAGAAATCAAAATCCGATTTTGTTTTGTATGAATATTGATGAAATTTGTTGTTGGTGAATTTCAGACGGACACTGCATCAGTGCTTTTTGAAGCAATTGGGTACATAAAGTTTTTACAAGAACAAGTGCAGGTGGTAATTAATTATATATTATTGAAAATTTGATGATTAGTGGTGTTAATTAAATTAAAGTGCAAATGAAATTCTGGGATATGGATAATATATATGTTTACATGTGATACTTATATATATTGCAGCTACTGAGCAACTCTTACACGAAGACTAACTCGCATCACAAGGTAATAAGAATTAAATGAACTTAATCTGTGAAGTTCTTGAACTTGGAGGATTTGTACGTATATACATGTAAGAAAAGAAGGAATGAAGTGAAAATAATGAAGAATAATATAATGCAGGAAACATGGGGAAGCATGGAGAGGAAATTAGAAGAGAAGGGAGACCTGAAGAGCAGAGGGCTTTGTCTGGTTCCAATTTCATGGACTCCTCAGGCTTACAGAGACAGCACTGCCCCTGACTACTGGACTCCTGCTTATCGAGGCTGCTTGTTTAGGTAGCTTAGCTTCCTTATTTATTAATATATATATAAATATATATATATATATATATATATATCCCAGACTGTGTTCGTTTCAATAATTCATATCTATTGTAATATATGAACTTCTCTTTTTAGTCAATAAAATATCTATATATGTTCTTGCTTATTATGACCATCAACACTGCGGCTTTTGTTGGTTCATATACTAGCTAATCAAAAATCAATTCTAATATCAAGCCTAGACCCGCTTTGTTATCACACGAGGGAAAGTATTCTTTTTTTCATAATAATACAAATGATCAAGATGTGTAGTATACAATATCTATAATACTTCTCGTGTCTTTAATATAAGACCTATTTAACTAATTTGATTAGATTAAAGAAGTTAGGTAAATTAGTTAATGATAAAAAATATGATATGTTTTTCTTAAAATACCATAATTATCTTTTTTTAATATCATCCTTTTCTTTTCTATTTGATTATGGTTGAGAAAGTATTCACAGGGGGTAATTTAGAAAAAATTGATAAATATAAAAAATAGGTATTATATTTAGAACTAAAATTAACTTAACAATTAATCTTTTTTGTTCCAACCTATATATCGAATGAGCTCAAAAGAATCAAGAGTGAGAACATTTTTCGGGTTAATATCTGAAATAATAAGGAACATCAACTAGCAACTTGGGAAGAATACTAATTAATAAACGTGGGGAGCAGAATGAATGGCGCTCAGATATTAACGCATGTGCACTCACTCACTCTCAATTTGAACGATTTATAATATATTCTAGAAGCCACCTTGATGATGGGGTGGCAAAAATTCAAACTCGTTTAATTGATTGATAAGAATGCAACTCATATATAAGTTCGTTGAATGTAAAATTTGAATACTGCCATCAAACAAATATCACATTGTTGCTATTTATAAGTCACTTGCAAGGAAAAAGATTTGTTTCTAAATATAAATTACTTATAAGGTAATTAATGAAATTTTCTTAATTTTATCCCTATTAATTTAATATAAAACATATTTTTAATAGTACCTTTGTTGAATAAAGGCATATGTGAAAAAAAATGTCAACTTAATGTATTCCTCCGATCCTTAATATAAGACCTAATTATTAAGTTAATTTTGATTCTAAATATAAGATATATTTCTCATATTTATTAATTTCTTTTAAATTATCCTTATGGATACTTCCTCAACTATAATCAAGTAAAAAAAAAAAGAAAGATATTAAGAAAGATGATTATGGTGTTTAAGGAAAAATATGTTATATTTTTTATAGTTAACTAATTTACCTAAATTTCTTAATCTAATCAGATTAGTTAAATATGTCTTATATTAAAGATCGAAGAAGTATTTTTTAGTTGGCAGGTTTAAGATACAAGTAACTTATACATAAAATAAGAGTAATACAAGTGAGTCAAAGAAAAGATGAGGTCGGATAAAGTGGTAAACTTGACCATGACAAGGCGGATCCAATGGTCATTGGCCGCTTCATTCAATTCAAGAGACCATATGGCCACGGTTCCTCCATTTCATAGCTCACATTTGTATGCTCATGTTAAACATGAGTATAACATGGTCAACTTTTTATTTTTAAAAAAAATAGTATATTTTATTTTGATTTTAATTTATTGAATTTGACATGACAAAGAATTTGAAATGGAGCTTTGCATCTAATTAAGACAGTTTTTTTTTTGAGCATGAAGGACCAATAGAGATGAATCCTTGAGATAATTAAACATTTTTATTAGTCAACATCAAACTCATATTCTTTTGTGCGACTCAAATGAAGCCATCTAGACATTGAATGAGAACAACCATCATCACCAAATTCAACCACTTAATGATTTTGATTATGCACACACAAGCTCTTTCATGGCTTTAATTTCCCACTAGCATCTCTAGAGAGAGATGGAAATGGAGTGAGGGTTAGATTTAGAGAATGGACATGGTTTTGGGTTAATGGATCATGGGTTTGGATGAAATCAAAGGCGTCCCGTTGAGCTTTTGTAGCTATCATGGATTTTTGGGATAAAGTTAATTTTACTCGTTCTCTATTTTTTTTATTGTTATTTTTTCAGGAAAAAAATCTATCAAAGAAAATAGGGAGAACTATAATGAGATTTTAAAGAAGAAAAATAATTACTAAAAAATTTCAGTAACAATCCAAACGGTATATAATAACAAGTTTCAGAGTAGAAAATAATAACTTTTAGAATTTTTTGCAATTATTTTCCTTCTTTAGGGTTTTATTGTAATTCTCTCGAGAAAGTATTACGTGCTAAAATCTGTAATGGGTTGCAAGCTTGTAAAGCTTCCAATGAGAGCCCTTATATTTTTGTTGAATGTGAGTTTTGACTTGACTGCCGGTTTTGTCATGAGTATCAGCTGATTTGTTATTGATAACAATCATTAAATTATATTCTGTAACGAAAACAAAATAATTTGAAAGGATTTTCTTTTCTTTTCTTGTTTTTGTTGGTACAAAAAGGATTTTCCCTTTGTTTGTTCAGAAGTTCGCAACCAAATTTGTTTCAGTTATTGCCAGATTTGAATTCCTTCAGTTGAGGCTTCTTCCGTTGAACATCAATCAAGAGATATCAACCATTAGATTTTGATCTGAGCGTCCTGAAAGAGAAGTTATAAATTTATTTTTAAAAAATAACAAGATTTCTTTAATAGTAACTCTCCTAATACTGTTAGATTTCTAAGGGCATAACCCTCAGTTAGGACTCACCTGAAGATATCCAAATACAAAAACCAAGCTGGACAGAAGCTGCCAGCCACAAGCGAAAGCTCTGATAGCCCCCGATGCAAGCTTCTGTGAACCAAAACAACTTTTGGACTCATTCGTCTAATGAAACCGCAGGAGACTCTCTAGCCACAACAAATAGCAAGAAGGAAATTCAAATGCAACGACCTGGATAGGAGGTCAATATATGGAAAGATAGAAGAAAATTAAGGGAGAAAATAAGGTTGGAGTCATGATTGAATGTCGTATGACTCTCATCTTTTCTAACGGAAATTTTAGTGACGACAAAATTGAAGCTGAAGAGCAAAGACGACTTTGTTATTAACTTCCTAACGTTGCAGGCCTTAAACTCTGCATAACACTTGTATGCGAAGAGTACAGCAAAATGCCCCCACTACAAATATAAAAATCTTCATTCAATCAGAGATGCAAATACAGTAAAGGGATCATTGATACGGAAAAAACGAATTTAAATATCCCCCAATTCTACAAACAAATTTTAGGCAGAAATACAGCACAGTTAGACAACTTGATAACCTTTGGAGGTCCGCTGTAACATGCTCATGAAAGAGTAGATGTTCATGTTCCGCTTTGACCCTGTGTAATCATGTGAGCATAACACCAATCTTCTTAGCAAAGTCATCCCCATCCTCCTCATCATCCATGTATTCTTCCTGCTCTGGATTTTCGCCTTCATCATAATTGTAGTCTCCCTCGTCAACTTGCTCATAGTAATAATCACCATCCTTCTGATCATCTCCTTCAAACTCCTGGTCTTCTATCACTTCGTTGTCCATCGTTCCTTCTTCAACCGTGTTCTCGATTGCCTCAAACTTGGATTCCTCGTTCTTAACATCTTCCTTATTTGCAGGAAAAGTGCCATTTCGTGCATCCATGACAGAGGTGTATTCCGAGCCATTAGTAACTTCTCTGTCTTTATTGTCTCCTCTATTCTCAGACGATTTGCCACTCTTGGAAGCTGCTTCAACTCCAGCTGCTCTCTTCTCCTTCAAAATCTCACTAAGAGGTTTTGGACCTTCAAACATGAAATCATCTTCGGATTGTTGTTGTTCCTTTAAACTTTTTCTCTTCCCAAGCAACTGATGCTCCTTGTTCCGATTATTCTTTCCATTTCGCAGTTCAGCAAGACTTTTTGGTCCATCAAAATCAGCATGTTCGTCCCCACTTATTTCTTTCCTTATAGGGCGATCCCTGAAGTTTTTCCTCTCAAAATCTTCTTGCACCCTTCCTCTCAGTCTATCTCGGAACTTACCTGCTTGAGGAGTCTGCATGGTTCCAGGTGACAACGTGCTTCTATTTCTTCCCCTGTCTGATTCCCTCTCCACATATTCATCCCCACCATCTGCTGGAAGCTTTATCCTGCCTCGGAAGCGATTACTGAGAGCACTTTCATTCAGAGGTAACTGGTGAACATCCTTCTGAGAAGAGAACCGGTGACTTTGCTCATCATCATGGCTCTGATGCGTATAATCATGACTCACAACAGATTTCAAACCATTGACCCTCCTGCGCTTAGATAAACGATGTCGAAGATCTGAAACCCCCACATTTTCAGGACTGCCAGATCTGCGATGAGTCATCCTATCTAAATGTGTTGTTGCCCGGAATATTCTTTCTGATGAATTCCTGCGCTGATCCCACGCATATGTCTCTTGCATGTGATCGTATGAATCATAACCTTGTGGTCCACAATATCTGTCTTGGTCAATATCAGCTACAGATTTATAATCTACAGAATGTCCTAAATCATATTCATTCACAGAGTCCAAGTTCATCCCATCTTGACCTCTTGCTTTTCCAAATTGGTCTTCTCCATCATAGTAATCTGAATTCCTCAGCTCATCAGCAACAAGTACATCAAAGCCAGGTGAGGATTCTCTCAAAAACTCATCACTTTCCTTGCCATTGTGGAAACTATGATCATCCGTTACATGAGATTGATATGCACGGTTTGGCCTGGCAACAGTGGTTCCATTGGTGACAGGCGGAGTACTTACTACCTTAAATCTAGATGCCTCATTATCAAATCCCATTGGTGGTGGTGCATGCCTCTCTACAGCAACCACATTTCTATGCGAAGCAGTTCCAACATTTGGGCAGGCTTAGCTTCAACACCTGTAACTGGCTTTGTAAAGTTTGCCTGGGAAATTTTCCTTTCTTGTGTTGACTTTTCTGGGCCACTAAAAACCTTCTTAAAACTTGGAGGCTCAGTAACCTGGTTTGTCGCCTGAACCTGAGGAACTTTACTGCTGGTGTTAGGATTTGGTCCATGCAAAAAAGCACATCGGTCACCTTTTAAGCAAAGCCCTTTCTGGAAGAAAATGCAAGGGACAGCTTGCTTTGTAGAATTATAAGGTGCGTGTGGTACAGAAGTTGGTGCAGTCTGTGGTGGGGGTGCAGATGATCCACCAGCAGTGGCTGCCTGTGGTGATAAGAAGCTATCAAGAGGCTGCGAGGGAAACAATAGGCAGTTAGCATAAGTTACATGAAGAAATAAGTGCTTAAAAAGAAGCTCGGGGGAAATAAATCTTATTGTGCCAAGAAAAATAGAGACTCACCGGATGACGGAAGGAACATTTGGGATTCAAGCAATTACCGTTCAACCAATACCAACAATCTCGGGGATTAACCCGAGCATACTCGCTATGGCGATACTCACATTCACTTCCCTGTTTCAATAAAGAGAATCAGATCAAAACAACAGCCATAAAAATTCACAATTTTGTACAAGCTTTTCATCCCTATGCAACTAGACATTCATAATAATTGACCAACCCTTTTTTCACTGATATAGTTTGAGTGCTCAAAAATAACATCAAGGTAATAAATGATCATATCACAGGTACTTCCTTCAGGTGAAATGCTGAACTGATTACAGATAGCAAACTTAAAGGTTCATTGCAAGGAAACTGCTAGAACCACATGAAAACAGTACTCCTTGCTAAAAATATAGTATGCATGCTAATTATATTGTTGCACTGGATATGGCTTGCTTTGGGATGTATTCAATGTATTGTTCATGTTTCAGGAGTTCAGCAGTAGCATATACACAAACTCCTTTGTCAAGTCATAATAACAACACATGGTACCAAATAGTAAAAAGAATAAAACACGTAAAGAAAAGCCAAAAACGTTGACATGAGCTAGCTCGTAAATTCCGAGTGTTAAAATTGTTGTATCATCCAATCCACAATTGATATGTTCCTAACTGAATCCAGGCACGTCGCCCAACCTTACGTAAAACAATGAAAAGATATTGTCCCATCATACGGTGGGGACTATTTCTCCCCCGTTTCCACTTTTACTTCGACACGTAAAATGATAAGGTATTAAATGAAACAACACGCAGATCAAATGACCAGACTAATCAATTACATACATGTGTAGGCCCCGAGAAATATCTCAAGAGAGTTAATTGTCTATATGGTCGAATAACTTCAACGATCGTTCTTTGTTGGTTAGATTAGGTTTTCAAGCTGCCTAGGGGTGACTTATGAATATAGGGACTCAATATTCATTTATTTCCCAACAAATATCCGACACCAATTCCCCAGATAGACCGGGAGATGGAACCAAATCTCCAAAAGTTAGAATCCTTCATTTAAAAAGAATTCACTCCTAAAATTATTTCCGGAAACAAATCATCAGGCCCAAGCTGCGAATCCGGAACCCTAAGTAGAAACCGTGGAACCAGATCCCAAAGATCTTCTATGTAAAAATGTATTCAAAGATAAAACAAGAAAAGAAAAAAAAAATTCATTCGAAGAAGCATCGGATTAGACGAAAAGGAGAATCAAGTGTGACCTTTTTGCATGTCAAGGGGGAGGCAAGAAAGTAGACGCAATCCGTGTTCCTCTTTAAGGCCTCATCTTGCGCAGAGGTCGTAGTTTGCTGAGTCTCTTGCTGCGATTGAGGTTGTGGTTGATGCTGCTGCTGCTGCTGCGCGCCAGCCACCATGGCGGTTCTTAAAAGACCACCGATTAAAGATCAGCAAGAAGCAGATCGAATCGAGGAAACTGACGGGGATAAGAACTTGGAATTCAATAATTAGCTGGGAAGAGCTCGATCCAAATCTGAGAGAGAGCCGCCACAGAAATTGGGAGTCAGAGGGAGAGGAAGAGAGAGATCGGGAGGAGGGGGACAATGGAGAAGTTGTGTTGTGTGTGTGTGATGGGCTTTAAGCTAAGCCTAGGTTCTGTTGTGTTTCCTTTTTCGGATAATTGTTTCTCTTTTTTTGGGTTTTTTGGGGAAATTATGATTCGAACGTGACGGTGTCGTTTCTGGCTGTTATATTCTGAGGTTTACGCTTTTCACTCGGTCCGGTTCCGGTCCGCCATGTGCATCCAGTGGCTTACAATTGTCCAAATTTAACCCCTTGTCTACTAATGATTTCTTAACTTGTGAATAAAAATGGTTGCTCTGTTTTTTTATAGGATAATAAATGTGTTTTTCTTGTATTGTATATAATAACTTAAAAAATATATTTTAAAATCTTCTATAAATATTTTATATTTTTTTATTATTAATAAATGTCAAACTGACCATTCAATTCATTAAGGTGTTATTGATTCAAATTCATTAGAAAAATTGCATTTGAATTAGCTGTGATAAAATAATATATGATCAACCTAATTATGTACTAAATATCTAAAAACAACAATAAAAATAAAACATCTAGAAGTACCCACATCATACATACCCTTATTTTATTATTTGGATTGGACCAACCAACAGGTTTTTGAAATCCTCAGTGAATTTTTTGAGAGGGAGAGCTTTTGGAAAGAGAAGAGGGGTCCATCAAGAAACAAACGGCCCAGCCTGGACTTCCTAAGATGATTAACTCCCAACTCAAGAATTGCCAAAAATAATGAGCCATATGACCAACGGAGATTGAGTCTAACGAAAGGGATTAGTTTCCCACAACGTAATGAATCAAGGTTTGAATCCCTGTTCGGAGGAGTGTTCACATTTAGCGTCCGACAGTGCTTCTAATAGGATAGTCTTCAATAGAAGGATACCTATGCTTTAGCAAAAAAAAAAAAAAAAAAAGCCATATGACATTAAACAATGAGAACTCTGGTGTTTTTTTATGCCAGAAATAAGAAGTCTGGCGTTGATGAATTTAAAAAAAAAAACATGTTTTTATTTGAGGGCAAATATACACTATGATTAGGTGTAATTTTGATTTTGATTTCCTACACGTTCAAGTTATCACAGTCACTGCATTTTTTTAAATTATCTCTATTATCATAACGTTTTCGTAGTAAGCATTTTCTACGTAAGGTTGGAATATTTGTAATTATTAGTCATTAAACGCGGGCACGCCTGAATATTATATCTTATTTAGACTATTCAAATAAATTTTATTAATTTTCGTATTTGAATAATATTTAACAGAAAATTTCTGACCATCTAAATTCTATCCGCATATGGGCTCAACTATATTTTTAATTTGAAAAATATACTATTGATAAATAAATGTATACATTTTCTTTTAGTTTAGAACTGCATGCATAAAATTAATTCATTTGTCAAGTTCTTATTCACAAGAAACAAAACAAGATCCAGGAAATTAATTTTACTTCCGTTTTGTCCACATAGCAATCATTTTCATTAGCCAGTACTGCACATGGATATGAAGAGAGCAACCTTTGGATTCATATTGACCATGAAAGTTGACGAAATACTACCTCCCATTCTTAATATAAGACCTTGTTTGATTTTAATTTTGGTCCCAAATATAAGACCTCAATCCACTTTATTTCTAATATTTATGCTTTTTTTTTCAAAGTAGCCTCTCTAACAATGGTAATTCTAACCAATATACTTGATTAGTAAGGATATTCTAGGAAAGACAACACATATTTATTACAAATAACTAACTTAACTTCTTTCTTTGATCTTTTCAAATTAGTCAACTAGCTTTTATAATTAGGACCGATTGTAGTATCTAATTTCATATATATGTTACAGAATACTACATCCGAACCTTAATATAAGAGCTAGTTGACTAATTTGAGTAAGTTAATTAAATTAGTTAAGTTGGTTATTCGTAGTAAATATGTATCGTCTTTCCTAATATATTCTTACTAATCAAGTCTATTAGCTAGAACTACCATTATTAGAAGGACTATTTTAAGAAAAAAAATAGATAAATATGAGAAAAATAAATTGAGGTCTTATATTTAGGACTGGAGGTAGTATTATGTTAAGGATTAGAGGTAGTATATACTATATCCTATTCTTAATATAAGAGCTATTTTGACTTATAAGTTGGTCCTAAATATAAGTTTCTAATCTATTTTGTCTCTCACATTTATCTTTTGTTTTCAAAGTAGTCCTTGCAATAATTGCACATGTTAAAAGTTCTATCAAATGGTAATCCTAATTAATACACATAATTAGTAAGGATATTTTAAGGAAGACAACAAATATTATTACAAATAACTAATTTAAGAAACTTTTTCATATATTTAAATTAGTTAACTAATTCTTGTATTAAATACAGAATGTAGTACTTTCGAAACAAAAATTCAAACCTACCATTCTTTAGCAGTCAGCAAACGAAGTAATAACAAAAACCTAACATTCAAACACTGACCAGCTGGTTCATATACTCTAATTGACAGCTAGCTGACGATCAAATCTTAATCTAATAGCTTCACCACAAATTTCACAAACTCGTCATTCTTCGACGATCCATCGCAAGATCCAGAAACTCTCCAGATCTTCCTCTTAATTACCCAGCAAGTCTGCATCAGGTACGAACTGTTCTTTATCATATGTCTCAGATTTGCATGCTGAGCTTTTTTTGGTTTTCGTCGTACGAATGAGAACGATTTCATGTAAGAATAGTTCACCATGGCTTGCAAGGCGTAAGATTTGATTCGTGAACGTACGTAATGGAAAATTAATGATATCCACAGAAGGAAAATAAACCCTAAGCTTTACATGCAAGAACTGGATGTAATAAATCTGCAGAATACTTTGAACCATCGAGTCATTAGTTAGATGATAAGTGGTTTCATAAACCTGGTAACACAAGAAACAGACCATAACATGAAATTTGTCACTGGAAACATATATATAGGATAGGTCGAAAACCTAGCTAGTTTGGCTTCATCAGAATAAAACAGATGGTAGAAGAAGGCAAAATATATGAATCCATGGGGAATATCTGAGTTATGTATAGGTTTAACAACAGTGACGAAGCCCTCACAATGATCAATTAATGAGAGAAACATCGGACCCTGCTGTTCCCCCCCCCCCCCCAATATTAATCAACCTTAACAGATCTGCCGTGAAAATCTCGTCCTCATTATTCTCTGCTGATACTTGGTCTCTGGCATACATGTATGTCTAAATTATCAGCTCTAGCAGCTTGCACAGATGAACTCCACGATCCATTCTAAAAACCTTTAAGAATAACAGCAACAAAACTTTTAACATTTGATTTAAACGTGTAAAATTCAAGTCAAAATAAAAAATAAGGAGAATGGGAAGGCATGCAATTCATACTACTGCAAGGCCTTGTTTGGAAAGGATAACACGAAGCTTAGTAAAGTATTTATTGAGTTAAGGTGTAAATTTGTTCCGAAGGTTTTTTTCACTCAGAAACGTTGGGTATTTGAATTTTTTTTTTTAGAAAATTTGTCTGAAAGTTTAAAATCATAATAATATTAATTATCCAATAGCATTAAAATGTTAACGATTTAACGTCACTATTTTAATGGTCAACGTTGGTTTTTTGATAGCAAAGGGTAATATTACTATGATTTTAAACTTTTATGTAAATTGCCTCTAAAAACTTCTGGATACTCAGAGCTCCTAAAAAAAACTTTCAAGACAGATCTGCACCTTGACATAATATTTATATAACAAAACCGTCTATAGTGCTTTGGACATAATTAACCTTTCATTAAATTATAGATTTCTAAGGTATTAATTATTTTTACTTGTGATGAATAATCCTGTCTCATAAAATTTTATTGGAGTTTGTATAAAAGTTTTATTCTTTTAGGGATTGCTAAACTATAATGATTAACATTTTTTTTAAAGAAATATCTGATTCCACTTGGCTTAATTTACGAACAACCCTAAGAAGTTGGAACGATATATAATGAGCGAGATGGACAGAAAGACTAGGAGTTAGTGTGGAAATGAGAAAAAATGTTGATAAATATTGGAGAAATGGCACGTAAGTCCCAGAAGATAATATTAGGTTTCAAAAAAATTTTCAAAAATAAATTGTAAATATCTTTTCAGAACATTGTACTCCTTCAGTCCTAAATATAAGACCATTTTGTAGTGTAATTTACACTACAAAAGGGTCTTATATTTAGGACCGGAGAAGTAATATTATTTTGAAATCTTGCTATTATTAAATTGAATGTTTTAGAACTAATTATCATAATGAATATACAGCATTTTGATGTTATGAATAATTTGTATAAGCTCATTATTACTACTGTTTTGGCTAAATACAAATTTATTTCATCAAATTTAATACAACAAAATCTTACTGCTAAAGATAATTGTTGATAATTGCGTGCAACTTCTCCTATTGTATATTCTCTCTTTTTCAAATTACTGTGATTTGACAGAAATATTTGCCTTCAACTATTTCTTCATTGTTATTATCATGTAGTAATTTGATCTGGGTTGTTATTCCCTAAATTCTAATAGTCTATGTTAATGACCTAACAATGAGTTGTGATAATTTTGATGTAAAAAAAAAAAAAGCAGTGGTTAATGAATTTTTTGCAAGATTTAAGATGCTCCTTAAGAATGAAAGATAAAACATGAACAAAATTTGAAGTAACAACCAAATCGGAAAAAGAAAACATGGATTAGGAAAACAAAATTTCAACCTATTATTAGATCAGAAGACAAAAACATGGATGTTGAGATTATGGACCATTGGATAGATCCGAAAACAACGGGAAAAATAGGAGTTTAAGTAAATTAGTGTCGCTAAGTATCCTTTTTTAAATGTCTATGAGCCATTTTCAGAGCCTTTTAGGCCTCGTGCCTTTGCAGCGTCGAAGAACTAACATATAAATCTTAGTTTATTGGTATCCTTAAGTCAATTCTGATACTTATTTTAATTTAGTTTTTAATTTTTTAACCTTTTCGAGATATACCTCACATAAACCGCTGCATATTACGTGCACCGCGCAGCATGAAAAATAAACACTGTAAAAACTTATAATATGGTAACTTGCGATAAATCACAGGCTTGGTGAAGATCTCATCTCGATACTGACGTACGGATATAGAGAGATTCATGATGATTATGATTGTTTAATTAACAAGTTTTGTCCTAAAAATAATTGCAAAAACGGACCTAATGTTAATTCTTAAGTGGCATTTCTGCAGGGAGGAGAAATTCTCGATAGTGCCATGTTCCCCAAATTTTGATTTGAATGACAGCAACGTCAAACCTAACGTTCAAATGCTACAAGTAGTTGACCGTTAGTGCTAGAACCAGAAGACTATGGAAGCATCATTGGCTTAAACACCAGATCCACAAACTCGTTCGGCCATGATCTCGCAAGATCCAAGCAGCCCTGCAAATCAGCTACAAGGTACGGGTTCTTTGATCTTCAAAGATTATTCCAACTTGTCGAGGGTTTTGCATTCCGATCTCTTCGTTTCGTCTAAATCATTACATTGTAACATAAAAATACAGTTCTGTTCATTTAGAAACATGGAAGAACATATATGCTCTGAAAGACGTGAAATAATTTAAAATTCAACTCACAGAAGGTACACTTTATGCTTCACAATAGTCATGAATGTAGTTGGTATCTATGAACTGGATGTGATAAATAGGAAGACGACGACTTAAGACTATGATACACCATATCACTGTTCTCTTCTAATAATGGCTGCTCATGGGTCAAATTTGCTGAACCAGAAAAGCAGCCACTATTCAGAGAACATCACAGCAAAAACACACAGCACATAGACGACCAATTCATTAAATGACAAATCGTTTCAAAATCTACAGATCATGACATTAAGTTTGTCCCTGGAAACATAGGAAAGGTCGGCTTCTCTTATCTTCTAAAACTATTCTTGGAGTGGAAGAAGCATCCCAAGAAATAAGGGAAGCACTTGATAACACCCTTTCTTCAGGTTACCTCCATATGTTCCAACCTTTTTCAGCGAATTGGATGATACTGTGTGATCCCTCGCTTGGGAGGCAGCTTCCTCAGAATAAAGAGCACCAGCGAAGAAGGCACTATCTCCACCAACTGCACCAAGAATAAGAAAAGGTGAGGCCATAGGAGAAGATCTTTCAACAAGTAGAAGTCATGCCATGCAGAAACATTTTCCCATTATACCCGAGGCAAAATCCAACTATGATACTTCTACACTAGTAGCCCAATTCCTTTAAGCAAGATTCAGGACAAAACCAAAAGAGAAAAAAAAAAAAAATTATCTGGAAGGCTTGTGCACAGGCACAGGCCTACTGTGGCAAACCGGACTCCTATAGATAATACCACGACTTCAACTAATAATTCCAGCTAGACAGGTTTATCAACAGTACAGCTGCTACACACTGCAGATTATAGTTCTGCTCACTAAAATAAAATCCAACCGAAGAACTAATAAAAATAGTTCACACAAATTTGGTGGATGCTAAATAACAAGACTGGGGATTAGTCAAGACATAATATATGGAGAATAAAAGTCCAGCATTGCAACAATCACCAACAATACGGAGAGGAAAAGCAGCATGCAAAGAACTACAACCAAGCTCACCAGATAATATACGAAGTTAAGAATGGGATGGTCCAAGACATCAAGGTTGGCGGCCTTATCAAATGCATTAAAGCACATCTGCGACATAGCAAAATTATGATATAACTCAATTTGCAGTCAGGCAACCATAAAGCCTATAGGAATTTAAGGAACTCACCATAATACACCTGACAAGAAAACATGAAAAACATATTGTGGTCACATAGCCAACCTGCAATAGAACAGAAAGTTAAGAAGGGAAATTGAATTCTACTAGGGCAATATATTCTTTGTAAGACTGCATACCTCTTGTAGCTTCTTACGCCGACCTTTGGATTCAACAGGGAAGCGTTGCAACATTAGGAAAAGTCTGTCAAAAACAAAGTCAGGAAAGTCATTATGGTCAGACTGTGACAGTACCATAGAAGGGGGGTATGATGCAGGTACATATTTCATTAACATTTAAAACTTGAAAAATGCTTCTTTTATAAGCCCATTTATGTTCTGCAAGTTTGAAAAATGCTTCTTTTATAAGTCCATTTATGTTTTGCAAGTTGTAATTTAATTTTCATACTACTTTAAATATAAAATATGATACTGAACCATCCACTAACAATCAAAAAATACGAAATGTGGAAAAGTGAAAACCATTAAGTCAAAGCTTAGCTTATCAATTCCAAGGAACTCAACATAGGTCAGATCTCTACGTTTCAAGCGATGGAGACATATGGGGACATTGGAATCAGCATGAGAAACCTTCCCCACTCAAGCACAACTTAAGTCCTTATTGAGTGCCCCATACATGAGTTGAACCAAAATGACATGCCTGTCAACCAGTACTTCATAGACTCTTAAAAATATCTTTATGCCATAGAGGGATATGTGAAGTTCACACACTTCTTTGTTGCTTTCCCATTCAATAGTTGGGGGATGAGACATGCACACTCTTCTATATCTCTGCTGAGAAAGCTCCTTTTATGTCTAATCAATCTTTGTAGAAAGAATGGGGAGAGGACTTTGATGGAGTCAAGCCTGAACATTGAGGCAAACTTGATAGTCTATTCCTTGAATTTAAGTCAACATCTCCCATATGTCTCGTTTATGGGTTTTCATTTCTTCTACTATTGCTCTTTTCCACTGTGTTTCTGAGCTTCATGATACGAGATTTTCATCAGGATGTTGACCGTGAGCAAACGTGACTTGATGTAGAAAAGTGGAGAAGTCCCACATTATATAGAGTTAGGCAAGGTTTATAAGTGAAACAATTCATAAACCATAGCTTCAAGGTTTAGGGTTGAGAAGGAGTGTTGAGCCCACTTATATGCATTCTCTTGTTGCTATTGGGCCTAGTCGGATTGTCCCCATTTTCTGGAAGCTTCCTAGGCCCAACAAAATAGCACCAAAGGCCTTGGTTTGTCAAGGTCATGGATGAAGATGATAAAAAAATCAAGTTTGAACAGCATCCATATCGAAAGTTCAATTGTCATGAAAGTGGGCTAATGCCTTCAAAATATGGCCAGATAGGAAGAGAATGTTTGTGGTCACATGGTTAACTCTCACTTGAGGGAGGAATTGTTGTGATATCAAGTGTGAGTGGACTTGACTCGATGGGGAAAGGCGGAAAGTCCCATATTGAATGGAGCTATGCTGAAAAAGAGGCATATAAAAGAAAGTATATAAGTGAAGGGTGTCAAGTTTACTTATATGAATCCTCTTGTTGCTACTAGGTCTGGTTGGATTCTCCCTCTTTTTTGAGATGCTTCTTGAACCTAACAATGATATTTATGAGACATCGTCCAATTTGATGTTGAGTGCGAGATTCGATATTCTTCCCTAAGGATGTAGACCAATTTAATTCCCCATTAGCCCTTCTACAAGATTCGTGGTGTCACTCATGAGAATGAGTGACTATAACCTCACGAGTTTTCCTCTTTAATAGACATAAGGTCATGCATAGTTTTCAATATACGGGTGAATTTGGTCATTCCTAGGGGTCAATTTAGTTTCAGATTCATCATGACTGTTTTCAACGGTACACTAGAAGACCAAATCAGATCAATTCATGCTAATTAAATCACAAGTTGCACTCTCTCGATTACACTTTTAATTATGAGCTTTCATTTAGTGTTCATACAAAATTATAACACTAAAACATCATCAAAGCAATATAGACTAAATACAAAAAAAAAAAAAAAAAAACTAATAGACTAAATCAAAACACACACACACACACACACACGCAACTACAATACCCCACTTCAATTTTTAATTATGAGCTTTCATTTAGTGTCCATACAAAATTATAACACTAAAACATCATCAAAGCAACATAGACTAAATACTCAAAAATACTAATAGACTAAATCAACACACACACATACACACAACTACAATACCCCACTTCAATTTCATGAGTCCAAAAGGCAGAAACGATTTGAGAAACCAACATGGGGCTGTCATACAATGTTTCCTTCTTACAATTCACAGTTCCTAAATTAAGGATTAACTCTGTAATTGGAATAAAATATGGAAACTTAATTACATCACAATTGCAAACTGAAATTAACAGATACCTTCCACCATAGAGAAGAAACCCAAGAGCAGCAAACAAAGAGACCCCTATTACAACATAAATGAATTAGCAACAATTCATGACAGTCATAATCAATAAATAATTTGACCATAACAAATAGTACAAGTTGAGTCTAAAGTAGACAAACCTGCAAAGAACATCTTCGACAGGACAACCAATAAATTGACGGGCTTCCACCATAATATCAGCCACAAAGCGATCTGGCATACATTCAGAAAACAAAACAAATTTAAAATTGTCGAACACAAAGGTACCAGCAACATTAAAACTCATGATATCGATAATTTCCAAGTTTTACACTGTTGCCATTAGACACCAGGACACATTTTCATATCAATTAATTACTCCTAGCATCTTTAAGGCCACAGCCTAATTTTTACTCCCACACAATTTGACCATAGTCACACATCACAACCAAAGCTTAGGCGCCTGACATTTCTTTTTACAAAGATGTGAGGAGATGAAGGGAATAGAGTATTAAATAAGACCCTCCAACTTTCTTCTTAAAGGGACATCATCGACAAACTCATCAACCAGGTATGAAATTGTTGTGCTAAGGCCATTAAAAAACGAGTTACATTTAACACAGTACAACAAACATATCTTTGTACGGTCTCTTCAGATCTTAACATCTTTAAACATAAAACTGTTTACACAGAAGTCCATCAATACTTCAGCAAGCGATCCAGCAAATACCAATTTCAACCTAAACGACCAAGCAAACTAGATGACCCATAGCTGGGACCTCCAAACAAAACTCAGGCAAGAAGTTTCACCTGAACGGCATATACTACAGCATTGATTACATAGAAGCTTGGCCTCAGTCTGTCAGTAGACACAGCACGTGCCTGAAAGATATCAACGTTAACACGGTGAGCAGATCACCAACTTGTAAAATATGCTAGATTGCTAAAATTGAAGAAAAACCAAAAGAGTTAGACAAGATTAATGTTCAACAAATTAAACTGGACTTGCCTGGTAGTATATCTCTGCCCAGAATAGGACCAAGAGTGCATACGTTGTGAAGAAAGCAAGACTTGGCATATCAAGTATGATATGTTGGACAATCTACATACAGGCAATCTAAATATTAGATGCTTGGACAAATACAGCATTATGGCATCACAAGGGGAAGATTGTGTTCCTACCTCTGGCTTCAACTTCTGCACGTCCCGGCGGAATATAAATACAAAACATCGAACTACAAAAGCAGACCGGTATATATTATTGCAGATATTATTCCCACATTTACAGTCGAATTAACATTTAAATCAATAAACACATGGGGAGAATTAAATAATACAAACCCCCGTTCACCAAAAAATTGAGAAAGTGAAAGACTTTCTGCGTGGTCCAACCATATTCCGGTACTCTCAATTGTATACGAACTAGTTGAACCTAAAAACATATGGAGCAAAAAAAATCCAAGTGAATAGGCGTAAAATCTTCATGGCTTCTACAGTTAGACATAATCGCATGTCCCATTCTCTTCAAGCATTCAATGACATACGAAAACCCTAAAAGCCCTTATCCAATAAAGAATTTCAAATCTGCCCAAAAAGCGATTGACGGCGAACGGCAACCCAGAAAGACTCAGCAATGACATTACAAACGTGGAAGCGTTGGGACGGGATTGAAATTACCACAGCAACGACAGCTACGATCCCATAAAGAGCAGCGAGAACGTGGAAGATACGATCCTGCCAGACCGGAGAATCATTGACGTCGTGCCACCAACTGGAGGATTCCGTGAGCTCGATGGCCGCTACAGCCAACCCCACCGCGGAAGACGTCGACACCGGCACGCCGTTGCGACCCATTCAAATTGATTCGATTGTAAGTACGCGCCGGCGAATCTTGTTAGCAAAATCACAAGCGACCTAGATTAATTCGTGAAGACGAAAGAGGAAGGACAGAAGCAGATTATGGACCCTTTTTTATTTCTTTTTTATTTTTACAGTTTCTTCTGTTTTTTTTCCTCGAACCTCAAACGACCGGCACGAATCCAAGAAACGCAATGGGGCGCAACCGGCTAGAGGGGCAATGGACGTCTCTGGAAGATGACCGATGATAGCCGGTCTGCCTGGGGTTTCAAATCCAGGCTTCATCAATCATGGGGCAACGTGTACAAGCGGAATTTTTGTTTTTTAGACCAAAATTATTATTTTGATCATCAATTTAATTGAAGAAAATTTGGTTCAAATTTTTCCCTTGAGAAATATATTGGCCAAAGGACTCCAGTCTTCTTAAGTTGTGTGCAATTATCTTTAAGTACGTATAAAAAAATCTTTAAAAATGACTGAAAATATGTTGCACAAAAAAAAAGTTTTATCATTCAAATTCATATCTTTATCTCTTAAAAATTTTTAAATAAGTACTTCTCAGCGAATTTTTCTTTAATTTAATTCTCGTTGTTGAAAAGTATTGCGTATTAACGATATTGTAATAAACTTATTAAATTTTATTACGTTATATATATACATTTTTTATTGTCATTTAATTAAAACATATGTAGACGAGTTGTTTTTAGATAATTAAATTGAAAAAAAAAACCATTCATGGGATTGGAAAACCTTTTTTAAATTGATAAAAATAAAATTAGGATGAAAATAAGAAGCTATAATGAATGATTAGTAGTTGGACGGTGGATGTTGATTTTAAATATTGTTTTAAAACAATTCATTATCTTTTTAGCTTTTATTGATGTATTTTATTGGATTGGATTGATTGGTTGGAATGAGGGGTAAAAACTGAAAAAGGAGGGAAAGGCGAGATCGGAATGTTTGGTTTTATAGGGACACTTTCAAAGTCATTATTATTCTATGGAATCTTTTTTGAGCTCAATTCTTTTCCATGGAGTGGGGAAAGAAGAAATGGCGTGCCATGCTTGGGAATCCACGTCAAAAATGTCTGTCTCACGGTTACTTCTGATTTTAAATATAAAATTTATTTTATAGTATAAATTATATTATAAAATAAGTTTTATATTTAAACCGAATTATTTTTTTTTGATAAAAATGTTTTATTCATGCATGTATACGGGGGTTTTGATTTTGGTCCCTGTCACGAATTAACTCGCTTTGTTTATTTTAAATTTCATTTTCGCCCCTTAATTAAAGTGAGAAAAAAAATTCCTTCTTCATCTTTTCAGCCTCATCGTTTTAGCCATCCAGGATAATAAATCTATTCATTACTAATGAACTTGTGATTTAATAATATGAAAGCTTTTATATGAACAAGTGATTATGTGTTCAATGAGGCTGTTTTTTTGTTTTTTTGTTTTTTGGTAACATCAATGAGGCTGTTTTAAATAAACATGATGCCGTTATTCGTGCAATGTATGACGTGGAACTCTTATCCGTAAATTAATATATTCCCCAAAAAAAAATTCTACATATTTGCTTCTTGCAGTGCCATCTCAATAGCATAAGAAATACTCCCTCCGTTCCTTATTATAAGAGACATTTGATGCATGGCATGTTCCTATATATAAGAGACACTTACAAGTTGTCTCTATTTTTTTGTGTTGATTTACTATTTTACCATATTTATTATCTCCAACTCACACTTTCTCTCCCTTCCACTTCTCTTTCTTTGAATAATTTAATTGTTCTCTCTTATACTCTCTCTCCTTATTAATGAGGGCATTTTTGGAAAAAATATACTTTTTACACATTAATTGTTCTTAACTAATTTTAACTGTTTTTTGATCAACGTATTTCGGTTATTTGTCTCTTATAATAAGGAACGGAGGGAGTAATAATTATATTCAAGCAAAAAAAAAACTATGTAATATTTTGTATTTAGAAATTTCATGCAAGCTCAAAGCCTTCGTTTATAAATGGTTCATTGGTTTGTAGCATTCCCAAATTTCAATTTAAAGAAAATTATTGATTAAATATTCAAAGATTTAGCTGAAGAATTTTTTTAGATAAACTACTAGGCGCTGATTTGCAGTGAAATTAAGCTAAAAAAAATAAAGTGCCTGACTGGCAACTCGTTTGAGGAGGAGAAAAGTAACTTATACAGGTGATAACTCAATTTGTAAATTTGAACATTGTTTGTTACAGTTTTTAGCCAATCTAATTTATAGGTGAAAAGTTATTTTTTTAAGTACGACCGTAAAAGCACATAAAATTTATTTATGACTTATGCAAAAATAACTTTTTAAAATTTAAAAGACATTTTTATGCTTCTCTTTATATTCCTTCTGCTTCCCGATTAATTTTTAGTTATTTATTTTTAATATTCTCTTAAGTGAAATTATTTTTTAACATTTTTAATGATGTTTTTAATTTTTAATTTTTAATCTTTAATATTATTTTTCATTTTATGTTTACATAAATTATCCAGAGTATATCATCCAATTAATTATTTAATATTATTTGTTTTAAAAAATTTTACATTGATTTCTAATTTAAATATATTTTATTCATTAAATATAACTTCTTCATATTATAATAATTTAAAATTATTATATTTATAAATTCATATTTTTATTATTTATTATTATTAATAAAAGTTATACTCATTTTGGTCATCCTACAAACTAAATTTAGTTATTCAATCATATTTCAAACAACTTTTTTACTTTATAAACTAACTTTTATAAAAGTTAATCCAAACATAAATTGCATTACTCAATCTAACTTTTATTCTCAATCTCATTTTTTAAAATTTGGATTGAGAAAAATTATTTTGTCTACCATTAATCCAAACAATCCTAAGTATATCTCAGCAATCCATATGAAGTAATTTTGTTAAAATTTAATTAAATGCCGTCCTGAAAATTTTTGAACATTTGAGAATTAAAAGAACTCTGCGCCACAGCAATAGAACCGTTTTTATAGGGACTGGATTATAAAAAAAATAAACTATAAATATTGATCTATTAATTGTTGTAACCAATGGGTATTAAAAGATTAAACGTTTCTTAAATTAAGTTAAAATAAAGCTGAACAGTTTCACCCATGCAAGTATACTACTAACCATTTTTCCAAATAATACGCACATAAAAAAACAAGTCGTCAAACTGGTTGAGGCACACAACATCTTTACGCTGTAATATAAAATTTAGTTTGTAGTGTAAAATACCCTACAAACTAAATCTCATTCAGAATCAGCGGTCAAAAGTGCAATGGATGGAACAGCTACAATTTCAGTTTCAGACTCACAAATGTTGTCCTCATCTCACTCTCGCCGCATTCTAAACCTAACGGGTTAATAATGCTGTTTAAGAGCAATATTACAGTACAAAGTAGTTTACAAAGGCTGCTATTCTAGCTCACCAATGAAAGAACCATAAATTTAAACAACACATAGGTAACGACAAAGCAACAAAAGCCCTTTGTGATGATCTCATCATGTTCATCAAAGTTACATTCAATGTGTAGTACGGAAAAGAAAAGAGAAACTGCCAAACCTTCAACCAAACAGCCACGTGCCTAGGGCTCGTCTCAGTGCCCCAGAGATAAAGGAACACACAATGGGCCACACGGTACCAAGTCCCCAAAACTTCAGTAATGAACCTTTGCCAAAAAATTTTGACTGGAGCACCGAAAGAAGTTATTGGCAGAAAACTATTCAATGTCAATATACTTTCTGATTTGGACGAAGTCCATCAGATCTTCTGTTCGAGCGTCACATCAAGTATTCCAATAGATATTTTAGGTTGGAAGTGTTCATCTGTATCCACTTCTTCAATTTCCTGGCAGAAGATTTGTTAGGTTGAATGTCAAGCGTCAATCATAAACATAAATCCCGTTGGCTATCATGTAAAATTATTGTGGGATTCAATAACACAACTTTTTATTCGTAGAAACACAGGCATGTAATTGACATTGCATTTAAACTGAACAAAAATATTTTTCTTCCAAACAAGTAGCAAATCTTAGTACACTGAACTAAATTTATCCAAACGTAGACTCAAAATGGCATACAGCAAGACATTTAGCCATGATCTATTACGTCCAAAACTGAACTTCAAACAAAAAGGGATTCATAAACATCAATGGGCGTCAAAACATAAAAGGTGGGTGAAAAGCTTTTCCAGAGTCAATCACATGAAAGGGGCAACAGACCCCCCAAAAAAAAAACCACAAAAAAAAAGACACTTCTGATGAAAACAGAGCAGACTCAGTCACCT
This sequence comes from Neltuma alba, assembly GCF_004799145.2. NCBI lineage: Eukaryota > Viridiplantae > Streptophyta > Magnoliopsida > Fabales > Fabaceae > Neltuma > Neltuma alba. Next base: position 314,117 of record NW_021637347.1, read on the forward strand.
GAACAACATCCTCTCCCTTGATGACTCGGCCAAATATAATAAGCTTCTCATTTAGATCTGGTATTGGTGCAGTTGTAATGAAAAGATCAAATTTTTTGTTCAAGTGTTTGCCCTTGGAAGTTCCAAGCATGAACGCTTCATGCTTCACGCTAGTAAACATCAAAGAATTTATTAATTAAAAAGGAAATATATTCAACACACAACAACGGTGGTCTTCAGATTGCAGAAGCATCAAAATATAAAACCAAAACAATAATAAAAACCTCGAATAATGTTTTCCTCTTAGGTTCCAATCTTCTGTCGCCCCAGTCCCTTGGTTCTCTCCAGCCTGAATCACATAGTGCTTAATTACATGGTGGAAAAGCATTCCCTTGAATTGCCCTTTTTGACTGCAAAAACAATGCAGTTTAGAACAAAGAACTAAACAAAAGGTAAGATAAATTCAAGAAACTCCATGAGAGAGACCAATTTTTTTGCAACTCAGTGGCCTCAGAAATTGTGCCTTCAGTTTATTCTGTAGGAAAAAAAAAGTAGGGAAAAGTGGGGATCAATCCCTTTGAGAAACTAATCGGCAAATGGTCCATAAGGACTTTGTGCGACTCAACTTTCCTTGTGTACAATCATCCTCCCTTGTGTGATATCTTTGCTTTGTGCAACTGAACTTTTCTTGTGTGCACACCATCTTTCCTACCTATAAGTGAGTCCCTTATGTCCAAATAATGTTTTGTACAAACAATTTTCTCTTTGTACAATTTAACTTCCCTTGTGTGCAACTTATCATCTGTTAAGCGATCTGTCATCCTAAAGACCATTTGCCAATTTATTGTACAATAAGGGATTTACCCCCAATTTTCCCAAAAAAGTACTTCTTGGAGACTATGTACAAAAAAACTGACAGAGCATAAATATTTCACAAACTAAAGTAATTTTTCTCAGATAATATTGACAACTTTGTAGATGAGGCGGCAACATTTGCAAAAATGTTAAGCAATTACTATCATGTTCCACAAAGCAAAATGCCAATATGTTTTGTATAAGTTGTCACATTGTCCAAGTTATGTGCATGTTCTCTTAAAGTTAGTTCACTGAAATGCCTGTCCACTTACATGGATTATACTTTATTTATACCAGACTTCTTCACTGCTCCATCAATTTGTTTCACTATATGATGGACTTATGAACTTAATAAAACTAAAGCCTCTAGCAAACATGTTTTCATTATCTTTTGCATATATCGTGCTATTATTTGCAAGGAAAATAACGTAGAGATTAGTGGAAACATGGCATGACATGCGACATCATCGCAATCTTCCTCAAGCTCAAGAGTTACCCAGACACCTAACGGAATACTGCTCAGACTTTGTGATGACAGTCAACATAATCCTCAATAAGCCCCTCATTATGTTCTGATTTGTAGTTTTTTTCCGTTCCATCTGTTGTTTCAACAGAACAATGTATATGCATATAGTGTGAGTTTTGCATTTACAATGCCAAATACTTTACCAAGCAAATATGGAAGGTATCAATCGCCTTTAGTGCTTAAAATCTATATAGAACCATCTTATTGAATTCCCCTGTTAGGAAGAAAAACAATGAAAACATTCACAAACATATTATAAAAAGGATAGCTGCATAGGGATAAGCCACGCTCACCATAAGTCAATAAATTCATCAACAACTTCAGGAGCACTTTCCTTGTAAAGTTCAATTACTATGGAGCCTTTAGAGGTATTTAAAACCTATTTCAGGAAACAAAGGATCAATTAGCTTAAAAATCAGTAAACACTGTTAAAAATTTTGCTAAAGAAAAGAAGTACTAACGGCAGGTGAATGAAACGTACAGCATATCCGGGCAGCTCAGACTTCTTTGAGTCTCCAAAAGAATTTTCAGCCTAAAGGGGTAAAAGAAAAAAGAAAGGAAATAAGAATATCGACAGATCTATGTAAAAGTCAAGAGTCTACAGAAAAAGTAGTGATTCAAAATGCAAAACCCATTGACCTCCTACCAAACCATGGTCAGCAAAACACAAAGTACGGACCACTTGGTTTCATTTTTATCCCTTTAAGATTCACTACTTCCAATTTAGGCCCGTAGTTCCCCAAACATCAATATTTTCCTCCCCACACATTCTGTAAAACACACCAACAAAGAATGTGACATGATATTATATATGTTGAAAAGATTGACCCCATGTAATTTGTAATTCATACATGATAAACGTCCTCAGATGCCAAAGTCAACCTGGATCTAAAATTCATAGTGCTTCAGTGCCCAGAGATGCTGCGTTTTAAACTCCCATACATTCCTTAAAAATGAAGATTGGCTCTCAATCCTTGTCAATGATCAGTGATTAAAAGAAGCTAACGATCTTCTATTGTGATGAATTGGTAAAGAAACACTCAAATCAAGATTCTTCTATCTTGGCCACCTCACTGTAATAGCAAAATCTTAACCTCGTTCTACCACCATTAATTTAACAACATTGAAAGTCAATGACCATGTTTGAGCAATCTATGAGAATTTAAATGCAGCAGCTCTAGTACCCTAAACTCTACAAAACTTTACTATAATTTAGGGGAAATGTAAGTGCATGTTAGTTGAAATTGGCCATATTTTAAGCAGTTTGCCAGAAATGAGTTATGAAAGGTCAGTTCTTTGACCCATAGAATGCCATCTCAGATAAGCCATCTAGGTTTTTATCAGAGTGAGGGGAGAGGTGAGGTAAAAACTGATCAATTTTCGAGAGTTAAGGGATGAAATTGGAACCAATAAATCATGAGGGGCAAAAATGAAGCCTGCTTCAAAATGAAGGGATGAAAAGTAGACTTTGACCACCCACTTAAATTTGCCCTTAGGTTTCTAATTAAGTGAGGGAAGAAGAAAAACATTGAAGAACTTTGGGGAGTTAAAGAACAAAATTGACACCCAAGCTTTAAGAAAAACGAGAAAACAAAAACATCATGTTGGCCAAAAGAAAAGGATGAAGGATAATATATAACAAGTAGATACAAGAGGACCAAAGAATGATGAAACCAAGCAAAAAGAACTTCAAATTGTACCTGAGAGGTTGTAATGTGGTTCTCTGATGCAAATCTTGACCTGAGCAATTAAATTGTTAGGAAAAAGGAGATGTTCTTCTAAATTTATAAATTTATAAAAGAAAATAGACACGCTTCTCAGCCTTTTCAAGGTGTTGAAGGCACATTAGTCACATAGCCATGACAACGTAATGAAATGTCTCAAACTAACTAACATACAAATCGGCAAAAAATGTTATTCATAAGTTGCTGGTTAGAAAAAGAAAGAAAGAAAGAGACTGGAAATCATATCTCAGTGAAATTAGAAGATTGCCTCCATAATGTTTTGGCTTTATACAAATACTTTAGTGATTTGAATAACACCCTTCCTATTAAGAAAATGTTTTAAGAAATAATAGTGCACGGTCCTTATAATAACGCAACCTCCTTTTTCTTCAAAGAACTCCCGAATGGGAAGCTTAAAACTAGGATTTTAGTATTAAACATGAGCCAAAATGTTCTAAACTACAACCGTACAACTCCCTGTCCTTGTTAAATTATTTTCAATTTTATAAACATAATTTAGATTTATGGTGGGCTATAAACAAATATTAAAAATTAAAATTATTATTTAAATTTTAACTTCAAATGGGATCCTAATGTACTCATTATTGTGCAAAGGCTAATATCTTTCACATTTAGTGCCGGTCAAAAGCTTCTCTCTTTAGTTCAAGTTTGGTTTCAATTTGTAATTATAGCATCTTTTAAAGAGTGAGATTTTTTTTGTTCCTAATATAACATGTGGAGTGTGCAACCAACGACCTCATAAAGGCGTCTGTGGTACATTCATATGTGTATTCTACTAATGCTTTACAGGTCATCATGCACTATGGTAAACTTCCCACACTCACAATTTATCGATTCCTGTTCCTACTACTCTAACTTTCTCAAGAATCACGATCAACTTACAAATTCTTTACTTTTGAAGAAAAGGCATTTTAAAGGAACAAATTTCCTTCTGCCCTGCGTGTAGCATTACAATGAAACTAAAGGATGGATCACCGCAAATTTGAGTGGCACAATAAGCACAGAGTGCAATTTTTGGGCATTTCTTTGTCTGCTAGCATCCCAAACAATGTTCACACGCATTCAAAACAACTCCAGTCATTTTTAACACAAGCTAGAGCTCAAAGTCACCAACTCTAAATTTTTATCATATCCTGTGTTATAACTGTCTACAGTGTTAAACGTATGTAACACATCATTGCCTGCATTCTGAATTGGCTCTCATCAGAAAACCACACCAAATCATTTACTAACCTGTGGGACCAATGTCTGTACGCACTGAACAGGAAAAACACAACCAAGACAGGAATCAAGCTGTAAAATATAATAGTAGTGGCACTTATTCGAGAAGGCCCCTTTTTCCTCTTGCTTTGCTGTAGTAGAGCTTGAGGTTTGATCCTCGCCATTTATCCTAATCATCAGTTTAAGATACCATCAATTCCCAGTCAATGGAAGAGAGCAGGGGACAAAACTAGCAGCTAAAAAATTATAATTAAAAAATGACGAATAATGATTAAAAAATTTTATTCAATATACATAAAGTTCAACTTATTGTTATATATGCATATATGAGGAAAGGGGAAAAAATGGCAAACAGTAAACAAATCAAGCACGATAACTCAGTTTTCAAATTTCAACACGGTCCAATTAACTGTGAGTAATGAATTCTGGACTCTGTCAAACCTCGATCACCAGATTCAGCATCAAGGAAGCCATCTAATCGAGCAGGCATTGAGATCCAATAAATATGAAGAGACAGTAGTATTCATCATGATTTGGCACAACAGAAGAAATGAATTGCGCGAAAAGAACTGGAGAAAAGAAATGAAAAGCCGCCAAGAAGCATTAAATTAAATCCCTAGCTAAAGTTTGGAAAGATAAAAACAAAACCAGCACAAAAACAAGCTAGGTGAAGAAAGAAAAGGACCTGAAGAGTGAAGGAGTCAGAACTATTACGGTCAGCAGCGTGGATCTCAGAAACAAAAACAGCCAGTGAACGAACCGAAGATGGTGCTTGTGTTGATGTGCAGCACAAATTGATGGATCAGCGAAGCACAGAACAGTTACAAAAGGAGGTTCCGTTCCGTCGAGTAGACGAGAGAAAGCTCTCCGACCGAAATTCGGACCAGCTCCGCAGCTGGCGAAATGAATGAGAAGCGAGATTTGCTGCGTCATCTTCCTACTGTAGCAATAATAATAATAATAATAATTTGGGATCAGGATGGTACAAAATTCTTTCAAATTATCTCAAAATACATGAAACGGTATTAGTGTTTTAATTTTTCTGAGGTTAGCATCACAGCCAAGGAAATTGAAAAAAAAAAAAGCCTAAAAAGTTATTTTTTAAGGAACAGTTTTTTCGCCAATTTTTGAAAAACAGTTATAATTAAACGTCATGAACGAGATACATGGATCAATGATAAATATGTATGATATGTAATTCTTTAAAAACATGTTTATAATAACTGTTTGTCGTGGCGAGTGCTGGCGACATTGTAGTTAATATCTAACTCAATGAACATAAACTATTTCAACAAATGCATAAAATAATTAGTTATTTCGTATTAAAAAAATTTTGTTGTTGCTTGCAAAGAGATTTGAAAAGAAAAATATAATACAGGGCTTAAGGATGTAAAATAAAATAAAAAAGGTGTTTGGATGGAAAACAAACTATAATTTTAAAAATGATTTTACAATATATGAAATAAATATGTAGAAAAGTTTATCTCGATTTGTGAAAAAATACTTCTAGAAAGCACTTTTGCCAATAACCAAACACCCCTAAAAACGAGTGCAAGTCTATTTAGGTAAGGATGTACTACTAATTCTGTTCTTTAATATAAAAACTAGTTTGATTTTTAGTTTAATTCTAAATATAAGACACTAATTTACTTTGTCTCTCATATTTATCTATATTTCTCAAAGTAGTCTTTGTAATAGCTGAATGTATTAAAAGTTTCATCAAGTAGTAGTTCTAGCTAATAGACTTGATTAGTAAGGGTATATTAGGGAAAACAATATATATTTATTAGAAATAACTAACAATATATATTTATTAGAAATAACTAACTTAACTAATTTTTTTAATCTATTTAAATTAGTTAACTAGCTTTTATATTATATTAAGGAGGAGAGAAAGTATAATTTTCTCTCCGGCTCTAGTTGAAAGAATATGTAACTCTTTTTTTGGGAAAAAATAGGAAAGAAAATAATATTTTTATTTTAAAAAAAAGAAAGAAAGCAAAAGATATTTAACTGTGTTTAACTATAATTTACATCTTCATTATTCCTTTCACAAAAGTTTTGAACCCACGTCCTTACATTTTAAAAACAAAATAATATAAGCGTTCGGTGTTATTGATTACAAAGCCTGAAATTATAAAAAATGGCTATCTTAAATTTGATTGAAAACCAGAGCTTTGTGTAAACTTTATTGCCTAAATTTTTCACTGAGGGGGGCTCTCTTACATAGCTTTTGAAAATAAAATTAAGAAAATAGAACCCTGAAATCCACTTAGCTGTTTCAGAGGGTGATTAGATAGAAATCAAACCATGATTTTAGAAGTGTTTTTATGATTTACGAAGTAGATATGTAAAGGAGTTTGTTTTGTTTTACAGAAAAATACATTTAAGAAGTGTTTTTAGCAGTAGCCAAACACTCCCTTAGTTGGATGGTAGTTGCAAACAGTTGGATGGTAGTATTATTCAGACTTTGATTTCATTTGCTTCTGTCACGGGGGTTTGAATAGGCATTACGTCTCTATCATCCAACTAATCCACCACGACATCAAATTAACAGAGTGACTTCCTTAACCTTAACTGTAAACGGTGTCGTCACGTTTGGAAATAATTCGTATATGCAAGCGCCCGTTTGGATTGGTGATAAATAACCACGATCAGCATGATTTTTATACGTGACATTGATTAGAAGTTATAATAATATAAACTGAATCTCATTACTAGTAACAAACAACAAGTACAAAGTTACTCCTAATTGTGATTTCTATTTGGATTCTTTTTCTTATAGGGCTGGTTGATTAGTTTGAATATATTAAGAAAATCTATTAATTTAGTTATTTGTAATAAATAAATGTTATCTTTTCTAAAATATCTATGTTAATCAAATATATTAGTTTTAATATTTGATAAAATATTTAACATATGCAGTTACTATAAAAACTGTTTTAAAAAATAAAAAAATAAGAAATAAAATAAATTTAAATCTTATACTACCTCCGGTCATTAATATAAGACTTTATTTGATTTTTATTTTGATCTTAAATATAAGATCTCAATCCACTTTCTCTCTTGTATTTATGCATTTTTTCCCAATGTAGTCCTTCTAACAATGATAGTTCTAGTCAATACACTTGATTAACAAGGATATTTTATGAAAGAAAACATTTGTTTATTATAAATAACTAATTTAATTTATTTTTTTAATCTCTTTAAATTAGTCAACTAACTCTTATAATTATGATCGGAGTTAATATTTATAACTAAATTAAAAGGAACATTTTTATTAGAATAGTATTGGCGACTCGTGCTCTTTTTCCTGCCAGCAGGGAAACGGTCATTCCACATTCACACCCCAGGCAATCCATTATTCCAGTGCCAAAACCGCCGAATTTCAAAGCACTCCCCTTTCTAGAAGCCAATGAGGTCCATTCCCCGCTGCACGCGATGAGACTCAGCCCCAGATAAATCTGACATTTGGTTTCACAACAAAAGACAGCATAAGATGTCATGGTGCAAGAAAATTAATCTTTTCATCGTGATAGTTTTTACTCATTTATAACTCAGTTTTTATATTTTGACTCAGTGTAATTTATTTCTTATAGTTTTAAATCAGTTGTAGCTCAATTTTCTAAGTTTGACCACAGCAACTGGATCTCTATATTTTTAACTATTTTATAACTTAAACCCTCTTTTTATTAAATATGTGATTTCATTTTTCAAAAACACAAGGACTAAATTATAAAACAGATAAAATTGTAGGGATCGAGTTATAGCGAGTCAAAATTCAAGTACTAAGTTACAACTGAGTCAAAATTATAAAGACTGAATTGTACCGAATCAAAATATAGGGACTGAATGACAAACGTGTCAAAACTATAAGGATTAAAAGATTAATTTTCCTACTTTTTTTTATTTAAGAAGAAGGATAGATACTAATGATCAGCGTTCACAAATAAAAAATATATCCAACACTAACAAGGTATTGGTTGAGGTGTTAAATAGTTTTATCTCTGTAAGAAAGAAAATACAAGTCCAAATTCTAAAAAGCGTATTTATTGAAAGAGATAAAAACTTTTTTCCCTCCAAATCTTTAAAAAGAAAACCTTTGATGAAATCAGAAAAGAAAATATGTCAGACTTATAACTTCCCACTTACTAAAAGATTTTATCCCGCTAGATCAACAGACTATTTACAGAAATAAGAGAGTATCGTCCCATCTAGAGTCAATTTTGATGCCTGCTGACAAAGATTCTTCAAATGGTGGAGTAGTCTAGTATTTTCGGCTCCTCACAAGGAAAAAAGCAAAAGACAGGTGGGAAAGAATACTGGACTGTTATGATTAAGGGGTGAGCAAAAGACCATTTGCTTTGGTCTAAAAACTAAGGAGCCGTTTGGTTCAATTCTTATGTGCCTAAAGGTGGTAATGCAATGGAATATAGGTTACGTTTGGTAGAAAGCATTGAAAATGAGGGATTGGGATTGGGATTACAATTGAAAAAATCTATTAAGAGAGTGTTTAGTATAAGAGATTGTTTGATATATGGGATTAGTCAAAGCCATGTATGTGGGATTAGAGAATACCATGGGGGGAAGTGGTATTCCCCAATCCCACCTTTATGGGCATACCTAATCCCATATAACAAACAATTATTCATACTAAGTACTATTTTAATGATTTTTTCAATTGCAATTCCAATCCCAATCCCTCATTTTCAATGCTTCGTACCAAACGGGACCATAATGTAATGTTTATTACCATCCATATGTTTGGTATGTTACTAAGAAGATTGAGCAAAAAAATTACCTTTTATATTTAATCAAATAAAGTTAAGAATAACTCCTTTACCGGATCCTTTCTTCCTAGATTCATTATCTTCTTTCCCAACAAAAATCTGAAGCACGAGTATGGATTCACAACCTTCTTCCTCGAGCAAACCAAAAAAAAAAATTGTCTGAGGCAGTTCATAGTGGTCACAACCATTTCCATGGCTATCTCCGATTAGAGGCAGTTCATGGTCATCAAACTCTTTTGACTTTATGACAATAGATACTCCAATCAATATTACTTGGCACTCCATATTGGGACCTCATCTCTTTCCCTTTCTGCTGGGAAAAAAAAAACAATATCACAGAGCTATTCTTTTTTCAGATCTGAACAATACAATTGGAATATTACAATTTTTTGGGTAGTGAACATGGGACTGAAACGATGGTTATTGTGGGTGTTGGGTGTGGTGGTGCTCACGGTGGTAAGTTCATCAACGGCGAGAAGAGGTGGATGATAAAGAAAAGGTGGAAGAAGGTAACAAAGATTGGAGGGCAAAAGAGACTTTTTGAAATATGCAATGAGATGGTATTAATGATTCATAAGGGGGAAGGTATGAATGAAGATTACCAGATTTTTGATAATCATTATTACTATGGTAAAGATTATTACCATATTAAAGAGTAACCAAACACTCATATCTTGGTAATGTAATTATAGTTACTGTTGCAGGCCTGTAATGGGATTGAACCAAACAGGCTCTAAATGCACCTTGTTAGTTAAAACTTAAAAAAGAAAAAATAATTAAATAAACAGAATCATCGAACAAAGCCACGTGGTGAACAGTGCGGGGAAAAAGAAATAACAAATCTGTTTACATGGGTTGAATTGAACTGAATACCTTGGGATAGTCTGATATAATGGTCTGCGCCAACTGGGCCTCTCTGTTTTTCTGATCCCATGACTCGTTTCGATGTCCCTGCCTAGAAGGAGGGAAAATCACGTAGGACGGAAATCTTTTAGTAAATGCTAAATAATGTTACTCCTCCGGTCCTTATTATAAGACCTAATTTGACTTTTTATTTGGTCCTAATTATAAGACCCAATCCATTTTTTCTCTTATATTTATGCATTTTTTTCCAAGATAATCCTTCTAATAATGATAGTTTTAGCCAATATACTTAATTAGCAAGGATATATTAGGAATAACAACACTTATTTATTATAAATAACCAACTTAACTTACTTCCTTAATCTCCTCAAATAAGTCAATTGGGTCTTATAATTAGGACCGGAGGAGTAATTTAAAAGGAGTCAGGGAACAACAGGAACATCTAGTTTTTTTTTTAATAACAAATAATTTTCACCTCCTGCCTAAAAAAGTGGTGGTTGATTAAAAACATAGAAATTGTGAAATTAGTTAAGTGATTAACTAATGTTTTCTTTGAGAGTTGCACGGGAGATTGCATGTCAATCTCTTTGCAAAACTATTAAAATTTCATCAATAACATCTCTAAAAAGGAGTGCTTGCTATCACAAGTCACAACCCCTGAAAACTAAATTAATGATTTCTTTTTTTTAGTTACAAAAAGTTTAAGTGAGCTAGATATCTGGAATTTATCCAGGTTAAGATATGCTTCAAAACTAAAAGAGAATTTAGAGTTTGAACTTATGATCTTGTGAGTTATGAATCAATTTTTTTACTAATTTGACTAACTTTTAATAGCAACTAATAATTTCTATATAATTAGAACAAATAGCAATTTTATTGAAACTTTTGACGTAAGTATTGTTGAGGCCATTTTAGAACCCAACAAGGTTCAGCAACAATGTGCATACCTAGTTTTGCAACTGTATCCGCATATCTACATATCTAGTTGTTGTTATTGTCTCTCACAGCCCCTCAACAATGGCTTCCACTGAAAATACCAAACTCAATTCAATATAATCTATTATAAATTCATTTAGAATGGCCTATAAGCAGTTTTTTAATTGTAATTTACAAAATACATGATATGTATGAGGAGTTTTGTTTTGACTTATATAAAATGTATTTATAAAAATGATGTCAAACAAGCACTTATGGCCTATTTGAAATGTCTTATAAACAGCTTTTCGATTATGATTTATGATATGAAAAAAGTTTTATCTCTATTTATGTGCTTATAGGTATTTATAGTGATGCCAAACAAGTACTTAGTTCTCTTTTCTCAAGATGAAGATTAAGCCTGAATAATTCAATCATTTTAATTTATAGATATTTGACTCTACAGTTGGCACAAATAAACGTATATTGGGGCAAAATTAATTTATTACTATAATTTATACTTTTTCGTTCTATTCCTAAAATTCTAAATCACTTAAAAATGGAGTATAAAATAATGTTCGGGGGACAAGGGACACCACGGTTTAGAGTGACAACGTGTATGCTTGCGATGCCCGCGCTCGTCGTTTTCGACAACCGCCTTTTTCCCCTCCAATTCTAATTTCTATTTCTCCTTCCGACTTCAAAACGCCCCCCCGAACGAATGGGCACTTCCTAGCTCCTTCACTTCAATCCTGCTTCAACATTCTAAGCTCTCCCTCTAGGGCACACATTTATCATTCACCTCCAAGTCTCGGTGATGAAGCGCGATTTCTACGAAATCTCCGACGACGAATGGGAGAACCATTCCTTTAAGCCCTCGCGAGTTTTGAAGAAGTCACAGACTTCTGCTCCGCCTCCGATCGAGTCCTTTGCTTTTCGGCCTGTCAAGCAGGACAATTCTGATCAAAGCAGCGATGACTGCGTCCAAGTGGAAGAGAATTTGGAGGATGAGGATGTGGAGCTGGAGGAAGACAAGTCTGGGGCAGCGGCAAATCGTGGCCGTCGGTTCGTTGTCGACGACGAGGAGAGCGATAAGGATGTTGCAGAAGTGTATGAAATAAAATCATCGGATGAGGATGAAATAGAAGAGGAGGAAGCGGATGAAAACGATGTAGTGGGGAGGGCTTTGTATAAATGTGCAAAAATATCTGCAGAATTGAAAAGAGAGCTATATGGGTCATCGGGGACTACTTGCGATCGGTATTCTGAGGCAGAATCTTCTTCAGTGAGAATTGTAAATCAGGTGCCTCAAGTTTATCTGTATTGTTGATTTGATTTTGAACTTTAATTCAAGCATGCCAAACACATATCTGTAGTAAGCTTGAGTTAAGAGACGTAATGTACGTAGCTTATTGTTTTGTTTGCCGGGCCTTTCGGCTTGATTGAACTAAATTGGATTTCATCAACTGCTTTTTAGGATGATATTGATGTGGCATGTGGGTCTGAGGACTCTGATTTTCAGCCTATCCTTAAGCCATATCAGCTGGTTGGTGTCAACTTTTTGCTTTTGTTGTATCGGAAAGGCATTGGAGGAGGTACGTATGTTTCCAACTACTGGGAGTCTACCGTTAGTAGCATGCCTTGCTTTCGAGCTCTCTACCTCTTATGAAGTTGAATTATTTGGTGCTGATTGATATAGTGCACTAACACACTGCGGTAATTTTAAGTAGACATTAGGATTAAAGCTTTCAACGTACTTTGTTCTCCAAATGTATACTTCTTACCCCACTGTTGTCACTGGAATTGTTCAACATGCCTACTCCAGCAAGGATTGGTACTATTTTGAGGGGGAATTCTCTTCCTTTACGCTAATCATATTATCCAGTGCTGAACCAAATCGAAGACATCTGATCCAGTGGATAGATCTTTCTTTGTCATCTAATTGATCATGGCTTTATTTTAGATACATTAGGGTATACATCCTTTGTAGTATGAAAACATTTTACCTATTGTATAGGTCTTTGGTTTCGAGTGTCTCTTTTTTGTGTGAATTATGTGGTTGCCTGGACTGTGTTTTAGATTGGCTTGCTTCTATGTACTTGACCTTTTATATGCTTGCTTATTGAAACAAGATTATGCAATGGCGACCTATATTTATTTGTTTCAGATTTTTTCTGGTTCATTTGATATAAACTTTGAGATGGGTATAATGTCAAAATTGACATTTGTTTTCATATGCCGTACAGCCATATTGGCAGATGAAATGGGTCTTGGGAAAACGGTTCAGGTATTTTGTACTACCTCTGGATTGCTTATGTGACATAATTTTAAATTTTATTCTTGGCTCATTAGATTAAGAGATGTTTTTGTCTAACAGGCTATCACATATCTAACCTTGTTGAAACACCTTCACAATGATCCCGGTCCTCATCTTATAGTATGTCCTGCTTCTGTTTTGGAAAATTGGGAAAGGGAGATGCGAAGGTGGTGCCCATCCTTTTCTGTTCTCCAATACCATGGCGCTGGACGAGCAACATACTTCAAGGAGTTAAGCTATTTGTCTAAGGCGGGATTACCTCCTCCATTTAATGTTCTTCTTGTCTGCTATTCACTTTTTGAACGGCACAGGTTCATTTCTTTACATAGCACTTCCAATTCTAAGTTTTTTTTTTTTGACATGAGTTAAAATTTTTAATTTATATTATCTTTAGTGCACAGCAGAAAGATGATCGCAAAATTCTGAAGCGTTGGAAGTGGAGCTGTGTTTTGATGGATGAGGCACATGCTTTGAAGGATAAGAATAGCTATAGGTGGAAGAATCTAATGTCTGTTGCACGCAATGCAAACCAGCGTTTGATGCTGACGGGGACACCCCTTCAAAATGATCTTCATGTATGCCTTTCATGTGATTCATGCATCGGTATTAAAAATTTGATTTCATATAGGTGTTTTGTGCATGTTGATTAACACTGAAGATTGTTGGTGGCAAGACGAGTGCATTATATTAATGATGATTTGCAAGTGAAAAGTTTGGGAATACACTAGTACCATAGTTAACCTCCAAAGAAAGTAGCAATTATCTGGTACATAAATCGTCCAAGATGCATTTTCAAAATGCCTATTGGCTTATATGAGAATAACTAGAACTGGGGGTAAGAGAGAAGACAACTTATCTCAGTTAAATGATTCTAGGCATGTAGTTTAGTCTCGTGCAACAATCTCTCTGCCTACTAATGTGCTAGCATTACTGCAACAACTGTTCCCCCCCCCCCCCTCATCAAGTAAACCCTTGAGATCTCTTGCTGATCTTGTTACAGGAATTATGGTCATTGTTGGAGTTCATGATGCCAGATATTTTTGCTACAGAAGATGTTGACTTGAAAAGGTTACTGAACACAGAAGATGGAGATTTAGTTGGTCGCATGAAGTCCATTTTGGGGCCATTTATTTTACGGCGACTAAAATCTGATGTGATGCAGCAGCTTGTTCCTAAAATCCAACGAGTGTGTGGATCACCTTTAGTGCTGGTTTTGTTTAGCTGTGTTGCTTCATTATAAGCTTGCCATTTACAAGGCCAAGATGTGTTGCTGCAGGTTGAATATGTTGTAATGGAAGTGCAACAGGAAAATTCTTATAAGGAAGCCATTCAGGAGTATCGTGCTATTTCACAAGCTCGAATGGCAAAATGTTCAGGGCCTAACTCTAATAATATTCTTGAAGTTCTTCCTCGTCGACAAATTAACAATTATTTTGTTCAGTTTCGCAAGGTTCTGGATGCTAAACATATATAAGCTTTGATAAATACTCCTGCTATTTTTATTCCATTGAAATTGCATCCGTTTTATAGTCATATATATGTTTTGTTCTTATTTCAGATTGCAAATCATCCCTTGTTGATTAGGCGAATCTATAGTGATGAGGATGTCATTCGCTTTGCTAGGAAGTTGCATCCGGTGGGTGCTTTTGGCTTTGAATGTACTTTGGACAGAGTTATTGAGGAACTTAAAAGTTACAATGACTTCTCTATTCACCGGGTAAGTCTTCCACCGTTGAAAATGCGTTTCTTCGCAACAATTCTATGGCTTAGTTTTTGATAAATAATTATATTTGAAAATGAAGTAGAATTTTTTATCCTTTATATCCTTTATGCATAGGTAGTATCTCTAGAAGCAAATAACAATAGACCAGCTCAAATAAACTAGGGAGAGCTACATTTTGCTTCCTTAAATTAGACCTAATAATACGTTGGGGGGGGGGGGGGAATAAACTAGGGAGGGCTACATTTTGCTTCCTGGAATAAGGTTGGCGAATATTTTTAACATTAGGGGTATTTTTAATTATATTTTAGTCATTTCGTTAGTCTGTGTGCTTTTTTGTAATTGTCGTCTATAGTAGCCTTCTTTATCTATAAATATACCCATTTATTTTGGCTTATTCATCATAATTTGTTTGGACTGAACCCTATTCATCATGATAGAAGGAAGAATTCTACCCTTCTCATCATACGATTGATCTCCCAACCTCTAAAGTCTTATGACAACAACACAGACACTTTGCTTTCAATACATGTAACTATCTCTTCGATGCATAATACTTTTTCTACATTGTCAGTTCCTCTTGATATGATTACTCTATGAACTTGCAAAACTTCCTAAACTGAATATCTCATAACAATGTACAGCCATAAACATCCTATTTCTTAGGATAAGAGAAATTCGGCTTGTATCATTTGTTGCTCATTACGTAATGAAGTATGCAAACTGTGTCGGATAGGCATATAACAAGTTGTTTCTTAATGCAAACCCAGTTAGAGCATAAGAGTTCTGACCCCTTAATGTAGAACAGGGGAGGGGAAAGGGAGAGGGGGGATTAGAGAGGAGAGAAAACTTAAGAGGGAAGGCAATTCAATATTCAATTCTCATTTAAAGTAAGGCTCTTAAGGTTGAAGCATTTTACGACTTTAGGCAGCTTTTGGGAACGGAAGTGAAGCGAAGCAAAACCTGGCTCAAATACCAAATGATGTAGAACGTGAGAGGGGAAAGGGAGAATAGTAAGGAAAAAGGGGCAGAGAACCAGATGAATGGAGGGAAAGAGAAGTAATTCAAGGGGGAGTGAATACTCAAATACCAATCTAATTCAATTCGTCAAAAAGGCTAACAACTAAGATGTGTTAAGGCCTATCTATAGAGCCTTATCTCTAACGCTATCACTAAAAGTAAATATTCCATATCAGAATTAAATCCAAATATTGTAGAATATTAAAGATAACCTAGCAATCTAAATATTACATTTATCTAAACCAAATCCTAATTCAGATCTGAGAGATGTAAGTGGAGTTTATTTATAGTATGGACTATCTCATGTACAAGTATTATAAACCCTTTAGCCTGAAAGTCTTTCAGCGTTTCACTCGTTTATGAGCAATGAAGCTCTGGATATTGACTTGAAGCCCCCGATTTTTTTTTTTTGAACCTTGTTAACTAGATGCTATAGACGATGGAGAATCCCTAAACATGTGGGCGAGGATTCAAGTGTCATTGCAAATTCATGAACTGGGCTACTTGGCTTTTTTTGATACTGTTGTAGTTAGTACTATTCTGAAAAGGAATAGGGAAATTCAAGCTTCCGTTACTTTAAACTTTTTATTGATTATTTTCTGACGGTCTTCTTCAATCTCATTCAGACAAGATATCAAATTTTAACTTGTATTGCGCTAAATGATCAGATGAGATATTTAAGTAAATAGTCTAATATATTTAAACCGTTGCCTGTTTGAATCCTTTGCAGCTTTTACTTCATTATGGTGTCAATGATAGAAAGGGTATCCTTCCAGATAGAAGTGTTATGTCTTCTGCAAAATGTCGGGTATGATTTGATTGACTTAAACAAGTTATGTTAGCAAAAATTACTCACAGGCAACCATACGTTTTGGTTACACGTGCTCAATTTGGGTTGCACTTTTGTTTATGTAGGCCTTAGCAGACCTTCTTCCTTCACTTCAAAATGGCGGTCATCGGGTTTTAATATTTAGTCAGTGGACATCTATGCTCGATATATTGGAGTGGTCACTTGATGTCATGGGTTTGACCTACAGACGGCTTGATGGAAGGTACATGCTTAATTAAGTATGCTTCCTTTGTGATGTGTGCCTATTAAGTGCTGAGTTTTAAATACTCATAGGTGATGGGAGTGTCTTGTTACTTGTTGATTTCTAACTCTTTCAAAGCGGTGTGCGTGTATGCATGCCTGCCATTTTTAAACACTGATGGATGGTTGCAGCTTTTCCTTCCTCTCTGAACCCAACTGTGATTGCCAGTACGCAGGTGACAGAGAGGCAAACAATAGTTGATACGTTCAATAATGATACTTCTATATTTGCTTGCTTGCTTTCTACAAGAGCTGGAGGACAAGGCTTGAACTTGACAGGAGCTGATACTGTTGTAATTCATGACATGGATTTCAATCCACAGATTGATAGACAGGCAGAAGATCGTTGCCATAGGATAGGTCAAACGAAGCCTGTAACTATATATCGGTACTTGTTCATCACACTTGTCCTTCGCTTGGTTGTCAAAAAAGTACTGTTGCATGCGTTGATGGACTAATGCTTCTGATAATACCATTGCAGGCTGGTGACCAAGGGTACAGTTGATGAAAATGTATACGAGATTGCCAAAAGAAAGCTTGTGTTGGATGCTGCGGTCCTTGAATCTGGCATGGAGATGGATGATAAAGGTGACATGCCTGAGAAGACCATGGGAGAGATATTATCTGCAATTCTTTTGGGTTAACATGTGGAGACTTCAAGACAAGTTCCCCCCCCCCCCCCAAAAAAAAAAACCAAAAAAAAAGGTTGACACTCCTAGTTTTTTAGAACCATCCCAAGAGGTAGGAGAAAGAGAATTGGTGACCCTGATAAATTGGTGAGAATATCACAGGTGTACATTAACATTAATCTATAGATGGCACATGAGTAGTCATATTTTAACTATCGGTAGGGGAGTGAGTATGAATATCAGTGTAATGATTAACCGATGTGCCGCCCTCATTTTCTTGAAGCCCCAGAAGGCAGCAGCTGCTTGGGTTGTAGTCTGATGGGAATAGTGCATATTGTTAGCTAACAGTAGTGTTTTGTTTATTCGAAGCTGCAGATTTCTTTGCGCCATACGCTTTTACGCACGACGTCAAGTTCAGGGTTAAGTTCACGAACAGCCAATTTAATTTTAAATGTTATGGCAGTTGCTTTTATCAACAGTTGTATGTATTCTGGTTATTTTAATGAAATTTTTCGATAATCTATGGTTTGGTTCATAAGTTTTACTATCAATTCATTCTTAATTTAAACCTCATTTCCAATGCATTTGCTGTTGTCTTCTCACAGTTTATTCTTTTTTCTAGCGTCACAAATCGCAAGTCCTTAATAGGCTTAATATCTTCCTTTTTATGAAAAATAGTTAAAACTAGATTAATTTTTGGGTCTCAAATAACGATTTAACCCAGATCCTTTTCCTTTCAGAATCCCATTTTTACTCTTGGATTAAAAAATGAGTTAGATTTAATATTTTTAAGAATGGATGTCCAATTAGGAGGAGTTTTGAGAAGGACGAGGTCCAACAAATAAAATGGTAAATTTGCCAAGTGTTTTAGAATAATTAAAGCTTATTATTGTTATTTTCAGCTAGGCAGGTCAAAAGGGGAAGTTTATAATCAAAATAAAAAAATTAATACAAATTTTAGTCATTTTGATTTTGGTTTTTTAAATTTCAAATGATAGATTTTAATCCTTTGATTTTATTTTTATTTAAAATATTATTTCTTATAACTCAATAAGAACTTAGATAATTTCTAGGTGAAACATAAAAAATTAAAATCAAAATAAAAATTATATTAATCCAGAATAAAATAAAAGAATAAAGGAAAAGAACAGATAAATAATTGCGCCCTCACGTTGCGGGACTAGATTTTTGACTTCTCATATAAGAACACAGTCAGAAAACTCTTCGAAAATAATTGGACTCGACGTTGACCAACGAAAATGACCAGGCTCATAGGAGCTTATGAAAGACATTTTTAACACAACTGCAAACTTCAACTCGGGCTTGGTGGGGTGCGCCTGGCCCGCGCAGTAGTGCAACGCGTGGGCGACGCTCGAGGATCCCAGCAGCAAGCTGCTGTGGTGGATCCTCCCCCTAATTAATTTAATATCATGTGGGCCGATGGCCCACGTATCAGATATTAAACTGATAAGAACAGATACTACACTTGATCTTAGCCAAAAGGCCGAGAAAGGTATGCTTTGAAACGTCGCTCCGTTAGGCTTATATAGGTGCTCTATGCCTTGCTGCCTCTACATCTGCTCAGTGTGGGACTCTTTGAAGGCGCAAGAAACTACAATAGCCGGTGTGACAGCGGGTTTCTTTCGACTCTATTGCCGAAATGTCTTCTTGAACTTCAGTTATCCTACATTTGAATACTAAACATCGCAGTTTCTTACTAAAATTATTTGACGAATTTATAACTTGCCAACAATGGAAAGGCTGGACTTGATGTTTTGCAGTAACAAACGTCAAGGAGTATGTGAATCTCTTTCGGGTCTGATTCTCAGTTTGACGTTTAACAAGTTCTTCCACACATTGTTCTGGCAGGAATCACCCTATCAAGAAACTAACATTCATTTTACTGTGTAAAGCTACTTCAGCACCATTTTTTCTTGTTCTTTTAGTCATGAAATGTCTCGTTCGATTCAGATAGAACAACTGAATTGTGTGCCTTTTAAGGCCACTTGTTTTGCCTAGTGACAGGTTTGAGCTTAGTGGCGAATTGGGTTCTCCTTGGCTTCATTCACGATCATTATTTTATTGCATCTTCTGCGTGTGATATTCTTATGTTTCTAATTTTTGTTCAAGTGCATGGAAACCCTAATGAACTGATTCGGGATTTCATTTGCCTGCGTGCCTTCAACTTGAGCGTCCCACGCATTGATGATTACGTTCATAGGCGCTGTGCTTCATTGTTTGTTTCAGTAGTATCATTGAAATCAGGTGGCTCATGATCAATTACAATAAATTACGCACATTATACGAAATAAACCGCACTGTTCACATCTTGTGAAAATTATGACATGCTATATTTAATTCACATGGCTTCTCATCCGCCGACTCAATTTACAAAGCAGCATACCGAGAGTGTTTTAAGAACAAATACATCAGAGAACTACATAAGAATATGATGGTGCAGGACAACAATCAGGGTTTTAAGGAATCGATATGTTTCAGCATCGTCTTGGTAGATTCATGAGCAAAATATTTTTGCCTCAGCAAAACATAGGGGTATCCGACAAATGACAAAATATGGGCAGGCTTTGAGAATGAAACTACTTCATACCATACTTGGCCTTTCTCATCCATCTCAATTGAAAATCGCTCCTCTCCGGCCTGTTTCCACAGAGAGTAATATTTCAAACATGATTAGAAGCCAAGAATCATAAATACATATTTGATCCCACAATATATGTAACATGAAATACGAAAGTTCTTGAAATTTTAAGATACAGAGATATGTGTGTCTGGATTCAACAAACTACAGCATAATGATGGGGGGGGTTTCACTAGCTAAACAGTGAAGAACAGTTGACACAAAGGAATGTTATCACAGAGATATAGAGAATATCTAGCTTGAGAGACAGATTTTTCAAGGAAAACTTGAAGTTCTTATGCAATGGCAAGACTTAGTAGAATCCAAAAAGGCAGGTGGTATTAGTATATCCTCAATTATAAAAGCATTATAAATGCAGGTTGGAGGGGGAGGTCATTAATTAATGGGGTGGGGAGGGAAGAGATACCAGCATGAAGGGAATATAACAGAATGGGGGAGGGAGATTCTGGAAGAGAGTCACATAGATGGCCCTTAGATGAGTTATTGTGCTGAAGTGATTTTTTTTTTTTTGTGGCTTGCAACCAGTGATTGCTTCTAATCCTCAAGAAAAGCTCAGGTACTAATTAATCACTGTACATAATGAGATAAGAAAACAGAGATGTTTTCAGGTCTCGAAACATAAGAACACTGTTAAAGCGACATTGCTGCACCATGCAGTGCGGGGCAATTACAAAGAGCCAGATTTCCAATAAAGAAACTCCAAAGACTATTGGATTTTATAACTGCACAGAAAGCATTGGATAAGGAGGTATTTTCAGCTTCACATCTGCATCTCCAAGCGGAAAGAATTTAATCACTTAAAAAATTTTAAGACTCCAGTCACATCCCCATAATCCCGAGACAAAGAAAAGCAGCAGGACTGCAGGAGGAAAGTACTCACCAGTAAGTGACCACCCAGAGTGCCACTTCCAAAACCAAAGGAGGCATTTCGGTTTTTTTTAGTTCTACTTTCATTCACATATACAACCTGAAGAGGCATCATGAGCCATGGGACGAACTCCTTTACACAAGCACAGAACTTCACTCCTTGTTGAACCGGAGTTTTTGGATCAACAAATGACCAATTCAATCCGAAATGCCTGAAAATGATATCAGTCATGGCTCAGCAATCCTGCGCCTATAAATGTATGCATGCATCAGAAAACAGGAGTGACATAAGCAAACCTCCAACTTCTGAGAGCACTCTTGCCCTTTTCAAAAGTGTCAAGACCAGAACCTACCAAAACTCGAGCATGGTTTAGTAAGAATCCACCTTTGGAGAACCCTTCATCTTCTTTAAGGGAAGACAAGGATTTAGCAGTAGCTCCTCTATATTTAACA
Source organism: Neltuma alba (assembly GCF_004799145.2). Lineage (NCBI taxonomy): Eukaryota > Viridiplantae > Streptophyta > Magnoliopsida > Fabales > Fabaceae > Neltuma > Neltuma alba. The sequence goes on from NW_021637347.1 coordinate 335,767, forward strand.
TCATAATTGAAAGTATCAGACCTGGTTGACAAGCAAGAGGAAAAAGTTTGAACATTAGAATGCTCGAGAAGCTAAAAATCCAAAAAAAAAGAAAAAAGAAGTCAAACATCATCTGATTACTTATCAATGCAAGCTTTCTGGTCTTGGAGAGTTGGCCGATGCCAGCACAAGAAAACCATCTGTGTTCAATAATTGTACATATTGCAGAGTTTTAGCAGCAGAGACAGATTTGAATATTATCAAAATACCCTCCACAAGCCACTGGAGAGTAGTTCAAGTGATTGGGGATGATGGGTCAAACGTTTGATACTGCTATTGCGCACACAAAAATATGCACGCACAAACACACCTACAGAATCAAAGTTTTGGCTTGTTTTCGGAACTAAATTCAGTCAATGGTCTGCGGAAAAGCAAGCTGGTTAAACTCGTTGACCATTGGCCAAATACAGGAACTTCATTCAGTCACAAAATGAAAAAGGACAATAGGCTTAGAAAGATGTGCTGTGCTTTCTTCAATTAACCAGAAGATGAAATCGAGATAAATGACAAGAACAGACGAGTTGCGAAAACAAAACGAGACGTTAGAACTTAGAACATAACAAACTTATGGCAAGCGAGAAACTTTGTGGTATTGTTAATTATGCGACATGGTAAGTCTGCAAAATTTACTGAAGCGAAGTTTAATGGCTGAAAGCCAAATAGGTTTTAATGCCATTAAATTCATGTACATTCGCGCGCGCGCGTGTGAGTTGTCTAGCTTTGAAGATGCAAGTTCATGCACCCACCAAAATTGCTGTGGATAAACACTTGAAAACTTTCGAAGCGGTAATTCGACTGGATTCCTAGGCCCAGACAAGTTAACAAAATCATGGAATTTGGAAATAGCGCAGAGAGGGACTTAGGATTCAGAAGCCGCGGGAAAGAACAGGAGTCAACAATGACAAATTCTATTTGCCCAAAAAAAAAAAAACAATGACGCGACGTAAACGAGGGAGAGGAAAGGGCAATCAAGTGACGAACCTTAACCAGTCTGCCGGAAAAGTGGCCGTACCGCTGTACGCTGCAGATGACGACGCCGGGGTAAGCTTGAGAGATGAGAATGAGCCCACGTCTTAGAAAAATGAGAGATGACAACCAACAGAACACAAAATAACTCGCATGCGACTTCGATTCTCTCCACTACCTTCCCATCTTCTTTCCCTCCACTATCCTTTTTTTCTCTTCACAACTATTGGATCAAAACTCCAATAGTTCAGATTTAATATCTTATAAAAATAATATTATTAAACAAATAAATAAATAAATTTAAACTGTTAAAATCTGGTCTGAATAGTTTACAATTGTAATAAAAAAATTAAAAAAAATTTGCTCTATAATAACATTATGTAGTTATGAACTGTTCAGATTAGATTTTAACAGTTTAAATTTATTTATCTACTTTTTATCATAATATTTATTTTTATAAAATGTTATAAAATATTAAATCTGGATCATTGGAATTTTGATCCAATAGTTGTGAAAAGAAAAGGAGGGTGGTGGAAGGGAAGAGGATGAGAAAGGTAGTGGAGAGAATCCAATTCCGAAATCTTGCGCTACAAATTGGGGCCTCTGAGGAGAGATTATGTGCAACAAAAACGCACTTCAGTGACTAATAATCCGCCACTGCAAAATGAAGAGAACATCTTGTTTTGCGCCCTTAATCTCAAATGCACCTTGCAGATTGTGTGCGCATGCCAATTATTCAGAGTGTTTCAACAATGATTAGCTAATGACTTCAATTGAATTTGATTTCTGAATAGCAAATTCGGTCCATGACAATCCACAGCAAATACTTACTTCAATTTCTAATCTCCAAAAAAAAATGATAAAAATGTAGATAAATTAATTTTAAAATTACTACTTTATAAAAATTAATTTTTCTATTTGAAAATTATAAAATGGAAGTAGTCGAAATTAAATTCAAAATTATCCGTACTTCATTATTCTGATGAATACGCAAGTATCATTGTGATAAGTATGAAAATGAAATATATGTCAATTCTTTTTATTACTATCTTATGTATGTATGTCAATTCTTTTTTTGCCAGAATCCTCACTCTATTTGCTTACGTAGACATTATAATGACTTGATTGCAACCAGTAGCATGAAAGTTTAATGATCAACTTACGTATTGAATTTTATATGGAGTTGATTGAAGAAAATAAAAACTGTGGGTGCTAATTTGAAATCAGGGCAAGTTATAGCACTTAATATTAGTTTTTTTTTTCATTTTGGTTATTCTAATGTTTGATTAGAAGTAAAATTATGATTTTAAAAATATTTTTATGATATATAAAATAAATACGTAGAAAAATATTTTTAAAAAATACTTTTAGTTATCCAAACATCCCTTTAACTTCTTCGGATCCGGGGACTGATGCCGATCTGATGCGGCATTCCAATTTTCCAGACAACAACGAATAATTATGTGATTTCGCGCCACCGAAATCATTTGGCGTTATCCTTTTCGGTATTCTCTTTGCCACGTGGACATCTTCTGTCTACTTATAATAATAATAATAATAATAATGGAACAGTTCCGTCAGGTTAATACTCCCCTACCGATTGAATTTGAAATATTAAATCAAAATAGTTTAATGAAAATTATGTGTGCATATAAAAAGAGCCAAAAAAAAAAAAATAAGATGCCCCTGCAAAGACTTATAAATTTTTCAACATTCTTCTTCGAGCAGAGAATTACTGTACTTTATAATTTTGGCGAAGGAGGAGAAGTTGGTTAAGAGAACAAAAGTTCGGGTCGAGGATCTTGCCGGATCGGTTCTCTTCTCACCAACCTCTTCACCTCTTAGTCTTTCTGCTTTTTTAACTGTACATTTCCTTCAGATTCAGTACTTGGGCCTTTGAATTTTCATCTTTCGTTTTCCTCTTCTGAATTCTCGGTCATGGCGTCTGAACCCAAGAAGATCATAATAGATACTGACCCCGGCATTGGTAGGTCTTCTCATTTCTCAATAGAATCCTTTTCATCAACTGCTTACAGTTTTTTTGCGCTGAAAGGAAAAACCGCAACTTATCTCATCAGAAAAGGCAAAAGATTACGCACGTTTATCATATAATAGACTTTTAATGAGTTCTGGATGTGTTCTTTTTGGAATTCTTTCATTTCAGTTGGCCACAAAGAGAGAAAACATTCTTGTGGTCCATTTTGGGTAGTTGATATAAAATGCTAGAATTCATGAAGATTGTTGACCTGAGAGGAAAGTCATGGCAATTGTTTCATGTAGATGATGCCATGGCAATATTTCTGGCATTACGATCGCCTGAGCTGGAGGTCATTGGACTTACGACTATTTACGGAAATGTTTACACCACCCTGGCCACCAGAAATGCCTTGCATTTGGTAATGTTATGGGATTCGCTTCTCTGATTCTAGGCGGCATTTTATGATACAGTTATTGGATTGTCTGTTGATCTTTTTTATGGATAAACGAGTATAAAGTTGTTGACTTCCATCATTCTGTTAGAAACGTCCTTACTTGTGTAATATGTCCATTGTAGTTGGAGGTTGCAGGGAGAACTGATATACCAGTGGCTGAAGGCTCCCATGTTACATTAACTGTGAGGACTTCCTCTCTGTCAGATTGATTTTGTTATGCGATCACTGATTTGTGTGCCCTTAAATTCATTTGATTCCCCAACTACCATTACCATCGGCTTCATTTGATTCCCCAGTATCTTAAATGACTGAAGAATATATGCTGACTTAGTTACCTGTTCGACAATGATCGTAACTAGATATTTACCACTTGTTTGTTCCTTGCGAGTAGTACCGAGTACGATGTAATTGGACCCCTCAATAGAAAGAAAGAAGGAACGAAGTGTAATACTAGTATTTACAGGATTCATAAACAGCTTAAAATTTGTGTGTTATTGTACTTATGATACTTCTAATTGTCTTAATCTTCATTTCTTAAGAAAGGAACAAAGCTTCGTATGCTGATTTTGTCCATGGGGGGATGGGCTTGGCAACAAAAATTCCCTCCACCTAAAGGAAAGCATATTGAAGAATCAGCTGTTGATTTTCTGATTCGACAAGCAAAGATTAATCCTGGCAAAGTCACTGTAGTGGTGGGTCCGCTTACAAATATTGCATTGGTCTTTCAATAACAGCTTAAAATTTGTGTGTTATTGTACTTATTATACTTCTTATTGTCTTAATCTTCATTTCTTTAAGAAAGGAACAAAGCTTCGTATTGCTGATTTTGTCCATGGGGCGGATGGGCTTGGCAACCAAAATTTCCCTCCACCTAAAGGAAAGCATATTGAAGAATCAGCTGTTGATTTTCTGATTCGACAAGCAAAGATTAATCCTGGCAAAGTCACTGTAGTGGCATTGGGTCCGCTTACAAATATTGCATTGGTCTGATATATGGATGATCTTGTGTTTTCTTGCTACCCTTTACGCATTTCATTATTTAATGACAAAATGTCTCTTCGTATAGGCTATCCAACAGGATCCCGACTTTTCCAAAAACATTGGCCAGATTTTTCTTCTAGGCGGTGCTTTTGCAGTGAATGGCAATGTAAATCCAGCTGCCGAGGCCAATGTGAGTTCTCTTTCATGTGTTGAAAGTCCAAATATTACTTCTTGAATGTATAAATTATTGTTGGCTTCTCTCTGCCTGCGCTTCTTACTGTTCTGAAATTTTTTCATTCACTGGTCATATTCGGTTTCAGATATTTGGCGACCCAGATGCTGCGGATGTTGTATTCACAAGTGGGGCAGACATTGTTGCAGTAGGGATAAATGTTACGCACCAGGTTGTCCTGACAGGTACACCCTTTGGCAAATTCCAATTCATTCTCTTCCGTTATAATTATATAAACTTTTATCTGTAATTGCATTGATAATTTTGCTTGTACAAATCCTATGCGGTTTGCAAAAGAATTTCATCAACAATTTAAATTTTTCCTTTTGGGCCTTTTCTTTCAGGATTTACCCTTTATCACTAATCAGGTTACACTCCATATGGATGTTTCTAAGGCCACTGTTTTTTTTTCTTTTTTTCGAGAGATTGTCAACTAATATCCCGGTCTAATTGAACTTGTGAACGTCTTCTCCAATGAATTAGTCCTAGTGTCCTGTCACTGTCAAAAAAAATTCACTTTTTTAACGGACGATTTGACAGAACTGTGCCCATCATTTTCTAATGAACAAGCTGTGTTTGTCCTGAACGCTTAAGTATCCAAATTTCTATTTTTCTAATAAACTTGTACAAACCAGTTTTGGGAACAGACTGGATGGGGATTCAATGATGATAAAGGAGGGAACAATAATCGAGGATTGAGATTGGAAGTAGGTACTAGCTACAAAGAACAGAGGAGCAATACAAGCTTGGTCTTGATATTTTTGCTCAGAATTCTCATTCTTTCTTTCTCTTGTGAATGTGTGTTCTTGAGGGATTCATTAGGACTATTTTTAGCCAAGTTAGTTGTGAAGGTCAATCCCAGCTTCCTGGAGGTGCTTGATACTGAGAACCAAGTTAGAAGATAGAGGATGTCACTTTGGAAGTGGCGACCTTATGGATTGGTGTTTATGAAAATTATGCAGCTTTTAAGGAAGTAGGGCTGGTAATAAGGTTTTGGTAGACATCCTTGAAGAGACATGTGCCCAGTTCTTATAGGGTTGCTACAAGCTCACCCTTAGTTTGTCATATGCTTAGCTTCACAGGTTGAGTTTCTGCAGTGAAGAAGCCTTATTTCCATCTCTCTAGTTCTTTGTCATTCCCACGGTGCGCTTATGTTGAATGTTTCCTCCTCCTAAAGCACCAAAATATGTTTTCTTTTCCCCATCAAGGCTGAGTTTTTGCTCACATTAACTAAGGAAGGCTATGAGTTGGAGTCAACCCATCTATAGTCTCAGTGAACCTAGGTCATGTAAGTAATTATAAGGGGAGGATGCTCACTGTAAAACTGTTCTCAAGGCAACTTGGGGATTTGAAGTTGGCTGGAAGAACCCTAAAGGATTGCCCAAACTCATGATTTATGAGTTCAAGGCAATTAAGGTAATTTCTTTTCTTGCTGGGAACTGCGCCTTTGTCCACATAGAGTCAGCATATGACATTTTGGTTTTTGGGCTTGTGATAAGATTTGACGTTCTACACTTCTACCTAAAATTTGGAACATACATTCTTGGCCATTGATGAGAACTTGGCATCAGTCTGAACGATATAATCAGATTAGAAAAAATGCTATAGCAAACATCATTCATCTATGTTTTTGTTACCAATGTCTATATAGCTGCTGATCGAGAGAAGTTGGCAAGTTCGAAAGGCAAATTTGCACAATACCTGAACAAAATCTTGGACGTGTACTTCTCTTATCATTTTGAGGCATATGACACTGCAGGTTTGTGTTGTTGATTGGCTTAAGAACTGAGAGATCCCATGATCTTCTTAATTATAATTGATTTATATGCAGGCGTTTACCTACATGACCCAACGACCCTTCTTGCAGCTGTTAATCCTTCACTCCTAACTTACGCAGAGGGTACTGTTAGAGTCCAAACTAATGGCATCACGAGGGGACTCACGATTCTGTATAATAAGCAAAAAAGGCAAGTATCACCATGAGGTTTTGTCCCTCGAGAATTCAGGGCAAAACCATTTATCTTATTTAATTTTGATATATGTAGGCCCATCCAATGATAAGTATTAGCTAATACTATATAAATTCAGCAAAAGGGTGATTAAGGAGGATTTCAGATGTAAAATAAGATGTCCATGACAAGATATGAATAAAAATATAAATTTACTGAGATGAAATTCTCCCAAAGGTCCTTTTGGGGTTATTGAGCTGTTTCGATATGTCTGGACATCTTTCTAAATGCACAAATGTATTTCTAAACATTCTGAAATATATCAAACGAAAAAGTCCCACAATCCCAATGCATAGATACAGTATAGGTACTGATATAAGCCACCTTTTTAATGTATTGGTGCTTCTTAGATCATACTTCTATTGTAGTTTTATCTTCTTCATTGCATTCCCCCCTTAAATGATTTATAGCTGTATATATGCTTTCTTTGGTGTAAAACCAGGTTTGGTGAAGTTACTGAGTGGTCGGATAAACCATCTGTCAAAGTAGCTGTGACAGTTGATGCTCCTGCTGTTGTTAAACTGGTAATGGATCGTCTTATGGATTCATGAACCAACCAACCATGAAGATTTTCGATGGTAATTGAAGAGGACAGGGGTTGGAGGTGCTCAGAAACCAAGGCGAATCAAACAAACTCACAAAGCCAGAATGAGATTGTATGTTTGGTTCAGTTTGAATGCCTGCATTGGGGTTTGTTGCTGGTTTATCTGACTGATTTTAAAGCTCCCTAGTAGTTTCTGGTTTTTTTTTTTTGGTGAAATAGTTTCTGGTTTGAAACAATTTTAAAATTGATTTAAAGCTAATAACTAATAAGGCCTTTAAGATGGCTTGAAACTCCCTTGTACTTCTTTTAGGCCAATAAACTTCTTTGCACTTTTAAGTGCCGCTTGGTTTGCTAATTTGGGTCAAGTGTTTTTGATGATTCAGTGCTGTTTATCGGTGAAAAAAAGTCAAACTGTTATTTTTTTTTTTCACTTTATTTTAACATTATTAATTTTTCTTAAGACGTTCAATGGAAGTTAATTTGATTTGGTTTTGAAAATTTAAAGATGACTTTGCTGATACATAATCACTAAATATTACATTCATAAATTAATAAACACCTGCAATTCACAGCTGGTTCACGTGATTTAGAGTTTAATTCCTCTTGAGCGAAATTTTGAATCTGAATCTTGCGCATAAAAAATTCTTTGAAGAGTTTACCTCTATATTATCTAACTTAACTCCATTCATTCAAGTGAGTCGAGTTCGATGTAACTGTCAAAAACCGTTGGTTATTATAAAATTGATTTGATAAATGAATGGCTATTACCTTTTATCATGGTATATGATGTTACCTTTTGAAGAACAAGCAAGTACTAGAATTGAAATTGAAGCATGGTTTAATGACTTTTTTATGCCGGAACAAATATATCATCGGTATCCTTTTGTATTTTTTTTCTTTTTTTGGGGGGGGGGGTGAAACTATCAACGGTATCATGGTATAGGCCCCGCTAAAGCTTGTTCGACAAAGTTAAATTGCGATGGAATTAGCCAATGTGGCGTTATTAAGCTCTTTACAAGTGAAATAACCAAATAACGCTACATGATCTAGAGTATTGGTTCCCCCCCCCCCCCCCCCGCCCCAAAAAAAAAGAAAGGATCTAGAGTATTGGTTAAATTTAAGCAGGAGAGTTTATTGACCTACTCAAATAAGATAAAACCCATACGGTACGTTCTATTGCAGATAAAATGTTGACCACGCAACCCAAATTATGGAATTTGCAGGGTAGAAACGAGCACGGCTCCGCGCGCGCGCGAGAGAGAGGGAGAGAGAGAGGTGCTTGAGATGACCGTAGGTACGCTGCGTCCAAAAATAGAATGGAAGAGAGAATGGAAAACTATCATGTTGGAACGCATCTGATGTCTGTATTAAAATCAACTTCTAGGCCATCCCCTGAATGAAGGCCTCTTCCCGCCCTCATCGGTGCAGGCATTCTCAACGGAAACCTCTGTAAAGAAGTAACTTTGAAACAACCTGCCAGTGCCTTCGACAGTTATTCCCTAACATCATTCAACAGCACCAAACTTCCTCAAACCACATATAAAATTGTACAAGAAAAAAGAGTGTGCAAAAATAACTAAGTTAGAAATAAGGTGATGAAAAGAAAATGACTATCTATAGAGATAGCAAAAGTGGGTTCATAGGTGCTCAGTCCTCCATGGAAACTCCATCTTGTCCTCCATCGCCATCGAGGACATTATCGCTCTTCAAGTTGCCACAGACGTTACATTCCATAACATTGGATGGAGAATTTCCCTGTGGGGGTAAAGGAGCTAAAGTACCCCAACAGTTCTTTCTATCACACATGAATTTCAAAAAGAAATATGCATGGGGAAAATCACTGTTATCTCCTTGCGGGTTGCTTTCGGTGTCAGAGGCCGCCATATTTTCACATTCGTCCTCATCCATTGACTCTTCAATATCCTCTGCATCATCCTCAACACTGTCGTTGTCTGACCAATTTGCTTCAACATTGCATCGATCACACTTACAGGTGAAGCCATAGTCTTCTGCCAGTCTTTTCTGCCTTCTAGAGTAATTTTCATTCACAGGGAAATAGCTCAAACAGACCTCCCTACCTTCAGGAACATCATGAATCATCCTAATGATAATGTCAGTGTTATGTTTGTCATCTGTCGCACTAGTATCCACATAATCAAATCTGCAGGCATTAGGAAGGCAATCATGGTTAAAGAAAGAGGCATAAGGGTATATACCATAAGCTCTGACAGATCTCTGGTCATTATCTTCAGAGAAAGGCTGCATCAAGCCAAATGCATTGAGCTTATCCTTGGCCAACAAGGCAGCAGTGAGTTCCAAGGAAAATCCATTCTGATGACTAGTTGGAGCAAACGGTTGGAGTGACGTAATAAGGGGGTGCAGAAACTGAGCTAAAGCAATTGTAGTATCATCAGGAGAACCTTGAAGAGAAAGCAGAGTTTGAAAGGCCGAAGGGGAGACATTGGCAAGATTGTAGGCAGCAATGAGAAAATGCACTTGGACTTGACACTCAAGGGGCTGTTCAACCAGCACAGAATTGGCTCGGAGATGAGATAATGCTTGACATACCCAAGAAGTGTGAGATGTATTTTGGGCAATCGATAGACATTCTGGGCTACAAAAACGATGGTGGCGACACGAAGGGCACAAAACTGAGGAAGCGGAAGGACCGCCCATGGAAGATGGCCCCGGTAGTTTTCTGAAACAATGGTCGCAGAAGCCTGGAGAAGAGGAGATGGATGATGATTGAGGGATCAAAGGCAACAATACAGAAGGATGGGAGAATCTCTGAGAACAACTTGGCCAGCTTGAAGAGGTTGAGATGCAACCATTCCCCTTCCTCTCCCTTGTATCTCCTCCAACCTCAAAAGGGGTTTGGTGCAGTCAATGCCATTTGCAAAATACTTAGCAGTTGCTTGATTCCAAATAAATAAGCAGTTGCTTGATTCCCACAAATAAATAGGTACTATATGGATGCTGATAATCTTTATATAGAATCTGAGCCCAGCAAGCGTTTCAACTTCAATGTATTTGCACACTGGACATTACCACATATCCAACAGACAACTTTTTTGTCCAATCTTTCTTGAACAACACAACCAGCCCTCCTTTTTCCAGAGCAGGAATAGTTCAAACGAGCCAAAATAGCTGCAAACATTTGTTAGCAAGCTGTCAGTCTTAGTAAAGCAAGATGAAAAAAGTCACAACAACAAGAACAACCAGAAGTTTCAAGTTTACTCTTCATTTGCCTGCATGAACAGCCAACAAGAGTAAAGTGCAATAACTCAGACAATCCAATTCAGAGCAGCTGACATCTTCATAATCACAAACTATAAAGGTCATAACAGCTCTCACCCACACGGCAAAAACATACATGCATTGGTCTAAGTCATCATAAAAGAAATCGTATAACAACATATAACCTTAAACCTCCTGGCCATTAAATAGCCACGATAAAAAGAACTCCCTGGAAATGTCTCTATCTCCCACAATCCGTCAAACAGCTGAAATGCAATCAGAATTCACTCTCCTTAATTAAATAACCCAAGCACCGTCTTCTTAATCAGCTTTCTAAAAGCTACACTTACAAGTTTGCAAAGAAGACAGGATTTAAAAGGCTCCTTAGTTCGTCTCTGGCACTGCAAGCAGAAGATAGTCCCTCTCCGGCAGCGAGGGTTTCAAACTTTGCATAGTTATTCACCCGGAAAGAGCAAAAAAAAAAAAAGGCTTGGAAAATGGGCCTCGGTTTGGGCCTACAATTCTACAAAGTTACACTTTAGTCCATTAATTTTATATTAGTATCAGCCCAGCCAAGATAGCCCAAATGTTGGACATGCGTCTCCTACTCTGCCCAATAAGCCCAGTTCTCAAAGAATCCGATTTCTGAAATCTGCACGTGTTCGGTGTGTTAATGTAAAAAGAGTTAATTGTAGGATCAAAGAATGATTACAAAAATTCACTTGTTTTTCATTTGATTGAAGATAAATACTCTAAGTATATTGATTTTCTACCTAAAATATTTTCTTATATCAAGACAAATAAGCTAACTTGTTTTACTAGATAAAATTTATTTTACATACTTGCTTCGCATAATACCAAATCATTTAAATTAGCTTACTTTAATTTAAATAGCCACTTAAAATTAGTTAAACCACATATAAGTATCTCATGTTCTTATGCACATAATTATGTTGGCAATAGAAAATATGCACATAATTGAGTGCTTAAATATCCAACAGGATGCCCTCTCATATGATCTTAGTCACCAATTTTTTTAATAAAAAATAGATATATTATGAAAAATTAGGCGTCTAAATGACATTTTTCCCCCCCATGTTATATGGATATGGATTTGGTCAATTTTTTAAAACCTAATAATTGTTTTTGTTTTTGTTTTTGGCGGGGGGGGGGGGTTGTTTCTTAGGAAATAAGGGAAGGAAGGGTGATGTCGGTGATAAAGTGGCAGGATAGGAGAGTTAAAGATGCCTGAAAAAGGGGGACTGGGAATCCGTACTGGCAGGGGAGGTGGGGAGGGGAGAGAGAGATGGGACGAGAAGCTGTGAGGGGCACTTGGGGATATCATACGTTTGGCGTATGTGGGTGGGGCCCCTTGAACTATGCGGTCAAAAGCAATTTGACTGAATGCCCTTTGACTGACTGGCCCCACCTCCCCCTCTCTGCCACCCTTGTCAGCCCCCTTCCTCTTTGGTGCCCCCTTCTTCCCGTTCTTTCCCTTTCTACCCCTTAACTCCCCTTGTTATCGCAAGAACCAAATTGCTTCTTCAATTATTTACACTCTATTAATCCTATTTTCAAGACAGTAAAAAAAAAATTATAAATTTTGATTCTATTTATAAGTTATTTATTAAAATTTTTTATATAACCATAAATTTTATATTTATTATTGTATAGATTATTATATTTTTAAATATGTATAATTAAATAGGGGGCAAGATTAAAAAGTTATTAAATTTTAAAATAGAGTTAATAAAATTTAAGAGTGTTTTCTTGATTCCCACGAAATATGTTTTTAGTGCATTATAAATAGGAGTATATTATTGTGATCCTATACAAAATATATTTAATCATTACATTTGTATTCTTTTTTTAAAATTTTTTTCAAAACATTCTATATATGTTCACCATTATAAATGTGGGATTTCATTACAAGATCCTCCTTAATTTGAATTCAGACTGACCAATAATATGATACAGGTATATCATATATCTATAGATAATGCTGGCAAAAATATATATATCTATATATATAATAGTAAAACACCTTAACAAGATAGGCCATTTGAAATCATGAACATTATGAGACATATATTGAATTTCATTAAAAAATATGACCTATTTATTATATAGAATGAAAAAACATTTTTTATATTAGGTCATATTCCAAATTAATTAGTCAAACATTCGGACATAACAACCTTTAAACAAACTATTAACTTCATATTTTATGATTATCTCTTTTTCCAATTATAGTGGATCCTCAATGGCCAACAAGTAATTACACATAACATGCAACAAGGAAGAGGCCAGAGGGTACAAAGGTATGATAGATAATAGATTCCCTTTTTCTCTTAACAGTTATTGTTTTTTGGCTCATCTTCCTTTAATCATGTACCATGCAATCCATCGATTAACATCAATATTAATACTAACTCAGAGGTAAGTAAGTTTTGTAAATGATTTGAAGTTTAACAAATGAGTTATATATATTGTTCATAAATAATAAATGTTATATTGCATCCTGTCGATGTTTTTTTTAACATCACAGATAGTTATCAGTAATCAATAACTAATTTTCAATATTAAGTCTAATTAAATTCTGGTAGCTAGCAATCAGTACTGTTATTATATTATGACCGATTAATTAGATTTTATATGATTCAAAATTTGTAAATTTATCACAAATTACACTATATATAGAAGTGGCCCAACATGCTTGGCTTAGATTTAGGTTATTAGTACGTTTCACAAGTTGTTTTCCACCTATTGTTTATTTCCCCATTATTGCATGCATAAGATAAGGTGAGTGTGCTTTGATAATTCAGATGATGATGAACTGAAAAGAAAAGAAAGTAATAATGCTAAGGGTGAGACTTGTACAATATACTTTAATTTCAAGCAAACATTCAAATCTCGAAAATTCAAACCTCCGATTTGCATTGCCATATATAATACCTTCTCCCGTGTGATTAAAATGTAAAAATAATACACACACATGCCTTGATAATTAGAGAGAAATTAAAGGAGCAAATTACTTAATGCAACACATCACTAATTAATTAATTATTTACATAATCGATCACCAAGTAAAATGTCCCTTGAAAATGTATGTTCATCAAAGAATTAATGGATCATTAAATAGGCTGACAAATGACGATGATGATGAATCAGAACTACCGAAACCAAATTAATGTGGGAAAGAATGGCTGGCGACGATGATATGATGAATTTATATATTTGATTTCTTTTTAATTCACATAAATGCGCAGAATATGGCAAGCATGCATGCATGTGCATGTAGCCAAACTCCAACTTCATTCATCATCTTTGACCAGTATGGCGATCAGAAATGAGTGATTGAATAGTACCGGAGAGGTTGGTCACCGCCGCCACAAGGTTCGCAATTCCTTGCCGGTTAACTTCGTTCCGGCGTTCCTCAATCTGAAGCCGCCGTTGCTCCAACTCCAACATTTCCCGGTGCCGCTTTTCCTTCTTCTCTTCGCAGCTCCGAAGAGCCCTGGCCAGAACCGACGCACTTCGCATTATGCTAGATCCCAGATTCCGAATCTTCCTTCGTTTTGATTCAGAATCCTGATCTTCTTCAGTTGAAAACTCTGTGCTCGACGAATCAGACCTCTCTGCACATAATCAAATCAAAGACGCAAGAATGAATAAACCAGTGAGTTAAACCTTCCGATGCAGAAACAGAAACCTCCTCTAGGGTTTGCCCTAAGCATGCATAGCTTATGATTGGATGTACAGTGAAATAAAATAGAAAAAGAAATGGAAACTCACCAGGCATGCAATTAAAAAAATAAGTAAAATGTGGGGGTGATCGAGTGAGTGTAGATTTGCATGAGATTTTATTGGGGAGTACAATCGGTACGTAAAGAATGAAATAATAATTTTTAATTAATGGTTGGATTTGAGGTTTCGTTACTTAGGATTGAGTTGGTAATTAGGTTTGACACTTTAAGTATTAAAATAAATATAAAATACAAGTTAATTATCACACCCACGAGGATTAAGCAACTTAGAATCTATTTTCTTGGACAGCCCACAAAATCCAAAGCAATCATGAGATGGTAGGAGCCTTCTGCACACTAGTCTGTGTGGTTGTACTATGGAGCTCTTTTTTTAATTAATAATTGAAACATAAAATAAAAAATTTAATAATAATACCAACAAACAAAAACAGAAAAACTACACACAATTTTCTCAATTATTTTTTTATATAATATCCGAATCTTTGTGCTGCGAGCAAAGTGGGGTAAGAGACCACAAATAGGTCTCGCTCTGCACCACAAAAAAGTTACATCCGCATCGTCTACCGCACGATAGGCTCAGAGATTCTTTAGTGGGTCGATCGAACGGTAAGCAAATATTCCCAACTGTGGGACGTATTTTAATTAACATACACTCACTGTACGGAATCAAATAGGTAAATGGGTTCCATTAAATGTGGCAGAGTTCACAGACTCTGCAAGTTTGACCGAAACTCACACCACCACTGGGAAGAAAAAAAATAGATCAAATAATACATAAAATAAAGACCGAAAAAAAGCATTCTTAGCGATAGGCTGCACATTGATTGCTGCATTACCTGAAACAGCCGGAGTGGTAGAGCCAACCGGGGCCTGCGGCGGAGGCGGGGGCGGCGGAGGAGGAGGTGGTGGGGGTGGGGGTGCTGGTATTACGGTCACGAGATTTGGCTGTGATGAAGTTAGTAATGCCACGGGAGGTGGCTGTGAAAATGGCGGTTGTGGGCTGCTTCTGTGAGCGTGCTTCCTCTGAAGCACATCGCTTATGGCTTGATACACTTCGAAGATCATATTAGAAGGAAGATTTCGCTCTTTTCGTTGGTGTTTATCGATGGTCCAATAAGAAGGGAAGTCGCCGGAGGAGGAGGCTTCGGCTCTAGACTCGTAATCACGAACCTTCTTATAATCACGAAGCAAATTATCCCACTTGTCATTACATTGGTTCTGGCTTCGCAAGCAGCCATGGTTCCAGCAATAGTTCTCCACCCACTTCCACCGCAGCTCGCCGCTACTTCTGCCGGAACCACATGCAGCACCGGGTTTGGAGGGCTCTTGCGGGGTTGAGCCGGAACTTCTGAGCCTACGCTCGTCGTCGAGCTTCTTGGCTGTGATAAGGATCAAGGTTTCCTGAATAGTCCAGTTACCCTTGCGGTATTCTCGGATCAAGGAGGTGTTAGGGGTGGTGGAGGAGGACGGCGCGGCGGCCGCGGCTGCCCCTCCGTGAATGAGAGGCAAATGGAGGGTTTGACGGTGAGGGTCCGGTAAGATTGGCGGTGGAGGAATTGGGGTGGTGGGAGGGTCTGCCATGGTTTTATTGCACGACTAGATTAGATTTAGAGAGAGAGGGAAAGTAATGGTATTTGTTGTTGTTATTGCAGAGAGAGATAGAGAGAGAAAGGAAGGGGTGAAAGAGAGAAGAAGAGAGAAGAGAGGAATAGGTGAAGGTGAATGATTTGGAGCATTTGGGAATAAAAAGGTGCCAAGTGGGGAGTATGAAAGGGTAATGGTAAAGTCGGGCTTCAATTCACGTGCCTCCACTGTGTCAATATGGACGAGTACTACTCGCTACTCTGTACACACTCACTAAACAAATGCGCATCATTCATTTATAATCCCTTCTTCAGTTTCCTCCTGATTTGTTCATTCATACTTTTTATTTTCTTCAATACCAGTACTTCTTGTTTAACTTTTATCAACCACAGTAGACAAACGTTACAAAATGCAAAAGTTATGTTGAAACAAGATATAACTGGTAGTCAAAGTTTTCTTCTTCACACTTGTCCAAAATATACACAGCTTCAATTCAGCACACCAGCAAACACAAATAATAAATATAGTTTGGAAGTTGATGTTTGTGAATCTGTACATATACGTCTAGCAAAATCCCTAGTCTGACTGCCTCAAGATTCTCGGCTCTTTCGTACCAAAGCTTGTAGTTCTTGTGCCCTTCACACACCTGGTTGCCCTTTTCTTTCCTTTTAAAGTCCCGTCCATGATCTTACCCAAGATAAATATATACTCCTTTCAGTTCTAAATATAAGACTCATTTTATAATATAATTATTATAAAATTGGTCTTATATTTAAGACTGAAAGAGTAATATTGATATATATATATCTACAATACATTCTAACTATATATGGTTAATTAGCACTTTCAAGTTTTATGCAGGCCTAATAATCAAGTATTCATGTATGGGTGTGTGGCTTCCAATATCCTGAAGCATGCAGGGTGTTCTATATATATATATATATATATATATATATATATATATATATATTTATATCCATTCCCAAATCGTTCTTCGGGCATTAGTTTATAATCCCATCGCCCTAGGTAACTAGCTATAGTCAATGATCTTTCATAAGCAGTTTCTTTGATCTTCTGTGCGTTTAATGTACGTGCATGGGTGTTAATGTGAGGTTCTGAATTAAAGACTTCTAAGAATAACAACCGCAGAAGGTCAATATAATTTCCCACTCCATGGACATTTAGATGAAAATCAAATTATAATTTTAGAAATATTTTTATAGTGTACAAAATAAATATGTAAAAAAATTTGTCTTGATTTACGAAAAAGTACTTCTAAAGCACATTCAAACATCCCCTTAGTTCCTTTTGGATGCTTTGTAATTGTATCTATTATCTTTTTTTTTTTTGGCCAACTTTATTATATTTACTTGATTATTTGGCATACAGCAGTAATTTTAAAGCTGTGACTATATTTTGGGTTTAAAAATAATCTTTATTAGAGTAGGAGTGATAATATTAAAACCCTCTCAACAGGTGCGTTTTTTGAAATTTAAATTTGTGTCATCTTTCTTACGGAATTAGACCGCTTACCATTTCAACTAATCGTTTATTAGTTAAAGGCTGTCACCAATTTATTTTTACAACTGAGTCTCTTTTAATGTCACAACCTTTTAATTTAATATTAGCTTTTAAAAAACATAAATAATACCCGGGAATCACTATTAATGCTAAGTGTTAACTCTGAAAAACAACATAACCTGCGATCTTTTAAAGATTTTACTTTTAATTTTTTTCCCATGTCACGGAATCTTGAAAAATGTCTCTGTTATTTTCTTCCCATTTTTTTTGTTAAAGTATAAGTATTTTTTTATTAGAGACAATCCTATTCGAGATATTATCGACTACTAAATATAGATACTTCTCTTAATAAAAATTTTGTCACGTTAGGAGAAACTAACTATTTTACTGGACTTAACCCATTCGTTTTTCCCCCATCTTTTTAATAACCACTAGTTACCAACCCGATCCATTTTGGGTCAACCAATATAATGGCGTGGCCCGTTTTGACCCATCAGAAACAAGAAGATTTGTTTGTTTGTTTCTGTCTTTTAAAAAAATAAATTAAAAAAAAAACTCTGTTCGTATTGGAGGAGACACAGATCAAAACATTAAAATACAAAGAATCAGTTTTCTGTATTGGCGCGGGGCAGTTAGGCTGCGAAAGAAAATGGAGAATGCAATGGCGGTGATGTGGGAGAATATCACAGGAAATCATAGCACGCCTTTCAAATCAATTTTCCAGAGCAACAAGTCTTCCTCTTCCGAAGATGTCGATTCTCCCAACCTCATTCCTCAGCTATCGCCCCTTGCTAACTCCGTCGTCTCTCGCTGTTCCAAGTACTTCTTGCTGCTTCCTCTTCTTTCTCCCGGGGATATCTACTTCATGCGTATTGTTGATGCATTGCTTAACCTGTGATTGTATTATCTTGCTACTTTTGCGCTTGAACATGGATTTTTTGCATTTTGTTTCTTCTTTGTTTTCCATTTATATATTAAATTATTTTGACGCTGGCTTGAACCGCCTACGGCAGAGCCTGATTACATTTAACATGCATGATGTTATCATCTAGTAAGGGAAAAAGAATAGATAGAGCGTGTGAGTTTGACAATGCGAGACGGGGAAGAATAATGTTATTCTATTGCCACTCGAGTTCGTGTTATCGGAAAGTTCAATCTTGTTTTTCTTTAGAATGAATATAGAATATATATTATGCAATATGCAACGTTGGGTGGAAAGGGAATGTATAGAGATGACGGGAAAATGCAGTTTATTATTCGTTTGAATTTTTTTCAATCAGCATGTTGTTTTTAAATTCTGTGTCCTTTTGTCTTTATGAAACATCCTTTTCTAAAATTACTTTCATCGTGCTTTCCTTTATCACAGGCTTGACTCTTAAAGCTTCAATCATATGATCAAACTATAATACTTTACCGCAAATTTCGCTGCCTTCCTAGTTCTTAGTTCTCTTTATCTCCCTTCTTCCTTAATCAAATTTGGTTTCTTTAAAAGCAGGCGATCGGGGAAAATTCAGATCGGTAGATTTTGCATAATGCTAAAACGTAATTGGAAAAACAATGTTTCAGAAGATCTAGAAATCTAGTTTAGAGAAAAACTAAGTAATCTAAAACTCAAAATCTATCCTTTGCCTGCCAAAAAAAAAAAAAGGATTCTACTTTGAGACAAGCAGAAGTTTGGTGGTTGGCAGCAGATTTTGGATTCTTCGGCAAACTATTTCACAGAACTTCCTCTAAGCTTCTCTCTAGCCTTCTCTAGCAATACCTCTTCAGAGTTCCCCCCCGAGCTTTGATCCTCCAATTTTAGCGAAAACTCATGAGTGGCTTAATTTAAGTCTCTGTTATGAGTTAACTACTCCTATCTTCATCTCATGGATATAGATATTTAGCCGTATTTTACCAGACAAATGGCTAACGGAGTTCATTATGGCTTACCTAGAGATTTTTTTGCAGTTTAATTTATCCTCCCTCGAAAGTGAGATAATTTCCACTTTTAACTCTTGGTTGAGTTATTAACTCCTCTTTTAAAGCTCTCTTTTATTATCGTGATCATATGGTTGCATTATATTGGAAACATCAATCATTCTAACTGGAGAAGATAGCTTAAATTCTTTATTGAAAGTCTGCAATTCGTCAGCCCTGTTCTTTAGTAACTCTTTTGACTTTTAGATGGGTAGTTTTATTTGTTCAAGTCTCAGTCCAGTGTATCAAGTGCTTTGATTTCATTTTGAGTCTATTTAGACCGTTAAATGGGCTCTAATGTAAATTATGAGCAATATGTTTGGACTCACTCCTGGCATTAAATGCTGAAATTTTGCTGATACGGGCCAATGCGGATTGCATTTGTCCATATTTCACATCTTTATTAAAATATGATATTTGAAGTTAATATATTACTATGACAGTTCAGAGGTTATCAGAAGAGAATGGCAGGTGTTGCCGGTGAGTAAAGAGAAGCGTAGAAATGGAATAAAAAGTATGGTCTGGAAGCATTTTTATCAACAAAAGTGTGTCTCATAGATAAGATCTAGTAGAGTGTAGGACTATGGAATATTGTTTTCTGGATATGCCTGGCCACATCTGAAATCTGAACTCATATGCTTATTTTGTCTTCTGCTTAAAATTCGGCAAAAATTATTAGTCTTTAGCCATCACCAAATTTTAACAACTTTTGTAGAATTCTTCAAGTCTCCACAGAAGAATTGCAACATGGCTTTGACTCTGAGCTCCCAGTTGGTGTCAAAGAACTTCTGACTTATGCTAGAAATCTCTTAGAGTATTGCTCCTATAAAGCACTTGAAAAAATTAGTCGAAGTCAAGATTATTTAAGTGACAAGGAATTTCGTCGTTTGACCTATGACATGATGCTCGCCTGGGAGGCACCCAACGTTGAATGTGATCCGCCACAACATGTGAGACAGTTCATTCTTTCTTTGTCTTAGCATCTGTAAGATGCAATAGAACTCTATTTTCCTCTAATACATGATACTTCTTACATATTGGGTTCTGACCATGCTGCGACCTACTCAACTGCAGGACACTACTTCTTGCTTTAAGTCCGAAATGGTGGATGAAGATGAGGGGTCCTTATTTTATTCAAGTTCCACAAATATGGCACTTCAGGTGCTCTTTGCCACCGTCACCCCAGTCTAATCAAGTTTCACCAATGATTCATGGGCTTTAATGCTCATTTTCCTCCTCTTAATCAGGTTGATGCTGACAAGACAGTTGGTCCGGAAGCCTTTGCCCGTATAACTCCTGCTTGTGTTCTTGTCGCTGATATAATGACTGTCCACAATCTTTTTGATGCACTCACGAGTTCTTCAGGACACCGCCTTCATTTTCTTGTTTATGACAAATACTTGAGGAGCATTGATAAGTATGATCTTTTTTCTCCAGCGCGGTTGTATTTTTTTAAGTTTGAACTCTAAAGTAATTTGAGTTTTTTTTAGCAACAATAAACTCTTAATTTAAGTTTAATGATGAATGGATTGTATTATGTTCCTTTCGCTACCTTTTTTCTGTTTTGGGAAAAGCTGAAGACCCTACTGTGTATATAAGCATCTTGTAACTTCAATAAGATAGCGTAGTAAATTGTCCAACTTGCCGTTTCTGCTATTGTTTTACTACCCATCCAACTTATAACCCAGCTTCATTAAATAGACTGAATTACTGCTATATGCACGCCTATTGATTTCAACTCTTCACTAATCCTTGTAGCCATCATACCTCATATCAAAACCTGATCTGATACCAAAGTTGTTGGAACCCAATGATAATTCTGGCAAATTTTATGTCACAAGGCTGGTTTACACCGTCTGAACAGTAGTAGTGGAGGAATATAGCCAAGAGAATTACAAAATGATGTAAAACACAGCTAAAACGAAAGGAAAAGATTTCTAAGATGCCCACCTCAAGCTTTTGAGAGTCTAAGACTCTTAAACAAGTCCATCACTTGACCCCTTCTCTCTTCACCCTCTCCTTATATGCTCTGTAAGTTATCCTGTTTTGTCTTACCCTACCTCCCAAGCCTGAGCACACTGCACACCTTCCTTGGACCTATTTGGGCCCCTAAATGTGATGCTTTTTGTGCAAGGTAGAGGCAACGCTTAATATGTCACTAGATTTGCTGCTACACCATGCTTCGTTGAGCAAAATTATGCCACGTGGGATGCTGAAAATGACATTGTTCAATCTTGGTTAATGTATCATAATGTGAGGAATTCTCATGCATTATAGGAATAGATGCTTGGTATAATAGGAATTAAGGTATTAAAGTTGTCTTAAAATTTGCAGTACACAAGATTTAAAAAAAAAAGAAAAGGAAGACAATAACAGTACACAAGGCGCCAGTCAAATATCTAGGAAAGGTGTAAAAAAAAAAAAAAAAAGGAAAACAGAGAATTAAACACAATAACCGTACTTAAATGCTTCATAAAGAATTGACCCAGATTGCACAAGATCTAGGCTTAAGCCACGGCTGCAATGGACCGCATTTTCATAGATAAAGGTTGCAGTATACTGAATGCTAACACTCCCCGCTCCAGCTGAGGAGCAGATAACAATCAACCTCAGCTTGCATCCAAGCTTTTCGAACCTACTTGGGCTAGGGCCTTTGTTAAGACATCCACAACTTCAGTCTTAGTTAGGATGTATGCAAAGTCAATAATTTCTGAATTCACCCTCTTTGATGAAGCGTTGGTTTATTGCAGTGTTTTTTTTGGGGTCGTGTTAGACAATGTCATTTGCTATATTGATGGCTGCCATACTGGAATTTGGCTAATTACTCTTCAAGAAGTCCCTTTAACCAAAAGCTTTAGTAAAAATATAATTAGCTTAATTTAAAGGATCAACTTATGCTATCTATTAGCACTTAGCAACTATGGTCAAGTAAGAACTTTTGAATAGCATAATTGGCTTGATAATTATCGGTAAAGCAAAATGTTTGGACAATCTGGTACTTAAATTTGTTTTTATGATGCCAATGCATCTTGTGTCAATTGGTGATTGTTATTGTTTGTATTCTTTCTAACAGGAAGCTTTATGCAGAGTCATAAAGAATTCAAAACATGTGATAGACACTTCAACGGTGAATCTTCAGCTTGCTGATGGGGAGGTTGTCATTGATCTTGATGGAACAAATCCAACTCAACCAGTTCTGCAACACATAGGGATCTCTGCGTGGCCTGGTGAGTCGTTGGAAGTCTCAAAATGGGTTGCTTGTCACGCACGAAAGGAGTCTAGTTGTCATCTTTGATTAGAACATTATTTATGCAATAAGACAATCCTTCTTGATTAGCAGGTAAGGTAACATGTGAGCTTGTAATTGTCCTCTCTTTAAGAGCTTTCATCACGTCCCATTTTTCTCTTTCCCAAAAGGGCATTGAAGGGGGCTCAAACAAATAAGGTTAGGGAGCTGGGAAAAGTGGGATGGAAGAGGGAAAACTGAAGAATGTTAGGGATATTTTAGTCAACAAAAATGCATTTCCAAGAAAGTGGGCCTTGTGCTCGCACAAAGCTTAAAGCAAGCTGTGCTTTTTATTGCTTATAACCATGGCAGCTATATGGTAATTTCAAATGATGTGCTGCATGTCGCCTCAATTTCAAGCTCTTGATAGTTGAGCGCCTGTCTGGAGTGTGTTCTCTTCGTACTATTATTTGTTTAGGTTGGCTTTTATTGCTTATCGTATACTGCCTATATCTATATGTGTGTGTGTGTGTGTGTGTGTGTATGTATGTATTCTATTTACTTTGTAGGACGATTGATCCTCACCAATTATGCTTTGTACTTCGAGCCTCTGGGAGTTGGGTTGCATGAGAAAGGTGTTCGATATGATTTAGAAATGGATATGGAACAGGTCATAAAGCCTGACTTGACCGGACCCCTTGGTGCTCGTCTTTTTGATAAAGCTGTGATGTACAAGTCAACTTCTGTGTATGTTATCTGGTGATATAGATAACTAACAAGTAGTCAATATGTGTTATCACCACGGGCTTCCTTTTCGATTTACCTTTCATGACTTTTCCATGTGTTGACAGAGCAGAGCCTGTTTATTTCGAATTCCCCGAATTTAATGCAAACTTGCGTCGTGACTACTGGTTGGAGATTTGTCTTGAGATCTTTCGTGCTCATAAGTTTATAAGGAAATACAACCTTGAAGAGATTCAGAAATCAGAAGCACTAGCGAGGGCTATTTTGGGGATCTTCCGATATCGTGCAGTTAGAGATGCTTTTCAATATTTCTCTTCTCACTATAAAACTTTACTTGCATTTAACCTCGCTGAAACTCTTCCTGGGGGAGATGTCATCCTGGAAACTCTGTCTAGTTATTTGACTTCTGTTGCTGATAAACATGTTTCTGGTACCATAGATACTAAGATGCAACAGGCGGTATCCCTGGCATCTGTTTTGACACTTGCTCGTCTTGGTTTCGTACCACTGAAGGAAGCTGATATTTATGAAGAAGCAGCTGTTTATGGTGATGTTCGGGTCGGTGAGACAACTCAATTGGAAGTGGCAGTGAAAAAATCCCTTCTTGACACAGGAAGGGCGCAAGCTGCACAAGCAACAGTGGAGCAAGTGAAGGTTGAAGGCATTGACGCAAATGTTGCAGTAATGAAGGTTGATTTGATTTTCATTTCATAAAGTTCTATTGGCGGAAACAACAGATACTTCTGGTATTAAGAAAAGAGCAAACTAAAGACTGCGAAGATTTTTGTTATACTCTAATTAGAACTTCAAACTCAGCACTGAAAATGCTCGCGGTGCATTAATTTGTATTTATAAGAACAAAAACTGAATTAATTCTTTCTTTTTTTCCCTCTTAATATCCAAGCCCAGTTTGAATTCCTCGTTGGTACCTTGAAAATATAATCTAATAGATATGCTCTATGAGTTTAGTTATCCATTAACTGGTTTAGCTTCTCATGAACTCATGATAAGGTGTTTTCTTGAAGATGAGAGAAAATCAAAGCAGTATATTGATTTAGATATGGATAACTCTCTCTACTTCTTGCAGGAACTATTATTCCCCGTCATTGAAGCTGCTGGTCGTCTGCGATTTTTAGCCTCGTGGAAAGACTTCTATAGATCAGGATCATTTTTGTTACTCTCCTGTTACGTGATTTTATGGTAATTGTTTTCTTGGAATTCCAGCATATGTGAGCATGATTACATAAAAGAATGTGTGTTTGTTGGTTGCCTTTGATAGAAATGTCAATCTGATCTACATCACAAAAATATTTTGTCGTTGAAAATTGTCGGGGTCCAGTTTAGAAATGTATTTTTTTTCAATGTGGTAACATTCTGTTTTGACACGAGCCCGTGCTGATTTTGAATATTTTTATAAGGTGGTTTTTCATATTGAAGGTACTCATCGCAAGTGACCTCATAAAAATGGATATATGTGAAGGTTGTTTTTAAGATGGGTGCAAGCAAGGCAGCCTAATAGCTGCTTAGCGTATGTCGTAGTTAATGGTGGTTTATCATTCGAAGAATAGCAGCGGCTTCTAGTATGCCAAATGAATTAAAGTACGTACCGCAAGGTCCTTTTTCCCGGGGTGAAAGCACCGTGAAGTCTTTAGAGAGAGAGCGACCAGGGTCAATAGATTGCCACAATAGATTGTCCGAAGAGGCCCCAAAGTCAAGCACCTTTTGGCGCCTGACTGAGGGCGTTGCCTTCCCACTATGAGAGGTGATGAGCATTTTTGGTGCGAGCAAGTGCCTTTGACAACTTTGGTTGATCTTTCATTGTCATTTATTTTACTTCTTGATTTTTAATAGTATAGTCACTACCGAAAAGTGGATCTGTATTATGAACTGTTGTACCTTAGCATGGTTACCCAATATTCTGGAAGTCACTACCTGAAACTCCTGTATGGTTTCTATAGTTAATGGTAAATTGAATAACTTGCAGTGCTTTAACTTCATTCAAAATGTTCACTGGCCCCATGATGAAGCAGCGATGACTTTAAATAATGATATTCTTGGGTTAAACTTGCCTTCCATTGTACAGGGGGTGGATCCGGTACATATTGCCGTCGATTTTAGTGTTCTTTGCAAGTCTGATGCTCTGGCGTAGGCATTTCAACAGTGGAAGACAAATAGGAGCTTTTACAGTAACTTCTCCCCCAAATCGAAATGCAGTAGAACAACTATTACAATTACAGGAAGCCATCGCCCAAGCTGAATCACTTGTTCAAGCTGGAAATATTACTCTCCTGAAAATAAGAGCTCTGCTACTCGCTTTATTACCGCAAGTGAGTATCCTAGTCATAGTCCATTTCCATAGGGCGAATATTAAAATGATGGATAGACAGTGTGCATTTTAATATAGGTTTGTGCTATATCTCAATGTGCATAGCCTATGCTTAATTTGGGCTGCATTGTGCAAATCTACTTTGAATGAAGAAGCTTTTTTCTAGTACATGGGTACGGGACCCCCCCCCCAAAAAAAAATGATAACTGTGGTAATCCAACTAACATGTCCTCAGCATGGAGAAAGAGGGAGAATTTGGAAATCAGACTTGAAATAATCTCGATTAGAACAGTTAACCTTTCTATCCAAGTAACCATTACACATCTAAAAGAAATATGTTAATACAACCATGATGTACCTGAATCTCTTATTTGGCACCGAAACAAAAAATCTGAATGTCAATCTTACTGCATCATATGTGAAGAATGATTGTAAAGGAATACTTGTTCCATAATTGATGTCATAATTCTTGGACTTGCTTTTTTATTTTCTCATAAAGCCTATTGATTCAGCTCTATCATAAGATGCGTGATTAAATGATGGGAGTTTTTGTAATGCACACATGTTTTCACAGGAGGAATTCCCTCTCACCCTAAATTATCCGTTTGTCCTTTAGGCTACGGAGAAGGTTGCATTGTTGCTGGTTTTCATGGCTGCAGCGATAGCTTTTATTCCTCTCAGACACATAATTTTGGTGGTGTTTGTAGAGTTATACACGAGGGAGATGCCTTGTAGGAAACAAAGTAGTGAGAGGTGGATCAGGCGGGTTAAAGAATGGTGGGTAAGGATACCAGCAGCTCCTGTCCAGCTTATTAAGCCTGATGACAGCAAGAAAGTTAAATGATAAATGTTTTCATGTATTATATGAATTCTAGTTTTAAAATGTGCTTGTATTCTTTTGTTCTTAAATTTTTAAAGTGTTCATTCTAGGCAGCAGCTTTGCTCACATATGCCTTCTGTGCTTCCCCTTTTCCTCCTTCATGTTATAGGATACGGGGCCTGAGTGTTGGGTTGACACTTGACAATTCGACTCTTTCAATTTGACTGATGTTTTACACTGCCAATAAAGGATTTACTGCATTATTCTTACCCAATGCTACCCTTGAATAATTAAGGAAGGATGGTCCATCACATGAAAATGAGGGAAAAAAGAAGAAAAAAAGACAAGATAATAAACTTGACTACCACTTAAAGTAACAA
The DNA here is from genome assembly GCF_004799145.2 of Neltuma alba. NCBI lineage: Eukaryota > Viridiplantae > Streptophyta > Magnoliopsida > Fabales > Fabaceae > Neltuma > Neltuma alba. The sequence goes on from NW_021637347.1 coordinate 362,534, forward strand.
TTTTACTATTTTAGACATTATTTTTTCATGATTCAATTTTTTTCATGTTCCTTCTATAAATGAAAGGGCCCACAGGCTTCTGGAGCAGTAGCAGCAATTACAGCTTTTTCTGAGTAACAAGGACGGACATGCACGTGATATCTGCTTGGAAGCGGGACGTAGACGACGACGACGACGATAACGGAGTCGTCCAGGAGGACGTCGGACGGGAAGCCGTTGGAGGCGGCGACGGGGGCCGACGGCGGAAGCCTTGTCGAGGGAGCAGCTGGAAACGGCGTAGAGAAATTATGGCACATGAAACCTTGGGCATGCCTAACAGGCCCTTCCTTGGAGCATCGCCGAGGAAGAAATCTCAGACTCCAAAGAGGAGTTGGATGGAAATGAAGCTACAGAAAGGGGTCTTCTTGCAGCATAAAAATCTGGGGTAATGAAATCTTTGATTAAGTTTCATTCCGGATGATGCCCAGTTTCCAGTTCCAAAACGAGAGAAAAAACTAGGAACAAGAGGAAAAAATAGTCAAGCATATGAAAGGATGACTTGTTTAGCCAGAACGGATCACTGAGGTCTTCAACTGCCTTAGGACATGAACTTGTGGAAAGGCTCTGATTTAAAATAATGGTTAAAAATTGCCGAAGGACGGTTGCTTAAGATGCACGTGAAGGCATATCCACAGATGAATAATCCGTTAATTATGCATAAAGTAGAAGCAAAAGGAGAACGAGAATGAACAAAGGAGTCCATTGTTATTCATATCACTTTCACAGCATCAGCCATTCTTCACCTAAGAACCTTCCAACACGCAGGAACCAAAGACTAGACAAATGATGAGCGAAACGTTACAGTTACTGAAAGGGTCAATAACATTATTTTGCAAGCACAAACACGACAGATAGTGGACCCCCTCCCTAACATGGTTTGTCGCAGAAGCAACGGCGACGGAAGCCACTGCAGTGGCCGTCGGGGAAGCCCTCGGTCTGGCAAACGGAGGGCAGTTAGATTTGCTCAGACAGGTCCCCTTGAAGCGGTGGCTCTGAGACTCGCACGTCCTTGCTTCTGCCGCCATCGGCCCCATTTCTGATCAACACATAACACAAAAACAGCAGCGTTACAGATCAAAGAGATAGCATTTTGTTTTTTAAACGTAACAAACTCTTAATCTTTTTCTGCTTGGACAAGCAAGACATACGTACAGAAATACTGGTTAGAGGAAGAAGTGGCCAAGAGATACGTACCAGTGGCGACCAAAAGGAGAAGGAGGACGAAAATGGTGGAAAAAGAGGCACAGATTTCGCCATGTCTGAGAATATGAAAGGAAGGGCCTTAGAACGCAATACAAAGAGGCGACGTGGTGGTCTTAAATAGCGAAGTTAGGGTGGTGAAAAACAGATGAAAACAATAACAACATCGTCGTTGTTTTGGCGGGGTCTACGTCCATGTTTTGGTCCCCCCCCCCCAAATATATTGCTTTTACGGTAGAGGGTGACTCTTATATCTAGGATGAGAGGAATATAATTATCTCTACTCATTACAAGAATAGTTTATTTCTCAAAAGTTTGAACTATCAGGGTGGACAAAAATTATCCATAATTTTAAAAGTGATTTTACTATATAAAAAAATAAATATGTGATAAAAGTTTTATTTCGATTTGAATAAAAATACCTTTTAAAAGTGCTTTTTAGGTTTCCAAATATTAAGAGGGTGTTTGGTTACACTCGAAAATAGATTTAAAAAATGTTTTCACGCAAGTTAAGATAAATTTTTTTTCATATATTTATTTTGTATATCATAAATTATTTTTAAAATTATATTTTATTTTTACCCAAATACCATTCAACATTCAACATTATCTGGAACATGCCTATGAGAAATATGTGTGTGTATATTAGGTTCTCTATATAGGGTCTCCTCCTTTTTTTGGATTTCTCCTCCGGTATCCCAGGGAAATAGGCGTCTTTCAGCCGTGACAACGTCCCCAGACTAATCCGGATCGAGGGCTTGCAAGGAACCTTTCGGTCGGCGCCCTCTGGCCCCTCAGGATGCTGCATTCCCACAGCTCGAACTCGAGACCTGTGGTTAAGTTAGGACAGCCTCAGCCAGCAGGGTCTCCTCCTTTCTTCCTCTCTGTTGCACGATTTATGTATTGAATAAAATATTTAAATATGACACTTTGAAATTGTATAAAAATTTTATTTCCATATCAAAATTTAAAAATAAATAAGTTTAAATCACTAAAAATTAATATAACTAAACGAATCAAAACTTGCAAATTGAGAGGAAGCGGGTAGAAGTGAAATGGAAGAAGCTGGTTTGTGACACAACAAGCTAAAGCAGTTTACTCATGCTTTTATAATCCTGTTAATAAATTATGTTTTTTATTTATAGTCTACAATAAATAATTTTTTATTATTATCGATCCATAATAAAAGAGCTAGTTTGACTTTTAATTGGTTCTCTAATATAAGATCCTAATTTATTTTGTCTCTTATATTTATCTATTTTTTAATATAGCTCTTATAGTAGTTGTACATATTAAAAATTTTATCAAATTGTAGTTTTAACTTGTACACTTAGTAAAAATATTTTAAAATAAATAACTAATTTAACTAACTTCTTTAATTTATATCAATTAACTAAATTTTATATTAAACATTAGAAATATTATTTCTAATTTTAATTATAAGATTTTATTTATATTTTATAAATAAATAAAGTTTTATAATCAGAATGAGGTAGTAGTATGTATTTATATTCTATTCTGAATTCTGATTCAAATTTTGAATGATTGCTCAGCGCTTCTCAGTTCTCCCATTTCTCCAACTGTGGGCCGATTGGATCCGTAGAAGTTTGTCTTCGTGCCCGTGCGATCAGATCCTGCCCGACGCATTTAACCGCGCTCGGTCCCACGTTGCCGACAAGTAAAATCTTGAGGAGAAATGGAGTTTTTTTTTTTTAAGAAAAATAGATATAAATTCAAAAAATTTTTTTAATATAATCAAACTAATTAACTAATTTTTATACTAATTACCATACTAATTACAAGGAGTAGATCTCTTCTAGCAAACACGATTAATTCTATAAGTGGATCTGATCATGATATCTCTTGGACCGGCACGCGCGCCCAAGAGCAAAGATGTTCGTATTCTGAAACGACGTCGTTTCTGAAGACGCTCCACTCCTTGACCGACCCCACTGTTCCTGCTGGCGCTTCCTGCTCTTTGCAGCTGTATTATTGTCCTTTTCACAGTCAGAAATTATGATGTTGTTTTGGATCAGACTTTTACAGTACTGTGAAATGTGAATATGGATTTGCGAGAAGAGAAATAGATGCTCTGCGAGGATCAAATTGGGGAAAAAGTGGTATCATGACTTGTCATGTTGAGTTTTTTGTTTTTTTCAATTTTCTCAATGATTTATGATGCTTTAATGATTACTGGGAGAAAAAAGGAAAAGGGACCGGATGACACGTGAACGGTAGGGTTACAAAGATTTGGCTTTCACAGAAGATATCGTTGGTCATCCACCGACGGCGAATGGACAATAGCGCAATATTTTGTGGTCATGAGTCATGATTTCTGGTGATGACAGTAACAGGGTAACATTACCATGAGATCCACAATAAAATATAATTATAAAAAAAATTCTAATGATACTGAGTTATTACGAGATTTTTTTAGTAAATTTTTTCCTTTCTTTCTAAGGACACGTAGCCCACGTTTGGACCGGTTATGTTCTTAAGCCGTTTTGAGCCGGAAACTGAAGTTAGACGAAAAGCGAAGTAATAATAGGAATTAATATAATTATATGATTTAATAAATGACACACAGTAATTGAATATTGTGTAGATAATAAAAGAAGTAGATCCTCAAAGAGGGAAATAAGTTCTCTCAACGTAATACAGCAAACAGCCCATTGAACTAACGACAAGAAAAAAGTGGCTAGACAATTACGATTTAAGACATGTTAAGGACCTGCTTTATCTTTTTATTTTGTTAGCCACACAAAATTTAACTAGGAATCATATGATAAATTCACGTTACCACTTTAACCCGTTCGTGGCAGAAAATTTAGCACCAAGATGACTAAATTATAAGGAGTCAAACCAAAATATTCCCCTAAAACTAAAATAAACTTAAATTTAAAACCAAAAATTATACTACCTCCTGTCCTGTTCTTAATATAAAATCCTGTTTAACTTTTATTTTGATTCTAAATATAAGACACCAATCCACTTTGTCTTTTATATTTATATATACATTTTCAAAATAGCCCTTCTAACAATAATAGCTTTAGTTAACACATTTGATTAGCAAGGATATTTAAAGAAAGACAACACCTATTTAGAACAAATAATTAATTCAACTTACTTTCTTAATCTCCCTAAATTAATTAACTGGTTTTTATAATTAGGACCGGAGTTAGTATTAACGTTGATAGTAATATTATTACCAGTAATGGTAACTTCGCAAAAGGTAGGAAAGCAAATCAATGAAAGAGTCGGTTTATTGCTTGATCACTTTCACACCACGAGCCATTCTTTCTTCACCTAAACCCAGGAAAATGAGAACCTCTAACACACAGAAATTAAAGACACAGACAAAGCAAATGAAGCATCTCAGAAAGACTCAAAAGCATTATTCTCAAACATGCACGAACGGCGCAACTTGAGAGTGAAATTAAAGTTGACGGATCAACAAGGTCGGGTGCAGAAGCAGCGTCGTCGGAAGCCGCGGCAGTGGCCGCCGGGGAATCCCTCAGTCCGACAAACGTTGGCGCAGTTAGATTTGCTGACACAGGCTCCCCTGAAGCGGTGGCTCTGAGACTCGCACGTCCTCGCTTCTGCCATCATCGGCCCCATCTCTGATCATCACAACACAACAACGGAATCATCTATCAGCAGTGATAACAGATCACAGAGGAAAAAGATTTGAAGAAAGTGGAATCTGTGCGTTTCCATTCAGCAAAAGCAGAACATGCGGAACACGGTAGAACCAAAATATAAGGGTCGGATGAAGAAAGAGTAGGGAGATACGAACCAGTGGCGACGAGAAGGAGAAGGAGGACGAACATGGTGGAAGCTAGAGGCTGAGACCTAGCCATGCCTGAGAAATATGAAAGACAAAGAGAGAGAGAGAGAGAGAGAGAGAGAGAGAGAGAGTATATGAATCAAAGATGAAGATGAAGAAGCAGGCAAAGCAGAGTGGTGTTTAAATAGCGAAGGGTGGCATTATGAAACAGCAGGATCCTATTTTCTGAAAGCGGACGAAAACAGCGCCATCATAGCATGGAGCCTACTTTTTAATTCTAATTTTAATTTAAGTGTTTAATCTGCCTTTAAAATAAAGATGAGTTACATCACACTTTCTTCGGTGGTACTCAGACAGTGTTGAGACAGTAACAAAACATGATTTCAGAAGTAACGGTTTACGAAGTAAATATATAAAAAATTTATTTTGATTTGTAAAAAAATATTTTTAAAAAACACTTATAAACTAATCCAAACATCTTTGGGTCTAATTTGCTTTTTATTTAATATTTGAAAAGTAAACTTTTTAATGGTACTTAAAATTTCAAAGTATTATCAACCACTTTGAAAGATTTTGATTAAAGTATATATTTAATTTTTTAATTTTATATGAGTTTTTAGTCCTGGAATTTTTATTTAAAAATATCATTATTTATAATTCACAGTATTGTTTGTTAAAAATGTTAGATTATACGTGAAAATAAATTAGCCTTTTGAAATTTTAATAACATATTTTTAATTTTAAATTAAAGACATCTAACTATGCACACGACAATGCTATCAGCGGTGAACTGTTTTTAGCATAAATTTAGAATCCAAAACATTTTCATAAAATGTTCTTGACATTAATTATGGGGTAAAATAGTGTTTCAGTACGGTAGTGATTAGAGTTGGTAATATGGACCAACCCACTAATTATGAGTTGGCTCGTGATGGGCTTAAAGACCGACGAGCCTGTCCTAAAAAGACCAACTTCTGGTGAGCTGAGATTTTTCCAACCCAACCTCCCAAGGTGGGTTAGCGGGTTAGGCCAGCCAACCCGTCACTTTTTTTGTAATTTTTTTGTGCCTTCTGTTTTTTTTAATAGAATTTATTTTAATTTTTAAACACCTAAAATAAAATATACATATAGAAATTATCATAAATAAAATATGAAATTCAAAGTTCCAAACATTTCAAAATACTACTATAAGCATACATGATTTATCATCCTAAATGATTAAACATACATCCCAAATTAAAACATAACAAATCTAAATTAACAATAATGCAAACGCAATGTTACAAATCACTATCAAATATTCAACCATAAATGACTATTCAATGTTGATATAATTTGAAGAATGATAAAAAGATGTGAAATTATTTCGTTAAGTTTCATAATTATAATCACCTTCTTTTTGCTCAACTAACTTCGTTATAAGTAAAGTTCATAATATAAAGTAAAATATATTACATTATGGTAATTTTAAATAATAAGAATGAAATAAAAAACTAAAAGAGTAAACATAATTATATTTGAGGGTGGGAAAATTTTTTAAAAATAATAATAAAAAAACTGGACCAGCCTGCTAACCCGTTCTAGTGGTGATAAGCGCAGGGGTTATTTAAAAAAAAAAAACAAAGAAGAGAAGGAAACGTGATGCTTTGAAATCTGAATGATCTGGAAAAAGGAAGGGAATGAACGGGTGGTGCTGGCGCGTCAGTGCCTGCCTTCTGCTTTTCCTTTTTTGAGTTTGACAACGTGCCCCTCTTCTTTTTCTTCTGATCTTATCTGTCCCAACTTTTTCATCTTTAACTACGCATTTAAGTGTTGAATGCTTGTAGGCAGGTAATTGAGATAAATTTTTTTAAAAAAAAAGGATAGAATTTTTTACATATTTGTTTCGTGTTTTTGTGAATTATAACATAAATAATTTCAATTGAGGACAATTCTTATGGTATTCTGACAATCTTTAATCTGGGGTATTTGGCAACGATTAAAAATATTTTTAAAAAGTATTTTTTTCACAAAACGAATCAAACTCCTTTATATATTTATTTCGTATATTATAAAAATATTTTTAAAATTATAATTTAATTTTTACCAAAACACCCCTTTAACAGTGAATACATTGTACGTAAACGGTTAAAACAACTTTTATCAAGGCCAACACATGTTTGCTCAATCCAGTGTTTACGTAAATTTAGTTTGTGTGCCCATCTCTTGTGCACTGAGCGTTAAATTTGAACCGTCTGAATTGTTTAAAATCTAGATTTAATATAATTTTATTTTTATATTCTTTTATTATGAGAATATTTTTATATTCTTGATGATTTAATATTTTAATGCGTATAGAATTTAAAATAAAAATTATCTTTTAATAGTTATCCTAAAAAATACTTTTTATTTTAAAATTTATTAGTTCGATATTTTAAATCTAACTTATTAAAACTATATTTTCATGGCGAAGTTCCACTGCTACTGAGATTGGTTGCGTGTGTGTGTGTATAGATTAAATATTGAATTTTACATGATTTTTCTTAAATTTTGGATCATGTATAGATAATTTTCGTAACATTTAAAAATTTACAATAAATATCTTAAAATCTTACATCATACAATTAAATTTTAAAGATTAAAGAAGTTTATTTTACACGATTTAAAATTTAGGAGAATTTTGTATGATGACACGCAGGCGCACGCTATATGCTTATCACATTAACGAGTTATTGACTTTTATGCCCCGTTCATTTATGCCTAATCCAACGTCAATCTCTGATTTTATAACTTCGTGAGAATACATTGATGTTGATTACTATTTTTTTAATTAATTATTCATGTATTCTCAGCTATGCTCCACAAAATTAAAGCAAGCCACGTTAGTCCCAAGTCCCCACTTATTATTATTATTATCATTTTGCCAACAGTCACAGCTTATTATAAAGAGTATAGCTAGTAACAACCAACTTCATTAAATAATTGGTAATAAATCTTTTATAAATTAAATACTTATCTTTTTGTCTAGATGTGCTGTTTTCAATGAATACTATGTTGATGTTGATTGATTTTTTCTCTTGATTTAATCAAGGAGTCCTAGTCTCTTTTAATAAATATGTTTTTTGAAATTTAAATTTATGTTTTTCTTATTAAAAGGCTGAGGTTGCTTACCATATCAACTAAATACTTGTTGGTTGATTTTTAATATAATTATTTAATATTGGTTTTAAACTAAAAGAAAGTACAGTATGGGCATCTCTTTCAATAAAAATTTGAACCTTATTTTGTCATATGAAAACTATAGTTTTAAAAATATTTTATAGTGTATGAAGTAAATATATAAAGGAGTTTGTCTCGTTTTAGGGGAAAAAAAAAACGTCGGCGCTTCTAAGTATTTTTTATTTTTTTAAGAGGGACTAGTCATTTTCCAACCCTGGTTGGTAATTTTTGTGTTAAAAAAGGAGAGGCGTTTCGCGACAATTATGGGCCTACTTTCCGTCTGAACGCATACGTGGGTTTCCCTTTTCGTGATCCATCATTCGTCTTTGCCACTGCTCACTTCTCACCTCTTTTGATTTCATGATCTTTGTCGCAATCACCCATAAAGAACTTTGTTTTTATCCACAAGATTCTCAATTATTTACTTTTCAATTTCCATTCCTTATTTTCTGTTTTTCTTTTTCGCTTGGATTTTCTCTTCCACAAAATGTTCGGTGCCTTTGTTTTTTTTCCCCCCCTCAGTCTCTAATTCTATTAGTTACAGTGAAAATGTTCGTTGCCGACGCTTCTCAGAAACGAAAAAGAAACATTCAAAGATGACTGCAATTTCGCTCATGCCAAGCTTTTTGCAGGATGATTTTGACCTGAAAGCCAGAAAGAAAGTCCCGCTCGCTTCTTTAAAACTGTTTATATAAATCAAAACAAAACTTTTTTACATATATTTATTTTGTATATAGTTAATTTGTAATTTAAGAAGCTGCTTTTAAAAATTAAAACCTCCAATTCCAATTCCAAACAAACCCCCACAGGTCAAGTCATATCTCGTGTTTCCAAAATCAAGCTTTCCACTGAACGAGTGAAGTTGCCAAACAAAAATCCAATCACTATTTTATTTAATATACTGTCATAAATATAAGAGATGCATTATAAAATAGGTTTTATATTTAAAATCATAATATATCAAAACATATTTATAAGTCACTAACAATATACTACCTTCCGTTCTAATTATAAGACTTAATTGACTAATTTAAAGAGATTAAGGAAATAAGTTAAGTTAGTTATTTGTAATAAATAGATGTTGTCTTTCTTAAAATATCTTTACTAATCAAGTATATTAATTAAAACTACTATTATTAAAAGGACTATCTTAGAAAAAAATACATAACTATAAGAGACAAAATGAATTGGAGTTTTATATCTAAAACCAAAATAAAAATCTAACAAGGTTTTATATTAAGGACCAGAAGTAGTAATTTATTTTAAACTCCGTGCAACAACACTATCTAACCTGGACAAACAAGTCTGACAATCTTTTTCCCCTTTTCCTCTACGCTTTATTCTTCCATTATTGAAAAGCATCTGGATCTACAAATCCACTGAGCTCGCTGTAAAGGTACACCGTCAGAAAATACTTAATTTCCAGCCGAGCAATTCTTTTCAGACTTGAAAAATTATGCTTGATTCCAATGGTCATATAACTTAATGACACAAGAGCCCGCGAAAAGTCGCGCATTCAATCCTATTTGTAATCTTATACTGCTAATATCTACTTCTTTAAACTAAGAAAAGAAAAGGAAAGTGGATTGCTATCGTTTTAGTTTTCAAAATAGCCTTGAACAACAAAAGTCATTCTGTTCATATGGCTTGCAATACATGATTGCTTATCATGTAGTTCATTGACTTTAATTTTACTTTCACTCGGTAACCTCCAAAATTAATCACTAACCATGAGGGCTAGCGATGAACAAACAAATATTGAAGCCAAAATTGTGGTATCTAACCTATTAATTATACAAGAAGAGCATATGGCTATTAGCTTCTTTCAGTAGTGCTCTGATCAATGGTTGCGCCACCCCCCACTGTCAAAATTCTACAGTTCCATGAAATCTGCCAAATATCAACCGAAGACCTCGTATCGTTCTGGATGCTCGTTGTCAAAGGCTAGCCCATCCACAACTTCAAAACTTTATCCTTACCACCAGAAGCTACCTTCTCTCCATCTGGACTCCAATCAACAGAGTAAACCTTTTCCAAATGGCATTAGACCCCAACTAGTTAGCAGAGTGTAACAGTAATCAAGAAAAAAATAAAATCATGTTTTGGTATATAAACTGACATACTTCATCTGCATGGCCTGGAAGGTCTTGCTTCAATTTTCGAGTCCTAATATCCCAGACCTTGATAATTAAACATGATATAAGGTCAAAAACAAGTTCTTGTTTCCCTTGTCCATATAAAGATGGTAGTACTTAAAGGATAAAGAGAAACTGAAGTTGCTCATTCATACTTCTCAGTATTCTTTATTGAAAGGAATGACAAATATAAGCATACCTTGAGTGTGGAGTCTTTGCTGCCACTTAATAGGAGTCTACTGTCTGCAGACCAGCTGTGCAGTAAAACCCAATTTTACTAAGTAACAGATTATGAATGCAAGACCTTGGCTTCACAGTTTGAAATAAGGCAAGTCACATCAATTGTACCTGATCTGATAGACGGGCCCAACATGGCCACGAAATGCAGCAACAAATTTCCCAGTAATGCCATTCCATAATTTAACAGATTTATCGAAAGAGGCACTTGCCACCCATTGTCCATCAGGTGAAAAGTAGACATGGTTTACAAGCTGTCACCCAAAAAAAAAAAAAAAAAAAAATCTTTAAGCTTGAGGTTGAGGTTACATAATATGATTACTTTTTCACCAAACTTGTGATTAAAGTGTCTAACAATAAACCCATTTTCAGCCAGCCAACAACAGAGAAGAGAATCCTGTCATAAAAATGGACCAAAGAGAAGAGGGGGAAGAAATGATAACCACACATATTTTATGATCATTGTTTGGATCAAGATGTGGCACAACCATAGGAGCCACCAGTCAATGGGATCTCAAAGGGTCCCCAAGAAAGGATCACATGGCATTTACTGAATCTAGCCAAAATCCTGCATCAGTGGAAGAACTCTTCCAAAATCTACATTGCTATGCGAGTGCAGATGCTAAGTGGCAGAGCAAGGTCACGTTGCCATTTTACGAAATATTTTTTTTTAAAAAAAAATCTTGCAGACACAATTTTAAACTGTACACCAAAGAAGTTAGTCTTTAGAAGAAGTTTAACCTGCTGGTGACCTGTCATGCGAGTTTTAGGGTGCTTGCTGACAGATGGTTCCCAGAGGAACATGGTAAAATCATCAGATCCAGAAACCAACCTTTCAGGGCCATCACCTCTCATTTTGTTGTACCTTTCTAGAGCAGCCTAAATTAAACAGCAGCATCGGATATCATCAGTAACACACGAGAAGAAAGTTTCATTAAAGAAAGGTGTCTGTAAGAGTAACAACAGGAAAACAGAAATAGAGAAAAATTTTCAAACAGCTCAGAAAATAATTACGTACATAGTAGATAACCAAGTAGAAAGGGAGGACAAGATAATACTTTCTCCAAAGATTCAAGATAAAATTTCAGATGAGAATAACTAACAAAGTAAAAGAAGCAGGATGTAATAAAAACCATACATTTGAAGTATGAAAAACATTTGAAGAAAGATTCAACAGGATGGCATCACTTATTAAACCAACCAGAAGTTACCTTCTTCATTTCCTCAGGAGATGAATATTGTTTTCCAGTATGGTCAAAAGCTCCAGTGCGAAGAACATATTCAGTGCTAAGTGCCAGAGAATTAACCCAATGACCATGCCCCTGAAGGAGATCAACCAACACGGAAATGATTAGAGAACAGACACTAACGTCAAACGAAAATGACCATGTTCTTAGGACAATTGATTACTATCAAAACACATTTGCCTGAAAGCCGTCATTTCTGGCTTCTCAGATAAACCATTTGTCAGACAAGGGGGAAGCTAATCCAGTCTTTGATTGTAATCTACAGACTAAGACTCTGAAGATAAAACTTGCAATGGCAGTAAAAGTGGACAAGACATTTGAAAAATTAAAGGTCAAATAATTCAAAATGAAGAAAATTTTGAAACAAGACTTAGAACAAGGAGTCTGCAAAATGATAATCAAGCATAAAATGAACGTAAAAAGAACAAGATATTAAGGCTTTATAACAATGTTCACCTTCAGTTCACGAATGAGCTTCCCTTGCGTTGTTTCCCAAACTTTGATAGTACAATCCTGGGAGCTATAATAACAAATGATAAAAGAATATAATTAGGCTCCAAGCTATTATACAGCAACAATCATCCACAAATAAAACTCTTAAGCTTAATAACAGTAGGAATCAGAAGTTGTCACACGGCTGAAGAACATATCTATGAACCAGTATAGCAACAGGAGGCAAAATCATAAGAACCCGTTTTATAAGGTTTCCAGTAATTAAATTTTATATGCTACTCTAATACCCCCGACTCCTTACAATCACAATTGAGCATGTAAAACATATGCAGCAAGCTTGTTATGAAAGTAGGTTACGAACAATGAGATTAATAGCACTGCTGAGAGCACAAGAAGTGGTAACCGCACAGACAATGCACAGAAGGAAATGTAGATGAAGTAATGCACAGCATGGGAAAAGGACTGCCGGTATGATGGAGAAAAGCAGCTGCAATAATGTGCTGACGTAGCAAATAGACAGAAAATATAGGGAGAAGCAGAAAAAAATCGTCAAAAAAAAAAAAAAAGGTTGTTAGGGCGCTCCCTGAAAAGTGGCTAGAGAATCCCCAAATGATTGCCAGAAACATGGCCACGGAAGGGATCCATTTTCCTCTATATCAAAATACACGAGGTTTCCCACACAAACAAAAATAAATACCTTAACAATGGACATCTCAAGTTTCAAACCCACAACGGCCCAGTGAAACAAAGACATATTTTGTAAACTTGAAATAGCAATATCTTCTCTTGGTGAGGACTTGATATTTAACAAAAATACTATAATAATATCCAGGTTTACAAAATTGGGACACGTAATAATAAAGGACAAAAAACATAAATAAACCTCAGCAAAAGTAGATAAAGATGGACACATTACCCAGTATATATCACACCCTCCGCCCCATTTCACACATGTTATTGCAAGTGTATGGCCACTGAGACATATAACACTTCTCCTCAAAGTGATATCCCAAATACGAGCATCCCCATCCTTGCTGGCACTCACGAACCGACGGCAAGGAGCGTTCAGGTGTACAGGTTCCCAAGATATGCCAGTAATCCATTTCTTGTGGCCCTATATATATTGAAATAAAATAACCACACATGATGTTCAGATCCATATTTTGGGGACAAAAAAAGAACGAAAGTGGGCATACCAAAATTAGCCACATAATGGTACAGGCAACTGCATTTGCTAGACATTATAATAAAGCTATTTGTGCAATTTCACTCAAAAGCTTAAGCTTTTGACTCAGATTCGTCCTTCACAAGGACAAGGTATCAAAACCTCTAACCAAATAATCTAGAGTCATATAGGGCTGCGAGAAATAAGCATATGTCAAAACATTGTCTGCTTTCCCTTTCTTCCTGTCTTGCAAAATGAGGCCAGTTCACATCTAGGCTGGCCTTACCTTTTCTTCTTCACATCTACACACAACTATTATTATTGACCAAATCAAATAAGTTGGCATACTTGCATCTTATGAACTGTTAATGCTTTTGACAATGCATGGCAAATTTGCACTGCCTACTCGTTAAAAAAAATGCTCTCAGAATGATTTCAGATAAATTACAAGCAGAAATCAGTAACAGCAAAAAAAATAATTATAATAGCAATAAGCTATTCAAGCTGAGGACTTTACAATCAGTGGATTGCCAGACGCCTTTCCAGTTTGTGGGTCCCAACACTGAAGTTCCCCAGCTTTGCTGCCACTTACAAGATGCTTACCATCTGGCGACCATGCAATACAGAGGACCCAATTCTTGTGTCCTGTATCAAACAAGATTAATTATCAGTAATATGCTATGCAACTTGCAAGGGAGTGAGTTTAACTTCATCATAGTTGCAAAGATAAACTAGCATTCAGTACAAAATTTTCATTTCAAGGATGCAATAGCCAGGAAAGGAAAATGCGTGATACAGATGATCATCTTAATTACAATTTATATCATCCAAAAAGGTACAGCTGAATAAAATACATTTAGTGTGCACAATGGATCATGATTTTTTATAAAATGCCAATGTTGGGCATAATCCAAATGTTCTATTTTCTGTATGATTTCATGAATCAATCCTGCTCTTATACAGGAAGTAGATGCTTAGATATCTCCACAGTTGTGGTTTTGATTACATAAGACAAGCAGGTCTGATTAGTAGGTACCAAGATAATCTGATGGTCTTAGATGTCAAACCTGTGCAGGTGAACAATGGGGTCTGAGTGTTAAGGTCCCAAAGACGAACAGTGGCATCACCTGAGCCGCTTGCCAACTGTCGCCCATCAGGACTAAAGGCAACAGTCAACACTGCTTCTGCATGACCTACACTCCCAACAACATGAATTTCAGATTATACGCAATACTGGATAATGTGATAATCAATCTGCATATTTAGAAATGAAAAAGGGGGCAATATTGACCATTAATCTTAAATCTGCTAGAATAAACCATAGTGTAGATATAAGATAATGCAAAGAGAGTTAAAGTTGAGTGTGAATTTCTCTTTGCTATCTGATTTCAATAAATAGCACAAGGCAGAAACTATACAAGGTTAACATAAGAAAAATAAAGTAGTCATAACTCTTAAACACTGACATAATAAAAATAAAACAAAGAGGAAAGCAAATCTAGGGATTTCATATGTAGTTTTGGAAAGCAAATCTAGGGATTTCATATAAAGTTTTGTATTAAGAAAATAGCAAGGTTTGACATGATTTATCAAACAAGACCAAACCAGCACAAGTCTGACAATAAAATTCATATCTGACATACCAGAAATAGTTGCTGAACAACGATGTACAGGACGAATCCGAAAAATGGCTTGAGGTTGATAAACTATAGACACTACCTTCTCCACCGAAACTGCACATATGTTTAAAAAAATAAACAAGAAATATAAAAGGAACGTTTGTTAGGGCCCATAAACTGCTCAAAGAAATTCATCAATCAAGAAAATTTCTGTCAATTCTGTACCGGAGGCTGACAGTTGACATCACTTTCTGTGATTAAAATTCTGACTAACCTTTGTTTTTCTCCAAGTAAGTTCCAAGGGGCACACTAAGCTCCTCATCTGATATGTAGAAGCTGTATGGTAATTTCTCCTCCTGAAATGGGGAAAAGAAACTCAACCTGATATTGAAACAACGTAAAGAAGCTCTTAATTTCATAAGTAATAAAGGTCTGATATCTTCCAAGCTCAATCCAGAAGTATTCATCTAACGAGTAACTGAGACAAAAGATTACGGTGGCCAGCAACTAATGATTTAAACTGCGTAAAAATTCAAAATTGAGGGTAATTGTGTTCTTAGTTATCAAACCCAAAAGAAATATTACCCGGGATTCACAAATAAATAGATTGAATGATAAGAGAAAAGGAAATTTCCTAAGTTTCTTAAGCTTTACAAGTACAATTAGAGTAAATTTGTCAACTTTTCCACAGGAAGTATACACATTGATGGAACTTACATTCTCAAGAAGCGTATTGACAATCTGTTGGAGTTGAAGCGGACCCGCGTTTTGTGGGAGATGCATAGGAGCTCTCAAAGGAGTCCCTTCTGGGTTTGTCAAGAGACATAATACTGTTCTGGTTACCTCCTCACTCTTCTCCACATCATCAACCTCCATTGTTGAGGTTTACAAGCAGTGGCACCCCGCCGTTCTGCACTGCCTCCCCACACCTCCCTCGCAGCCCCTTATACAGAACGCGCCCCCTCACCGAAAAAATAAAACAAAAAACAACTAAAAATCCCTTGAAAAATATATATATACACACGCACTGACGCGCTCAAACAGACATATAAACACAGACGATGCGCCTAAGTGTAATATATAATACCATATCCAATATATATATATACCATATATATACATACCCTTTATTAATCAATATATTTAAATAAAAATTAAAAATATAACTGAATTTTCATATATTAAAGATGAAGGAGAATGATATTATACTTTTTTTTTTTGAGCTGAATATACTTATATTATATATGTTAATCTTTTTTTGTAGTTAGATTATTTGTTATTTAACTTGAAATATGAATTTCCAGCCAAAAAACACTTGAACTGTGGATTGTAATTATGAATTTTATGGAGAATTGAAGATGATGTTTTGAATTATGAATTATGACTGAACTGATTTGTAAAAACTGAAAGGTTAATATTTTGACAATTTAAGTTTATGAGCTACCAATTACGATGGTAGATTTAAAACACTTATCATTGTCGAGATTCTTTTAAAATGAAATCAGTTTTTTTTTTTTTTAAAGCATGATTCATATATAACCAGGTATGTGATTGCTGGTACGAAGTCGCTGTGGCGCACTAGAGCTGCGCATGGACTCGCCTTCTGGCTTGGTTATAGTTCTTATATTCATTATTGGTCAAGCGTTTTCAGACACAAGGCACAAAAGCTTCTCTTCCCATTATCTGAAGACTCTTAGATCCTTTTCCGGTAGAGCAAAGTGCTTAGGTTCTTTCGATGCATCAACTTTGACATAACTTATGGCCAATTCAGTTTTCGATTTGCTTTGTCCATTCATGGCGCTGATATAGATTCAAACCTTATTTTACGTGTACTTTAGAAAGAAACCCTGGTTCAGTTCATCCCTTCCTCGTGATAATCTAATATCCATTGTTAACAAGTGTATTGAACTATGAAGAACTAGCTCATTTCCCTCTCACATCAGAATTAGAGTCAGTAGAGTGCTTTCTTACATAACAATTACACTATTGAACAACCCTGCAAGCTTGTGATGTTCCACGTTAACTTTCATGTCTTTTCTAGGAGTTGCCTAGTCATGATATCCAAGTCGATACAAGTTCTACGTAAGTAGGATTCAGATCTCCCCCATCTCTCTCTCTCTCTCTCTCTACCTCTCTACTTAGTATCATGAGTCAGTCCAACTTCATTTTCAACAAGAAAATTTATCAAGGATCAAACTAATTTACACCACAAAGGGTATAACCTTTTTAATTGCCAAGCTCTATTACCAAGTATTTAATTTTTAACTGAATTAACTCGTTAGGTTTTGAAAGATCAGACAGGTCATAAATAAAATCAAGGGTGCTCTTGGATTGAGAAAAATGGAAAAAAGAAAGAAAAAAAAGACGAAATATTTTAGTGCAGACATTTTTTAGATTTAATATGTACGTGCGTGCGAGAAACAGCCCTTCAAACATGTTTTCATTGAACAGAATTGGCAAGAATTGGTGGGAAGAAAGGAAAAGTATTTCCTATTTGAATATAAATTTATAAATTTCATTAAGAAACGTTTTTAACAAGTTTTTTTTATGCAAATCAAAATAAAACTCTTTTTACATGCTTAATTCTTATACCATAAAATTACTTTTAAAACTATAATTTGGTCTTAAGATAAAATTTCTCTTCACTTCTTCATCCTCCACAGTTCAAGCACATCCTAAAACTAAAGCCTATTCTTTGATATTCTCTAAACATTTAAAACATTACAGAAATAAGAGAACAAATCCTTGTAATGCGGGGCAGTGAGTAGTAGAATATCGAATAATGAATGTGCCCAAACAAATATTGGCATGCTTAGGACAAGACTGGCCTTAGCAGATATAAATCTATAACATATATATAGCAAGCACAAAGAAATATCAACCAACGGCCATTACAAACTTTTGGGCTTAAGTTCACAAGAACTACGATCGACTGGTGCGTTTGAAGTTTGTAAAAACATTTTTTGTCAAATCATCTCAGATCATTGAAATTTTCCTGGTCAGTGATTAGTAATAATAAACTTAAACGATGAGCAAAACAAGGCGCTGAAATTGGGTGAAAGAAAGATTCTTTTATCAAACTGGAACAGCAGTCTCTCTGAGAGTGCAAACAAGCAATTGATCATAAAGACAGTAGCAGGATTTATCGCTTAAAATAAACAGCAGTACCAACAATATCGCATATTCCAAAGGGACAAAAAGAAGGAAATTTTAGTTCACCAAAAATTAAGGGCACCGTTTAATCTTTTATCCACATTTTTGCGTTTAGAAAAATAAAGCAAAAGTTTGATATGCACAGGAACCAAATAATCATGGTTGTGATATATTTGGCTATTTGCACATGAAACACACAACTACAAGCTATCTCAAGGATGGTGAAAACAACCTACACTAAACATGCCCTAAAAGCAAATCATGGGATATTGTCCTATCCTGACTGGATGAACTGGAGCAGAATGCAAGTCAACTTGTCAGGCATAGAAAGGAAATGCAAAACTCGCATGTATATTTCTTAACAGACAAAAGGCAGACATACATGCAAAATAGCCTCAGAAAAAACGACGTAGCAGAAAAGGATTTGGGCCAGATATATACTGGCTTCATATAAGATTAAATTATTCGGAAACAAATTCCAGAGTTGTAAAAAGCAGCAATCATAAGGGAGCAACTCGTTTGCCAAGATCTATTCATATTTCATGTCATTAAAGACAGGATAGACTGGACTTTTCATTAAGCATTACTCTGGAAAGCTACAAGAGGCAACTACATGCATTATTGTAGAACATTTACTTTGACCAGACATTAGATTACAAATTAAGAACAAATACAAAAAGCATGAAACGAGATTTTCCAATCTGAAAATCCACTAGGAATACCAAGGTTGAATTATACCAGGGACAAACAACCAGCTAGGTGAAATTCTCAGAAAACATAAACGCAAAATCTCCTCAGATGCTACTTCTTAAATAATTTCTAATGAGAGAGGATGCATGCAACTGAGCACTGAAACAGTAAGAAGTATAAGGGTTTAATATCCATGAAGAGATATTATAAGTCAAATTATCAGAGAAGAATTTAATAAAGGATGCAGTTCATTTTAATTTTAGACAACAGACACCTCCAACTTAGAAATTAGAAAGACTGAGTTTTAAATCTGCAAACAATCAACGACTATCTTATCGTGCACTTTATCAAAAAGAAGATTAAAATGTCGGCAGAATTATTCAACTTGCATCAATTAACAAATGTTTGCAAAACCTTCTGAACAAAAGTACGGATGAGTCCAGGATCACTTGCATATTGAATCAGACAATATTATCTTTCCAATTATGTCTCATCTTTTGCATTTGATCAATATCCGGAAAGCTTGCATTAACATTAACATAATTTCAGAGAGGAAATGAAGAGAAATATTTTAGCTGCTTGAATGTATTCTTTAAGAAAATGGTAATGAATTAAAAAGGGAACACACTACATAGGAAATTCTCATCGGAACATGATACAAATGCTCAAGGGAGAAAAGCAGGTCCGGAACAATTGCAAGTGATCAGTCAGAACAAAGCATAATATCACAACATAATATCATGTTTTATTGGAAAGATAGCACTACAAAATGCCCTTGTACAGGCGCTTGTTTTAAAGACACTAACTAGAACGAGGATTTGTCAAAACAAAGCAGAATACTCAAATTAAGAAAATAATAAGGGGGAGAAAAGACATAATTCACAACATGTATTATACACCCTCTACCAGCACCTCAGTCAGAGAAAGAGCACCCATCACAAAATACAAAGAAAACCTAATTCTCAGCAGCGCAGTAAAAAATCAACAGGAAGATGTGATGACGTGAGAAAACTGATTGAAGCACAATGATATAGAATCCACAGGGATTCCAAACATACATCACTGCACAGGGACATTATTCCCTATATTATAATGAGAGGAGAGAAAAATAAAGTGTGTTTGTCTGTTCGGGGGGCAGATCATCCATCCACTAATGGACTGTAAGTAAACTAGAAGAGAAGAAAGAAAGAGGCAGTTAAATGAACTCAAATTCATCTTCCTTGAGGTGGGCAAAGAACTTGACAGGACCACGACCGGGAATCTCAGTGACAAATTCAACCTTGTAAGGTAAATTAGCGGAGATTCGTTTCCCCTTCCAGAGCCCAACATATTGCTTTATCTCACCTTCCAAACCCGTAATTTCAAGCTCAGGAACTTTAGGAACATGGTACACCTTCAGAGGAGCCGTGACCCTTACCCGCGATCCAACATTAGCTTCTGGGACGAAGTGGATGGAGGAGACGACAAATCATTGACCTCCACAGCAGAAGGAACGGTCCAATTTCGCGAATGCAACGATTTGCTAAAAGAAAGCTCACAATCACGGGCAACACTCGCGGGCCTCGCTACCAAGGGTATAGGGCAAAACCCACGACGCGCAATCAAGGAAGAGAAAGAAGATTTAGCTGCCGCTGATGATGGTGATGACGTCATTGTTTTCATATGGGTCTTCATGGTGCAATTAGGGGAAGCACTGACCATGTTGTTTGGGTCTGAAATGGCAAAGGAGGAGGAAGAGATGATCGGTGAAATGCAGGAGGTCATGCTTTTTTCCGATTTATGGGATTCTTGTCGTTTTCCCTATCAGTCTTGGAAGCGGAGGATGAATGCGAAGGAGTGAAATTTGGTAACTTCTGCTTGTTCAGAGATCAGCAGCAACCTCTCATTAACTGACTGTTCCCTCTCCTCGTTCAGCCACCCGACATATTGGAGTTTTTTCCTATCAGGCGGAAGATATTTCAAGCACACAAGCTATATCTTTTTTTTTATAATTTTTTTTTAAAATTCATGAATCTCTATTGTTTCACATAATTTTTAATTAAGTCCTTAAGCAAACTACTGACTTTGAGTTTTGTAAATAAAAATTCTAAAAAATTATACTGGGAAAACTTCTCATCATATGAGATATGATGCAGCTCATTTAAAAAAATAATAATAATATCATACATCAGTCCACTTTTACAGTTTAAAAAAAAAATGGAATAATTTAGTATGCCATTATTAAGTTTAGCGTCATTTAGAAATCTTTTATACGTAAGCGATATTTGATGCGGAAGACACGTGAACGATCTAGCATCACAAGTCCAATATCTGAATCCGGTTCCACACAAGCTTTTGCAATTTGTTGTTATTCTGCTCTTCCAAGGATAACCTTTGTTCCATTGGGTAAATGGATAAGGATAATATCCCTATATCGTTTGTTTCGTTTTGTTCACATCACGATTATGCGTGCGCCCCCGTTCAAGATTATTCACGACTCTGGTCAAAAAAAGACTATTCATGACTGCCCCTCGTTACCTGCCATTTGGATCCATTTGAGCGCCGAGTAAATAGTTTGAATATGAGGAAATTACACAACTCTTGGGAAAAAATTTAGCTATTTTAAGTTTTAATATGCCTATAATAGATCCAATCCAAATACCTCTAAATAAAGAAGGTAGATTTTTTGCGCGTAGAAAGGGAAGACTATATTACTTTAAATTCAACAAAAAAATAAGTCTATGAGCAATATTTTGATATAAACTGAATATTGGGTCCACGCATTCCCCAGATATCCCAGGATACGGCATATAGAAACCTAGGCTGTGTGGCGGTTGAGAAGAATCTCAGGAATAACCCACTTCTCTCTCCTGCCCCTTTCCCCCGAGAGTCGTGTATGATTTTGGCTGTCAATTGGTGGTTGTGCACACGACTTGACAACTGCTAAGAGGCAGAGCCAATTACAGTAAAAGAAATAAGGGAATTCATTGGTGCCAAGAGCCAACCTGTACGCATTACTGCTTAGCGATCGCCCGATCAAATGCATTTTGGTCTTAAATTGCTGGAGTGCTTTCGGCTGTTAGACGGGCCATAGTTTTTCTTTACAATCAAGAGATTATATGCAATGTTACTCAATATCCTTTTACAAAATCTTGTTTGAGAAATCAAGCTATAGGGTAAATACATTCCAGGTTCGCATTAATGATAAACAAAATATACTTCCCTGTCTTGCGAAGCAAAACCAAGGTGCAAGTATAATCTCATGGGTATAACAAAAAGGTGAAACTTGCTTGGAAAAGAAAAACCTATTGGCAAAAGATCCGCATCATGACATCCATAAGTAACAGAAGCTCAGAATCTAAAGAATAATCTACTACACCACTTGATAGTTTTCGGTGACCAACTGAATTCTCTGAGAGTATTTGGGAGGATTGCCACCCCTTTGCGGTATGATGTTGACGACCTGCAATTGAAATTGAAACAGGGCAAGTTAAATGAAAACTTTGCCTTTACTGAATTTAACACGCTGGACAAAAAATGAACTACAGATAATAATGAAGGTGCTTCATTCAAGATGCTACTGTAACAGTTATTGTATAGACAGGATAAGTGTCTATCCACTGTAACAATGGTCAATTATGCAATAGCTTCCCTTAAAAATAGAATATATGCATCAACTTCAGCCAATCAGCCAGCAAGCTGACGAATAATTCAAGAATCAATTTACTCCCAATAAGCACAGCAAGAATCGAATGCCGAAGAAGAAGAAGAAGAAGATTTGAGCCAACCTTCAGGTCACTAAATGTTTCAGTCGCTGAGAATCGGACTGAAATTGGAAAGAAAACAGATGTATCTGCTGGTGGAACAACAAACTCCAGAGACCCACTGCCACATACACAAGAGTCAGACAACACATTCAGGACACAGACGATTATTGCATAACAAAGCTCTCGACAATACCACATCAAATTTAGTATACCTGCGGTTTGAATTGTCAATAAGGAGAATAGACCACTCCAAGAAGGAATTCCTAGAGTCATACCTGAAATGGAAATTTTAAAAATGTGTTATAAAAATGAAAAAAAGGAGAGCCAAATGAAAACATATTAACTCAACAAAACATTCCAGTCTGTCGTGAAGTACACTACATAAGAAAATAAGAGTTTAATTCATGCTCATCTGACGGTGAAAGAGATGCAAGACATGCAAACCAAACACGAATATGCAACACTTCTTAACTAAATGTCCATTTAACTAGTCCTATCTAAGAAAGCCACAGCTTGATGAAAGGGTAAATCTTGGTTAACACAGCTAGCAAATATGGTCATTGTCAAGACAGCAAATATTGACATGTACTACCAGAGATTTTACGTATATATAATCTCCATGCAGTATGCACAAATCATGGACGTAATATCCCTTGATATAATTCATGGAGCAAAAACTAAATTTACCTCCATTCCCCATCAATCTGCCTAACATTTGGTGCTTCTCGAAGAGCTGGAAGAGGTACTGAGATCACAACATTTCGCAGATCAAACATTGATGAAGCTTCATATTCAATGCTGACATAAGTTTCATTTCCAGAAACAGAAGGCCAGCAGTTGACTGCATACACAGAAAAATTTTACACTTAAGTTAATAATACAACAGTAGAACAACACAAGCAATAGATAAGATTAGTGATAAGTATGAACCCACTAGTCAGTGGCACCAGGGACTCATCATTGCTTTGCATTCTCCACTTCAATAGGCCAACACCAGCTGCATCGCCAGCTTGACCAGTAGGAAAAGGCCTATTGGGGTCCTTTAGACCTAGTATATTCTCAGAGGAAAATAATTCTTTGTTCACATTAGGGTGCGTTTTGAATAGGATGCCTGGATTGCCCCCAGTCTTGATCTGTAAATGCAAGTCAACACATTTAAAAAACCACTCTAGGACAGGGATGTAAGGTGCATGTACATCTAATTTTTATTAACAATGAAAAATACTTCTCTACACTTTATGTTCTCAATAAATTCCTAAAACAAATACCACTTGATACCAACAATGACTGTTTTATAAATAACATAGATATGCATCACACATCAGAAGCAACAGACTACTGAATATTTTCCCCTTTGGTTTTGTTGAGAACGAGTTCATCCTCTCTAATTGGGAAGCCATTGTCTGATTAAAACCTATCTTTGCTACTCTTCTAAAGAGATTTAACAAATCCAGAAAATATTTTCATCAAAAAATAAAATAAAATAAAGTAAACGACGAAGAAAAACTATTCAGGTTAAACCAACAAGCAGGAAATATATCCCTGTCAACACACCAAAGTTTCAGTAGAAAGAATAAGATACCTGAACTTGAATAAAACCATCCTCTTGGTTAAGGATCTGAAGAGATAATGTGCCCTGGACATCAAAATTGCTCACTCCACCATCTCGTTTTAGAGTCACGTTAAGTTTCTCCTCAACAGTTAAAGTTACAGGATCAGTAGCAGGTGGGGCAGCTGGTCTAGACTGGCCAAGCTTTGGCTGAACATCTTCAAGAATGACTTCACCTTCCGCTTTCAATGATTCCAAAAATTGGTTTGTCCTCTGAGATTTACCAAGCTGCATACCAGAACCTTTTGGTGGAGCAGTGGCAGATGCGGGTGGATGGCCTAGGGAACAGAATACAGGAGCACAAAAGTGAAAAGAGCAAATCTTAATATGCAACTAATAGCAAATTATGCGTTAATCAGGCAGATATTAATTCATCTGTCACAGCAATGAAGCTGCCTTAAACAAAAATATTCGCAACTATGCAGTGAAACAACCTTAGGAATTCAACATACCAAACTATCTAAAGAAGAAAAAACAACACAAGCACACACAGACAATATATATATGCAGACAAACAGTTTTGCTAAGTAATGACAGATTTTCTTATGCATGATACTCACAAACAGGATACAGAACGGTTTAATTCCTGTTCCTGTTTCAGGTCATTAGGTTTAGAGCTTAAAGCACTCCCAAGGGATACTAAAAGCCAACCTTTTGACTTGGTAGAAAATGAATCAATGTCAGTGGTTAGTCCAAAGCCTGAGCCACTTCCAAAACCAGATCCACTGCTAGATATGCTCAAATCATTAAAGCCACTTTCAATTCTTCCTGAGCCCATCGATTGCAAAGACATGAATCCACCTTTTTCACCTCTGTTCTTTTCAATCTGTAGAAAACATGCAATGAATTCAGATAAATGATGGACAGTTAAAGCCTTTAAAATGTGAGTGCATCAGCAAGAAAGGATCGCTCCACTCATACCTTGCTCTTATCAATCTCACTAGCTTTCCGCTTCATAACATCCTTGGTTTCATTTATCTTACTCTGCATAACAAGCTTGTGCAATTTCTCCTCGTGACTCTCCATTTCACAGTATTGCTTAACTTGTGATACAGTCACGTTTTCCTTGTGCCCGAGAGAGATGACCTCATCAAATGCAAAAATCAGCTCAAATGCATTCTTGCAGATGCCCTCTTCATCAAGGGAATAAGAATATTCAGGCACCTATCAGTATTAAGGATAGAACTACTTATACGCACATCATCAAAATTATCATGAAATGATTATACACCCATCTTATAAATGTTAAAGTAACTTCCTGTAGTAAATAAGTTGATCATTTTCAAACCCCCTTAAGCCTTCCTGTAAGAAACAATATTGCCAAATGCCTCCTTAGATCAGAAAACAATCATGCACTAAATGTCCACATCGACAAAACTCCACCAAGTAAATGCCAAAATGAAATGAAGTGTTCAGAAAAGAAAGAAAATAAATTATGGATTTTGGACGTAAAACCTACACCAAAGTTATGACAAGGTCAACAATGTCCTAATCAGAAGGGAAAAAGAAAATCAAATCATCAAAAGAAACAAGATTACAAGCATGACATGTCAAAATCAAAGCATTGTTAAAAGGATACAAGCTTGGAGAGAAGTCTCAGAGTCTCTAAATCCTCCAGTATGTTGCTCTGTTTGTTTGTTACAAGAAGCAGGTATAGTGCTTCTATTGGCTGGTAAACATAGCGTACATTCTCAGTCTCAACATAAGTGTGCTGTTTGCCAGTGCCTACTAACTTGGGAAAGGCTGCCAGAAGACCCTCAATTCTTATTCGAGACATATCTACAAACTGTCTTGATACCAGGACTGCAATTAAAGCACAGGTTTGTGAACAGATTGATCTTGAATTGATAAATATTTAGCCACCATAAAATCAAAACTAATTTGTGAACAGATTTCATAGCTTTACAATCTTTGCTTATGTCAACGCTCTAGTTAGTTTATTTTTTAAAAAAAACTGAGAGCAGCTTATATATTACATTTCTATTCCCCTTAATGAACTTGCTATTTGCTGAGGTAAAACAATTGACAAGAAGCAAGCCCGACACAACCATTCAGTGGAAATTATCACAATTCCACAAACACAAAGTGTGAAAAAAAGAGGCTAAAAGAACTCACCTTTCCCAGATTTGCTCACAATGGATGCGGCGAGTACAACCTGTATAACAGACATAACGATGAATCAGATGTCGCTCCCCCTTGCTCTGATACATGAAGGAGACTACGACAGAACAAAAATATTCTTCCTCGCTTTTCATTAATCTCAATCAAGGTATATACATACCAATATACAAGATGACCAGTTTAATGGGGCCGATAAATCAGGGATCCAATATTAAATTGTAATCGTAATCATATCACGATCAAATCATCTATCCTATTTACATTAATTGCATATATATTCGAATCTGATTACAGTATTTCCATAGCATTAAATTCAATGGGGAAGAGAAGCAGTCCAACAACGCAAAGCAATAAATGGATGGAATGGAATATGGTTTGGCAACCCAACTTCCAGATCCACCGTTCTTTTACATGCAAGTTCAGATAATCGATATGAACAAGAAACAGCTTTTGAAGAGGTAAGAAAAAAGCACCCGAGGTAAACCATAAAATCGAAAAATTACTATTAATCTTGGAGAAGATTCAAGCTACAAAATTTAGGATGGCAAAAATGTCCAATTTAAGGATTCATGGATCAATTAACGTTTAAGAACTCCCATTAGATGCAATACAGATCATGTATAATGACTGGATGCAAACATAGTCACTGACTCGCGTAGACATAGGCCAACGAACAAAGTATGCAATGGACACGAATCAATAAAAAGCATGAAATTAACAGAAAAATATAATCAATTGCACAGTGAATCCAAATGGTCATAAATTACCAATATGTAACCCAAAGTGATATCAGCATGCACAATGCACTAGTATGGTGATAAATTACCAAAGCATCAGAACGGATAATAGAGTGCATTTTACAACTCAATCATCAACCAAAACGGAAGCAGCTCAAAGAATAGCAGATCAGGGAATTTAGAAGTGACAAGAAGATTTACCATCTTGTGAGGCGGGCAAAAATTCTCGAATCTGCACAGAACAAATCAAGAAAATTGTGAGCTGGGCAGTTAAGTAAACGTGTTGTCTTTGAAAAGGGGAACCATCTAATTCCAGCCCAGATTCAAAATCAGAAGAAAAACCAGAAATGCAGAGAGGGAGGAAAGCCTACTCGCACAGGATCTGAGAGTTAGAAGCACAGATCTGAAGAAATGATGCACAAAAGAGGACTCCGAGGGTGGTTCGATGGAGAGCGCTTAAAGGACTTTTATTTGCCGGGTGATTTACAAGCGAAAGGACGATACGATGCGTTTCAGAGGCACGTGTATCTTCTGCTGCGACCAGCGTGGCGAGGAGAAAATCCCCCCCCCCCAAAAAAATTGTATTTTTGGTACGGTTTATTACATAAAAATAAAATAAGATCTCACCTCTACATAAAAAGCCAAATAAAATTTTAGATTAAGAATCAGATGTAATATAATATTTTAATTTATTTTATTTCTCATATTTATTTGTATTTTTCAAAATAGTTCATGTACTCTTGTAGTAGTTACACATATTAATAAATTTCATCAAATGATAATTATAGCTGATATATATGACTATAAGGATATTTTATGAAAGATAATATCTATTTATTACAAATAACTAAATTAACAAACTTTTTTAATCTATTCAGATTAGTCAACTAGTTTTTATATTAAAGACAAAAAAGATTACAAATTTTAAATAAATGAGGGGAAATAGTGTTTATTTTATTATTTATTATTAATTAAGTTTAAACTACATATGTGCTAGATAAAATTTGGAGGATGTAGATTCAATATTGACTCTTTTTTTTTGTACTATCTCGAATCGTTAATATAAGAACTAATTTAATTTTTAATTTAGTCTCAAATATAAAATTTTAATCTACTTTGTCTATTATATTTATTCATTTTTTACAGGTGATCTTTGTAGTAGTTCCGCATATTAAAAATTTTATCAAATAATAATTTTAACTAATACACGTAATTAGTAGAGATATTTTATAAAATCAATACCTATTTATTATAAATAATTAATTTAATAATTTTTTTAAAATATCTAAGTTACTTAATCAACTAACTTACGTGTCAAGGGTACATATATAGCAATAGGGAAGCGCTAGGTCCTGAACAGAAGTTTAGCTAGGTCCAACAATTTCTTTTTTCAGGGGACTCGCCCAGTCTAACGCGTAAGGGCCTGTTTGGATGCTCTGAAACCGTGGTTTCAGAAGCATTTTTCCGCAAAACGAGGTAACCTCCTTCACATATTTACTTCGTAATCCGTAAAAGTACTTCTGAAACCATGGTTTTGTTTTTATCCAAACACTCCCTAAACATGATTAATCTCTCCCTGGCTGTCCGTTTTCCGTTCTTTTCACTTAACTTGGCCCAAGTTAGATGGGCTTGCAAGATTTCCCAGGTTCTTCACGTTGCTGTATAATCTTCCTCCTTGGGTTGTAGTTAGAGAATAGTCTTCCTCTTAAGTAAAAGAACAGTATACCAAAAAAAAAAAGTAAAAGAACAATCTTTAGTGTTGACTTTCTGTGCGTAATGGCCCATCGATTTCCAGTTAAGGGGCAAAACACGACCTTGCTTTAAAGGAAATTTGTATTAATTTTATACGCTAAATAAAGTTTTTTCAGTGAATCTAAGAAACTACTTTCCCTGAGCTCGTAAGTAAGTTACAATGGACACCCTAAGGAAGACTCTCTCTCACACACAAACATGCATTCCTCCCTACATAGGCTTCTAAAAGCGAGTTTTGAAGAGAGATAATAAAACTAAGTGGAATAAGTTTCAGAGTGAATGTTGAGAAGCAAATAGCATATACTTCCTCTGATCCTAATTATAAGATTCAGTTGACTATTTGAAAAGATTAATGAAATAAGTTAAATTAGTTATTTGTAATAAATAGGTATTGTCTTTTCTAAAACATCCTTACTAATCAACTATGTTGGCTAGAACTATAATTATTAGAAAGACTATCTTGGAAAAAAATGCATAAATATGAGAGACAAAGTGGATTGGGGTTTTATATTTAGGATCAAAATAAAAATCAAACAGGATCTTGTATTAAGGACCAAGGTAGTACCTTTTTTTCCTGACAGACCATCAACTTAAATAATCCGATTTATTAAGAAATCTAAGTGAGTTACTCAATTCTAATAAAATTCATATCATCTTCCTAAAATAGTTTTATATGACATTAGGTCATATATTATTTTATAAGTAAGACAAATTAATTTTTTAAAAAATTGTTAGATAGTTAAACACCATCGATAAAATTAAAATGTACACTTATGATCAAGATTGACTCGTTAATTGGTTTTTATATTTAAGATTAAATAAGTACAAATTTGAGATCTCTGTCTTTATGGCTAAACACAAATCTCTCTAGCAAGAACAACCACTTGTAATTGAATTCACTATAGGACATAATGCAGCCGTTGGTCTTTAAAGCACGACCTTTGCTTATAATTATAAAATTTAATTTGTAATATAATTTGTCTTCTGTCGTGTGCAAGAGGATGTGTATCTTTTTCATATAAAAATAAAATTTATATGGAGTGGCATATTATTTATAAGGCACTGATATTCTTTCCGTTGGGTTGGGTGAAGGAAGCTGCAAAGCTGATGATCTTCGCAGGGTTGTGCTGGTATCAAGAGAAAGATTAGGATTATTCCACAAGTGCTTGTTAGTTATTCCTTTGATATCCTCCATCTAAGATTTTTTGAATTAGTCAAAGAATCCCCTGTAATTAATGTATTTCATTTAGGACAACTTTCAAAATTTAAAAGCATTAACCGATTTATATTGAATTCCTTAATATATGATAAGTTGTTAACAATTCATTAGTTCACTGTATTAACCACGCAAGAGGGGCTATATATGCTCGCTAGGTGTGTTGTGTGTGTGTGTGTGTTTTTTTTTTTTTTACATTCCTGAATCTCATTAAAAAGCAGAAGATATTGTACATTGCATTAAAAAAAAAAAACAATCACTTCGGATTTTACATTGAAATGGATGGATTTCTCATTTCTCCATGATTTAAGGGAGAAACAAAATGCTTCGATGCATGTAACCCCAAAAAAAAAAAAGTCTGGATGTAAGTGGGGCCCCTCTCAATTTGAAAGGCCACCTCATTAGTGCTAAACTATCTCACCATCCCCCTGCTAATTTGAGGTCAAGGCAGGCCATCTCCTAGCCATACCCACCGACTTGACTAAGCACTTGTTTATTTATTGTTTAATAGTTTCAAAATATCACTAAATATTTTTGGATTAATGGGTAATTTTGCGCTGGAAGTCTTTCTTTAGATGTAATTGATACATTTAACTCAAAACACCGCATTGATTGAAATTTTAAGATACTCTAATTACTCATTTAGACAAATTTTCAAGATAAAAATTGCACAATTAATTATCAGTGCTGGCCGAACATTCTTATAGAACAATATGTAACTTTTTAAATCTTTTATCAGAAAATCAGACCAATCAAAAGTTAAAGAAAATGCTAAATATACCAGATAAAAAACTGTGAAAGTAAATTTGCCCTTCAACCTATTATTTTTTCTACACTAATAAACACCTGGAAAAAAATATTAACACGAAAACCATACAAATTCGCACGACAATCGGTCAAGTTTCTTATATTTATTATGTTAAGTTTTTTAATTATATGCAGTCATTTTTTTTTGTTTTATGTAAATTTATAATTATATGTTGATTAAAAAATTTAATACAATAGATGCAAATAACTTGATATAGAAAGTGTTAAGAATATTACCTACGCTAACATGGGGGCTGTCTCTTTCACAAGTCACACACATACGCATATATTTTGCATTTTGAATCACATGGCGTAGGAAAACCTTCTGCTTTGAAGAATTCCCCCACAAAAATTGCGTTATACGCAAATATTTAATACTCCTCCGGTTCTAATTATAAGACCCAATTGACTTATTTGAGGAGATTAAGGAAGTAAGTTAAGTTGGTTATTTATAATAAATAAGTGTTGTTATTCCTAAAATATCCTTGCTAATTAAGTATATTAGCTAAAACTAAGGATTATCTTGGAAAAAAATGCATAAATATAAAAGAGAAAATGGATTGGGTCTTATAATTAGGACCAAATAAAAAGTCAAATTGGGTCCTATAATAAGGACCGGAGGAGTATTCATTAATATAGAGTTTGTAGATCTCTATTACCTCCAGCGACATAAAATAATTGAAGATATTGGAAGTCAAGGCAAAAAAAAGAGTCTCTAAAGGTAAGATGTTGCGTTGCTCAAAAAATATGAGAAATTTGAACAATAAATTCAAAAGACAATCACTTGCGAGGAACCTAAAGTTCACATGGTAAAACTAATAGGTAAAGTATCGATAAAAGTTAACAGTTAAAACTATCTTTATGAGTTAAAAATTAACCACTTCGTGTAAAGTGCAAATTGTTGCATATCATGCTGGCAAAAAAAAAAATGTTACATATTTTATATCGATATTTATTTATTTATTTTATACAATAAATCATGTTCAGATATAAAATCGTCCATTCTTAATAAGTCTTTTTTTTTTTGCCCAACTCTTAGGGCCTGTTTGGGTATCTCAAAACCGTGGTTTCAGAAGTACTTTTCTGCAAAACGAGATAATCTCCTCCACATATTTACTTCGTAATCTGTAAAAGCACTTTTGAAACCATGGTTTGGTTTCTATCCAAACACACCCTTAGTAAATCTATGTTGTTCGGTTTGTCAAAAACAGGTTCATGTGTTATCAATATTATGACGGACATAATAGACTGCATCGCACGCCACAGAATCATTATCATTATTTTTCCCAAAATCACACAAATACATACGTGGATTTTATTATTTGTATTTATTTTTAAGATGAACATCTATCTAATAGCATTTGAATTGGAGTTGAGCATGTTCTGTTGTGGATATTTTGTTGACATAATTTTCTATTTTAAAAATTTGCATATATATGTTGCCTTTTTTTTTTTTACCAGAATATATATGTTGAGAACGTATATTTATATTTATATATATGTGTTACTGGACCCAACCGCAACATGAACACGTATATAAATTTGGATACCTTTTATAGTTTATAAAAGAGAATAAAACATAATTGAATTAAATTATCAATCATTAATCATTTATATGAATAATCATTGATCATGAATTAATAGTATAATATTGGTGTCAGCATCTTATGTGAAAGGCCAGCTGACTGAAAAATAATATTTTGAGTCAGGGAGGGAAAGGTAGAAATGTGGCACGAACCTTTCGGGAATTTACAGATTTGCCTATCTTGTCTTTCGATTTTACTTTTTCATTCTTCCCCTCCCAGATTAATTTGAACGTAAGCATTATCATGACACAGCACAGATCGTGAAAGCGCCTCTTTCTCTCTCCCTGAAGTCTTTCGTAGTTGCTGGGTCCCTACTCCGTCTTTGTTCTTTGGCAATCTCACAGATCTTCACTCCTCAGGCAAATGCTTTGGTGCTGTTGGAAGCTGAGAAGGAAGCGAAGCTCTGGCTTCTTGGCTTAGGGCACTGGCATTACGCCCGGTACCGCAATAACTCGATGCTTATGCCACACTCTGGGGATGTGTGTGGTGAATTTGTGCAGTTTAATTGTGAAGTAACAGCCAGAACAAGTGAAAAAAGAGCGAGCAAAAGTGAATGAATGGTTTTGGGTTACTTGTTTGTGTTGTCTGAAGCAAACTCTTCTCTTTCTGCGAAAGAAAATAAAATATTCCTTTGAAATTAAGGTTAGGTTTGCGTTTGTAGTTTTCCAGTCTTTCTGTTCTTGCTTCATTTTGATCTGTTGGTGCACCTAAACGGTTGAAATTTTGAACACCATTTACTGAAAAAATCTCGGTTCTTTGAAGGGTAGCAGATAGTGTAGTGGGCGGCGAAGATCTGGGGATCTTAGTGGACCCAAAAGATCGTTTGAGTGTTTGGAGTTCCGGATTGCTGTTCCTTTCTCAGCTGCAATTGCTAGGGTTTTCATTTCCTGTATATTGCAGTATTATTTGTTAGCCAATGAGTACCAAACGCGCTTACAAGCTACGTATCCTTTGCGTTTTGAGTTACCGAATTGTTTTCCCCCCTCCAGTAATGCTCATGCTTTTTGATCTGTACACTTGTCCTTCAGCTATGGGGTTGTTTACCTGGCCTCTTGGTTTAGATCTCTTTGCAAGTCCATGTGCTATACTTTTTCATATGCTAAACTTGCTGGCATTAAGTGATAATCAGTTGTCCTTGACAAGAATTGTGCAGAGGAATTTGTGGCTCATGCTTCCACTGTTAATTGTCTCAAAATTGGAAGGAAATCATCCAGGGTTCTTGTAACTGGAGGAGAAGATCACAAGGTCAATCTTTGGGCTATTGGGAAACCTAATGCGATACTGGTTCGTACTCCTGATACTTTTCTTCCCACATTTGTATTATTAGTATTATCTTCTCTCTCTGTTTTTTTTTTTTAATTGTTTTACTCGATACGAAATATAAAGATTTTCTGTCACATATGCTTTGCGTATTTTTCTTTGCCTTTCCTTTCTTGACGATGTGCTAGGCTGCTAACGTGGGGCATCCACATTTTGTTTTTGGCCTATCAATTCATAATTGAAATTTGATTTTAATTCTTCAAGAGTTGTTGGATGCTCACAGTAACGACGAACTTAGTTGAAGGGTGCTTGGAGGGTTTTGCATGAGAATTAGAGGGTTTTCTAGGTAGTATGGTATCCAATTAGATCTTGAAGGGTAACATTGTGATCATCTTCATTTTTCTGTAATCATTGTCTTCACAGTTTCTAAGGTCGATTGTACATAGTGTCAGCCATATGTTTTAACTCCTGCTCATAAATGCTTAAGAACAATAGTTTTCTGCCATCTGGCATGTGTATCTGTGGTGGACTATAGGCGATTTCTCCATTGTGCTCCTTGCGTGCTGGATTTTGGTGTGTTTGGTTGGACCGAAATGCATGAATTCCAAGAACTTTAAAGAAATTTTCATGTCTTGAAGCTATCACAGGACTGTACTGTCCATTTGGGATCTTTGTTTTCTTTGGCTAATGGAATTTTATCCTTGCTTTTATATTGCTACATTAGGGGACAAATATCTTATTCCTTGCACTCTTGCTTTCTTCTCCTGCTTGTTAATTACAACAACTTATTGTTTGACATAGAAAAGAATGGCCAATGTGTACCATTTTTAGTTAAAGAGTTGTGTCTCCTTCTGCAGAGTCTGTCAGGACATTCAAGTGGAATAGATTCTGTAAGTTTTGATTCCTCTGAAGTTTTGGTAGCTGCAGGAGCTGCAAGCGGGACTATCAAACTCTGGGACTTAGAGGAGGCAAAGAGTATGCAGCTGATTGATATTTTCTTTTATGATCTTAAAACTTGGTATCTTTGATTCATTTAATAATTTGAATCTGTGGCTTGTGATGTGTTTTTGGGTAGTTGTCCGCACTCTTACGGGTCATAGGTCCAACTGTACATCAGTGGATTTCCATCCTTTTGGAGAGTTCTTTGCATCTGGCTCTCTGGACACAAATCTTAAAATATGGGACATCAGAAAGAAGGGCTGTATCCACACATACAAGGGCCACACTCGAGGAGTTAATGCAATTAGGTTTACCCCAGATGGACGTTGGGTGGTGTCAGGTGGAGAGGACAATTCTGTGAAGGTATGTACTATTGCTTTTCTTAACGCATGATACTTATTTGGCAATTGAATTTTTCCCTATGATCTGCATTGTTTTTGGCTCAACTTGCTTATACAATCAAGTAAAAAAATGTATGCTGTTATTGAAAAAATATCAAAATATTATTGTATATCAAATAATTTGAGATGATTTGGCCAAAAAAGGCGTGACACTGAAGTAAACAGTTTTACTAGGAAGTGACAATAGTTACATGCTACATTTCCTGCTGAATACTGATTGTGGCGAACCATGTACAAGACAGCAGTGACGGTGAACAGATTACACTGCAGGGTACGTAGATCATAGAATGGAGGCTGATGGGTAAGCTGAGAAAAGTGCAGGGTCAATTTGTGTGGACAATTAATCAAAAGATAAGAGTGATGTTTAAATTTCTATTATGTAAGACCCATATGCTTTTACTATGAAATAATGACTTATAAAGAGGGAACACATAAAGTCAGTGGTGGGTCAGAGCAGGACAGTGAGAGAGATTATCTAGTCAGATGGGATTTTATGCGAATGGCTATAGCTTCCCTCATAATCAATACGCTTATGTGAATGGCTACAACTTGCATTGTGATTTGCGGAAGTAGAAGCTTGTGATCACTGACTGCAACACTCTGTAATATTTTGAAATTTGTTTCTATGGTACTTAATCCATGGTAATGACACTCTATTAAGTTTTGGAGGACCTGTAGGTGGAGGACGCTTCTGATGCCTCCACACCCTCCCCCCCCCCCCCCCCAAAAAAAAAAAAGAAGAAGCTATTGTCAGATTCTTGGTACCTTTATTTAGAGAATCTTGTGTATTAATGATCTACTCATTTTGATTTCCTCGCAGTTCTGTAGTATGTGTGTTCTGGAAAAAAGCTTGTGAAATTCATGTCTTCCTGAGTCATTTCCTTTGTGTATATCTTGTAAAGGGGCAACTTAGAATGCATGAATTTTGATACCATTTTATAAACTATGGTTAATGCACATGGCTGTAACCAAATACTGTACTTTAGTGGCGAACGGAAATCTAAGGATATGTTTGATGAAAAGTATAATCTATGTTTTTGCAGTTGTGGGATCTGACTGCGGGGAAACTCTTGCATGATTTTAAATGTCATGAAGGCCAAATACAGTGTATAGATTTTCATCCCCATGAGTTTCTGCTTGCAACAGGTTAGTCTTGCTTCTCTAATAAAGTGAATGCCTTAATTAGCAACTCTTTCATATCTCCTGCTCCAATGAAGTACTCTTAACAAATCTATTGTATGCTTCTCAGCACTTTAGTTAGTAACATCTGTGCTTCTATTCTTATACTACTTAATTAATGGAAGAATGCTGCATTATTAAAGGGCTACTGATGCCATTTAACGTGAAACTATCCGTAGAAGAAGGCATCCTCTTTCTTAATGTTACCATATATGGATGATATTTTTCTTAACATCATTTGTTATTGATATTATTTCTTCTGTGATCAAAATTCATAATGTTTGTGTGTGGCCAAGGATTTATTTATTGTTGGAAGATGTTGTTCTTTATACTTTTTTATGCAAGAAGATTGTTAGAGAGGAAAGAGATCAGATCCAATGAGGGAAGGATAAGATGCCCTGGCCCTCGCGTCCCATGCAGTGCTGTGCATTCTGTTTGCATCTGTATAGTTTTATAATTATCTAATTTATTGGTATTATTTTCTGTTAGAAAGCTTCTGTTATGCTGTTTATTTTCCAACTTCGAGCGAGAGTATATTTAATTTAACTGATTATTCCTTTCCCATGCCTAGGTTCTGCTGATAGGACAGTAAAATTTTGGGACCTTGAAACCTTTGAGCTTATTGGTTCTGCTGGTCCTGAGGTACATTCTGTTATGTCAATCCTACAATTTTTCCCTTGTTGATCAAGTGTTGGAGATTGCGTGTCATTATGCATCTATTTCAATTGTTATTTGGTTTTAGTTAAGGCTTATTTGTAAGTTAATTTTTTGGATGAGCTTGTGTGTTTAGGACTAGCTTGAGCGTTCTATTTAAATCAGGATAAAGTTAGTTTAAATTTTAAATTTGGTTTGGATAGATTTGTCCGTCTTTGAGAATTTGATATTGAGAATCAATCTGTTACATTAGGAGTCTACTCTCGTTTTGTCCTATATATATGTGCATGGTGGCCATTTCATAAAATAAGTTTTGATGATTATTAATCCTTGATCTTCTACATCCAGTTTAGGATCATTAATGCTTAAGACAAATTTGTACTTTAGAAGGGTTTCGTAATATCTGCCTCCATTGAATTGTAGACAACTGGAGTGCGTTCAATCACCTTCAGTCCGGATGGAAGGACCCTGCTTTGTGGTTTACATGAGAGTTTGAAGGTAAGCTCCTTTTCTTTCTAGTTATTCTGTTTGAGGTAAGTATTTATTGAGGCGACAATGTCCTTATTGTTTTTTTTTTGGGTAGGTCTTCTCTTGGGAACCGATAAGGTGCCATGACATGGTGGATATAGGTTGGTCTAGATTGTCTGATCTTAATGTTCACGAGGGAAAGCTTCTTGGCTGCTCATACAACCAGAGTTGTGTCGGAGTCTGGGTTGTAGACATCTCGGTATTAAACTAGTTTTTCAGAGATGGTCATATATGGTACCATATAATGCATTGCGTATCTTAACCTTTCTGATCTTCCATGCAGCGTATAGAACCATATGGCCCTAGTGACAAAAACAGACTAAATGGTCATTCAGAAACTAAATCCTCAAGTGGGAATATATCTGTGCTGAGTGAGAATACAGCTAAGGCCAGGCTATCTGTTTCACAAAATACAGATCCATTACAGAAGGAAACAAAATCTCTTGGAAGGCTGTCAGTTTCTCAAGATTCAGATCCTGTGAAGGAGGGGAAACATTTGGCATGTATGTATCCTTTCCCTTCTCAAAACACTTAATATTTATCTTGTTTGATTCTCTCTGGTTCTGGACTACCTGGATCAGATTGTGGATTGATGACTATGCTTACTCATCTCTTGTTTTATGATCTGCTTGAAGCCACAGGAAGTGCACCTAGTACCCCTCAGAGGATCAGTTTGAACTCTGGCTCCAAAACCGTATCTGGTAGTCTGGCAAATGTGTCTAATACAATAGCTCAGAAAAGGAGCTCATTGAAATCTCATTCAACCTCCAATGTTCCAAATATCAATAAATCAGATATTGTACCTGTGATTGTTCCCAGATCTAGTGTAAGGTCAGAGCCGGTGGCTGAGCCTAGAAAAGATGTTGGTATTTCTGGAAGAATGATGCAATTCTCGTTGCAGTCAAAGGCAGCAGATTTACATAACTTATCAAACAGAGATGAAGTGGATAAGCCCCATATTGCCCCTGTATCTGAGCCTGCAGCTTCTATGGGTGGTCCATTGAGTACTGTTGCGGATAAAAAATTCTTTCCTCCTGCTGTAAGCTTAACTCAAGGTATCTCTGAATTCTTAAAAAGCCTTAAATCATGCCTATATCAGTATTGGCAAACATTCCCTCCGAAGTTGTTCCTCATGTGATGAGGATGCATTGTCAAAAAAAAAAAAAAAATCATCTGTTAGCATGTTGATTGGTAACTTGTATAGGCATTGCATATAAGGATACAACGAGACTAAGCGTGGCACATACTTTAAACCAGCCTGTGTAACTCAATTCCCAAGCAGAACTTGATGTAAAGGACTTCTGCATGTAGCATCATGTTGTCATTGTTATAACGTTTGGCATGCATTCATTATTGCGAATCTGGATGTTTCACTCATTAAGCTGTCTCTTTACAGATGAAAATCGAGGTCCGAAAGTGAACAGAGATTTTGTTTCTGTTGATGGACAAAAAGGAGGTACCTTTGTTCTGATATATTGGTGATGGCTATATATCTTCTCCGAGAATGTCTTCTTAATTTTAAACTCCAACTTGTAGGAAGAATACGTTCATTTATGAATTTGGAGAAGAGAGAAAGGTCTCTTAATTACGAGGCTCCAACCTCTGGAATCTCTCATGGAAGGACATCATCAGTTCACCTGCCAACTTTCAATGGAGTATGATTCTTTCTATTATCTTTGGTTTTCACACTTTGATATGTATGTTGATCAATTTGGATATTGTTCAACAGTAGTTTAGAAGATTCATAGCTCTCACTTATATTTTGGCTTCGATATGGCTTCATACCTTAATACTTGAATGGGAAGGAAAATAAATGTTACTGGTTTAATCAAATTATTTAATATTAGATTGGCTACTTATCCCTCAAATTTAACAGAGGGGACATTCAACAATGACTGAGAAGGCTACAGTCTCTGCTAGTGATGAAGATGCTATTGCCGATCTGATGGAGCAGCATGACCAATTTCTTAGTTCAATGCAGGCTCGTTCAAGCAAGTTACAGGTTTTGATAAATGAATTTGAAATTCTAATGAATAATTTCATTTTATTCGACACCTATCTTTCTAGATGTAATTTTATTTTAAGTAAGAAGACTTTTTGATGTTTTATTCTGTCAAAGCCTCATAGTTTGGGGAAGGTAATCTGAATGGCCCATCAGGTTGTTTGGATATTTGAATGAATCATGAAGTGCTTTAAATCTGGTGTATTGGCTTTTGGCCTATAACTAGAATTCTTTCAGGTTCTTAAATTTGATCTTGGTCTGTTACGGTGAATTGTAATAAGCAGCATCAATAAATCAATACACAATAAAAATGTATAGAAAGTCGCCTAATTCATAATCAATTTTACTTCTTGCTGTGTGTGGGGCCTATTGTCCAGTGTAGATGTTAATGTTTTTCAAAACTAAATAAGTATCATGTCTATTGCCAGTTAAAACTGCGCTGAACCTTGTTAGAAATTTTGTTGCAGGCGGTCTTCAGATATTGGGAAAGGAATGATGTTAAGGGGGTTATTGGTGCAATGGAGAAAATGGACGATCATGCTGTGAGAATTTAGTTACTTGTGCTCTCAATTTATATTCTCTTATTGTTTTGCATTATTAACTGACATCTTTGATTCAAATGTTATTGTCGAGCACAAATTGAAACTATGGTGGTATTGTCTTCCTGTTAATTCCAGGTCATTTCTGATGTTGTAAGCATTATAATGGAGAAAATTGATATTGTTACTCTTGATATATGCTCCAGCCTTCTGCCACTTCTAACTGGCCTTCTTCAAAGTGAATTGGATAGGTAAGCATGGTCTCTTCTGTTTGATACAAAGATAAGCACGCTTAATACGTAGTGTTAGTGCAACAACGCATGCTCAACAAGATATGCCTGGCATATATTATAACTTGCCATTTGTATATTAACAAAAGCAAAATTAAAGCTATATGTATATTTTTACGTGTGGATCGTTACTTGTTTAGTACATTAATGCCATCTCCACTTGTAGAACATTTAATAACCTTATCTGTTGAAGAACTTGACAGTGAAACCAAGCCGTCCAATCTCTGCATACCTGAAATTGAAATTCCTGTAGCTGTGTGTGTGTGTGTGTGTGTCACTCTCTCTCTCTCTCCCCCCCAATCAGGGGGTTCTTTGAGCTGCATAGGTTGCAATGAGCTTTGACGCACTAGTAGTTAAACTGATGTCTGAATCCTTTCTTCCTGTTTGGCCTATCCTTCTTTGGCCCAAAAGACATGATAATTATGCTGTTCCTGACATTGTAATGGAACAGACACCATGACGAGATGATTAATAATTGCAAC
This sequence comes from Neltuma alba, assembly GCF_004799145.2. NCBI lineage: Eukaryota > Viridiplantae > Streptophyta > Magnoliopsida > Fabales > Fabaceae > Neltuma > Neltuma alba. The sequence goes on from NW_021637347.1 coordinate 403,305, forward strand.
AACTTTGAATGAAGGAATGATAGGAAGCAATTAAACAGTTAGCCCTATAATCTTCTTCCTTATCCAAGCTCTACCCCCCCCCCCCCCAAAAAAAAAAAAGAACCAAAAAGGCCTTTCCAACCAACTTTTTTTTGGGCTGAGAAACAGACCTTGGATCAAACTCTTCCTAGAAGTTAGCTAGGCAGACCCCTCTCAATGAATAGTGACATAGCACCGGCAGCTCTTCCTTGACATATATAACTTGACTCGCCACCTTGTGTTTTAACTCCTTTAGAGGACTCTTGTATATTTGCATCCATAAATCATAATTTCATATATTTAGTTGCATCTTGACTATTTAATATACGCAGGCATTTAGGAATATCCTTGGAAATGCTGTTGAAGCTGGTCAGAACATTCGGTCCAGTAATTTATTCAACTCTATCGGCTACAGCATCTGTTGGCGTGGATATTGAGGCGGAGCAAAGGTAGGTTTCAGACTCTATCTTGGGTACTTTCTCCTTGAAATACATCTCATTCTAATCAGGAGCTTTTGTGTTTTTAATGGATTCAGGCTTGAACGTTGCAACCTTTGCTTCATAGAGCTTGAAAAAGTAAAACGTATATTGCCTTCTTTTACGAGGTAACTATTTAAAGTCTTGGTTTCGGAGGATATGTGCTTTCTGATCCTTGAAAGATAAATTCCTTGATTAGATGTGCTTGGAACATCCCAAAAGTGCTTTTAAAAAACACTTTTCTGCAAATCGAGGGGTATTTAGATGGAAACGAAGCCATAATTTTAGGTGATTTCACGGTATATGAAATAAATATGTAACGGAGTTTGTCTCGATTTGTAAAAAAATGCTTATAAAAAGCACTTTTGTAGGAATCCAAACACCTTTTTGACAAATTCCGCTATATATTTACTTCGTATACCGTAATATCATGGTTTGATTTTTACTCAAACACCCCTAGGTCATCAAATCTTAGCAGCAAACAAATCCAATTTTGGAAGTTCTAATGCATCTAGATTGAGAAATGGGTTGGTACTTGGTACGAAACAAATGGCTTTTGAGGATCAAGTAGTCAAGGAACTTATATTTGAGGATTAATTAAAAAAGAAAAATACTATTCTTGTTATATTTCGTTTTTAGCCAGTTCTGGCCGGTCTAATTTCCTCTTTTTGTCGACCCTTTTTACCGTAGAAGAGGAGGCTCGATTGCAAAGTCTGCACAAGAGTTGAATCTGACTCTTCAGGATGTTTCATGATTCGGACGGAGTGATTTATTGTGTGAATTCAATTATTTATACCCACTGATTTTTCGGTTGCTTCTTGTGGGGGTTTGTGCATTTTTAAAAGACTTGAGCCTCTCCTTCTGGCACCGAATGGTATGAAGCCGTGTCTCACTTGGGCTGAAACCCCTGACCTTTATGTACATTTCGTGCTCTTCTCTTCAAATTCCATGATAACTGGAGGCACTGATTCTGATACCAACTAATTTGGGGAAGACGAAGAGGAAGAGCCGTGTTACGTTACCCTCATGCCTGCTGGTTGCACAGTTCTGACTGACGTGAAAATCTCACCATCTGACAGCTAACCCTATTATGTAGCACCAAATCCTTACGACTATGTAATCATAACATATCATATTTTTATTTAAAGCTTGATGCACATGTTGGCGTGAATTTATTGAACAAGCCACGAAGTACAATTTTATGTTCCTCGAGAAATGATTGCTGAGCTTTGCCCCCTCACGAGCAGATTCATACACCTGGCCTTTTGAATGCGTACTATATGTTCATATTTTAGTATTCAGAGAAAACACATGATGAAATATGTTATGGTGCTTGCAAAGTATGTATTGCTGTTTTTGGTTCTTATTTTCGTAGTAAATTAATGATTAAAGTGGGATGATATACTCTCAATTTGTTTTTTTTTTCTTTTTTAAATTTTGGGCCTGTTCTCAAAGCTAGAAGGAGCCCTTTCCAGCGGCAGGAAATTTAGGTCGCGTATTGGGTACTTGTTTTTAATCTATTTTGACACGCAAGATGATTTAACTAATTTATAATTTATTTAGTAAAGCATCTGAGTATTTCATAGTTTTTCTAATGAAAACAAATGAATATACTGACTAATTTGTGATACAATTCAAATATGTTTAATTATAGGCTACATTAAATATAAATTAAATATAAGTATTTAGGCTGTATTGTCCTCTATCTTAATTTTGTTAACAATTACAGATATGGTGGAACAAAAGGAAGAAATTCTCATCAGTAACTGTCCTCCATTTTGAAAACTAAAGAACAGTTTTCAGTTTTGTAACTGTAACTTGATATAAATTATTTTTACTCTTTTCTGTTAACTTTGTTTAGAAAAATGTAACCTTGAACTCTTATTTATTGTTGTTACACAAAGTGTGCGAGGGGGCAAATGGCATAATTTGATGATATTTTTGCCAAGTTTCATATGAATGGAATAAAAAGGACTCAGGAGGAAACTATAAATTGGATTCTAAATACAGAAATACAACACTGAGATGATTAAAGCAAAACTGAAACTTCCACAGTACATGTTCAGTGAGTAATCTCAAATCCCAATCAAGTTTCTAACTCTTAAGAACCAGCCCCTCTAAAATATCGAAATAACGATAAACATGATACCAGTCAAAACATACCAAGGAAACAAACCAACTTGTTTAAAGAATATTTTCCCGTGAGAAAAGAAATGAAGGAGCCAGAGATTGAATTCATTCAGGAATATACTTTCATTTCGTTTTCTCTTTTTCAATCAATCATTAAGCTAAAGGCTTGAGAGAGTGATCTGGATCTAAACGAGTTTAGAATGACCTTTTCTTGATGTTTGCAAAGTACTAAGGCGGCTAAAAAATGGTAAAAAGGTGCTATAAGAACTTCTGATATAGAATGTCACTATTACCGCAAGTTGCTCATTCATCTCAGCACAAGATCTCATCAATCGTAACTATAAATCTTATCCTTATTTCTAACTCAGTAAACTGCATAAGTTGGCTCTAATCCAACCAGCATTTAGTGTACTACATAAAGAATTCAACAGAGGTGTGGATTCACCTGAAACTCAGACACAGCTTTGGAGCAAAACCTGTCTTCTTATCATTATTCCTCTATAGTCTGAATGCCAAACCATCTCTAATTTAGTTCTCATCGGTGCCAAAAAGTTTAAGCCTTGACAGAGGTGATCTCAAGTATCCCTCAACCTCAAATTTCTTTGGCGATAATTCCCTGTACTTGGCGAACTGTTCCCTTGCCTCCTCATTCTTATCAAGCAAACTATAAATCATACCCCGACAAAAGTACGGCCTAAAATCGTTGGGGTCCTCCTTTGTTAGTTGTTGATACATGTTCATAGCTTCCTCCACATTCTTTTGCAAAAATTGTATCTGTGCCATTATCAATCGGACATCCCGAGCTTCCTTCGCCTTGTTTTTCTCCTCAGCAATCCTCAAAGCTTCTTCCAACCGCTGAATCACTGCTTCACCTTCTCCACAACGATCCATCAACAAAGCATTTTCAAACAATGCTTCAAAAGATAAGGGATTCACAGTCAAAAGTTGTTCATAAAGGTCACGGGCATTCTCATGGTCCCCCATCTCGCTCAATAATCTCGCCATAAGGAACTTCCATTCCGTTTCCTCCGGCTGTGCAGAAACCAAGCGTTTCAAAATCTTCAAAGCCTCCTCGTCATCACCATTCTCCAGCTTCTGCTGCAAAAGAGATTTCAAAGCATCAACAGCTTCGGCATTCGTTTCAAGAAACTCCGACAAAGGCGATGACGTTTCATCTCCCTGCTTCCCTCCCTCACTTCCCTTATCTTCTTCGAGAACCTGAGATTGTTCAGTAACAGAAACCGGAGACTCGGCCCTGGCAGGCAACTGAAAGGACTTCCCAATCATAGCCGCCGAAGCAGCAAAAAGAACTGCAGCTCCAGCAAAACTTTTGAGAGCAATGAGGCAACTGCCACCTCCACGAGTAGGACCATTGGGAGAACAAGCGCGAACGGTAATTCGAGAAACGGAGGGAGAAGTTCGAAGAATTGGCGATGCGAATCGAATACTTTGAGGAGATGGAGGCTTCGAAGAATTGAAATTGCGACAGAAGAGAGAGGATGAGGAAGTAGAAGAAAGAGTGGCTAAGGTTGAAGACATTGTGGTAGGCGGAGAGAACAAAGCAATGTGAGATATTGCGGAGAGAGGAAGAGGAAGAAGAGGGTTAGGTTGAGGTTGAGGTTGAGGTTTTGGGGTTTCCACACAGAGAGGTGGTGGTCGAATGGGTGCCGCTTGCTCCTTGAGGTCTTCATCAGTTCAAATTTTAGAATTAGAGGAAACCGAGGTCAAATCTGTCATTTGGACTTTTTAAAGTTTTCTCACGTTTATTTAATCATTAATTAGTAGTCTTATTCTTACGGCTTTGAGGTGTCGGTCGAAGAAATACATGAGAAATCACACTTAAAGACCATCTAAAATCATTAATTATAGTTAAAGCCCAAAATTTTGGAAATTGTTTTAAAAGTGACTAAGGTCTTATTTGCAATTAATTTTTTTATGGGATGACTTTTGTCCCTCATCGAAATAAATGGGATTTTTTTAATCTAAAAGGCTATTCAAAAAAGAGAACCACACGGAGGATAAAAAGATTAGAACCTCTTTTTATACAAATCAATTAATCTCTCATGCCTCATTTGGTAGCAGTGAAGTGGGCAAAGAGAAGTGAAAGTGGAAATAAGATCAGTGAAGAAACATGAGGTGTCCGTATCAATTTTGATATTGTTAAATTTTTCAATGAAAACAAATTTTAGCATAATTTTTTTCCCATCTATTACCAGAAACTCTGTCACGTAATCGAATGCTAAAAACATGTCGACGTATTAATGTTGAAATTGGTATTTGGTATAATTATCTATGACGCGAGTTATTCTTGCTTGCTCATGTTACCATTAGAAAGGAGAAACAATTCTGTTCAGTGATTTGCACTGCATTTTCTAAGTTCACCAGTATTGGAGTGAATGATTCTAGTTTCCGCTCTATTTCTCCAATCACAACATTTTTGTTCAAACGTATACTTGTAATCATTCGAATTTCCTCCATAATATTCTCCGGCAAAAAATCTAATAAGGGGGAAAAATCAGGGTAGCCAAATCCGGGGAGAAAATTTCACTCTTTTCCAGTGTCTTGTGATTTTGACGCAAAACGCAATCAAGCCTGGCATTCCGGGAGTGTATGTAGTCCGGAGAGATGAGCTCAAGCAGTGGTTTTTGCTCTTGCCGTTGCTTTCCCAACGCGGATTCCAACTCTTATCTTTCTTCCTTCGCGTTTTCGCCCCACTCCTCCGTTGTCTCTGTTAAGTTTCTTCCTCGAAGTTTGAGGCCTCTTCAAGTTTCTGCTTCTTCTTCCTCCTCCGATGATAATCCTCAGAGTTCTACAAGTGGAAGTAACCAACACATCAAAGGTTCAGGAACCAGTGCGAGAGGTCGCAGATTGCTTAGAATTCGTGAAGAGAAGCGGCAACGGGAACATGACCGAGTTCACAATTACCCTTCTTGGGCCAAGTCCTCATTCCCCCCTTTCCTGCTGCGTTCTTTTCAAAGTCATAATTATTGGTGCCTGCCTTTACAAATAATTGCTTCTCTTTCAGAGTCCTCGAAGATGCCTGTAAAGATGATGTTGAGCTCCGTGCTGTTCTTGGAGACAGTATTGGCAACCCTGAACTAATGAGGAAACGGGTATGATAATTATTGGGTCCTTCTGGGTAGTAATTTGTGTATTTCATCTCCTTTTATGTCCAAAAGGCGAGGGTGCCTTGACTTTTCATTCCAAAATGGAGGAAATAGTGGTGGTTAATGCGATAACTTAAGTTCTACTAATGGGGATTGGCAAGTTTTGCGAACATTTCATGCTTACTAAACACCTTGTTTTGTTGGTACTGTGTTTGGAATGTTAATAAATCTGGTTGTGTTGCAGGTAGAAGACAGAGTCCGGAAGAAGGGCAGAGACTTTCATAAATCCAAAACAGGCTCTGTGCTTGCTTTCAAAGTCAGCTTTAGAGAGTAAGAACGTTAGATGCTCTTTCTTTTCATTTTATCTTTTTTATCCCCTCCACTTCCTGTCTCTCAATCTCATATATCTCTTATCTACATGCGTGTGTACTTTTATATGTCGTAATGCCAAACTGACTGATAGTGAAATATGAGACTGGACTTTTGAAAGGATAAATTGAAGATCACTGCTGCTGTATTTAATATTTATATCGAGCAAAAGTGGTTCTTGTAAGAATCCACACGCACATAATTACATAGGAAAAATATTGTGATGAATTATTGGTTCGATTCAAGTGATGTAACCAATATGACAGTTAACCATACTTATAAGAAAAACCCAATTATTGTCAACAAAGCGGATGCTTCTTGTAACTTTATGGCTCTTTAAGGTTTTTTCAACCATACATATAGGAAGAATCCTACTAGATAAATAAAGGCAAGCGAAGATGGCCTGGGCACACCTATATCATGATTTGAATGCCTTTGGCGTCACTGTCAGTACTATGTGATAAAAATTGTTTGCATATTTGGAAACCTTCTATCACACTCTCTCTCATGCCATGCCTCTTGCAGCTTCAACCCGGTTGATTCGTTCATATGGTTTGAATTGTTTGGATCACCATCTGATCGGGACATTAATCTGATTGGTAGTGTAAGTGTTTAATTTAGCAAGTTTACCCTTCTTATTTTTGTTGGGGAGTGGCAACATGCTTTATATGCATTGCTGCATTGATGCTGCCACATGGTTGCATTTACTCCTGAAAATGTTACTGCCTGAGACATGTCAACATGCATGCAGGTTATTCAATCTTGGTATGTTATGGGTCGCCTTGGTGCCTTCAATTCTTCTAATTTGCAGGTAAGGTCATGCTTTCTTTCCCTCACTATTGATGTATTTGTTTGTTGATCTCTTTCAAATGCAACTGGCTCAGTTGCTGTCTGAGTATCATATTCTTCCTGGTGCAAAATTTATGACGACTATGTCCAACTTAATCCATGATAGATCCATGAAAATGTGGTCATGGATGCAATTCCTCAAACTACATTCCAACAGGAGTGTTCATCTAAGAAATGCTAGATAGCATACTATATTTGACATTGAGAGGTAAATATAAATGCCCCAATGTACGGGACAGGTTGTTGTATTGTTTATGGTGCTGAGTGTGTGCATCTGCTGTATTTTGTTCTTTCTGCTGGTTTGAGTAATTTTTGGTATTAAGGAGACATTTTTTATGTTTGTGGAATGCATCTGTGTGAATTGCAGCAGAATATGTTTGAGCTTATGACCTGTCATATTTGAATTTAGATCTTGCAAAGTAATGTATATTCTAGAGACACTGAATACGATACATTCTGCTAAATGTGACAAATTCTCCTGCATGAAATTTCTTTTTTATTCTCTGCTTAACACGAAGACTGACGAGTATGAGTTGACTGCTTCAGCTTTGCTTTGTTATGTGATTGTCATCCATTCCTGCCTGTACTTGATACCTCTAACAAATAATTGAAGCATCTTAACTTGTTGGCAGCTGGCAAATTCGTCCGTGGAGTATGATCCTCTCTATGATGCAGAGAAGGGTTTCAAAGTGATGCCATCATCCTTCCATGATATAGGTGACATCGAGTTTCAAGATAACTGGGGACGTGTTTGGTATATCCTCCAGGACACTGATCTTTTGTAAAATGTTCTAGATTACCATCATTAGAACGTGATCAAACTATGAACATCTCTTATAGGGTTGACCTGGGCACGTGTGATTACTTCGCGATTGATGTACTCCTCAATTGCCTAACTTCCTTAAGCTCAGAGTAAGTTGAAATGACCAGAGGGAAACAGGGTAGAAAAGTCTGTCCAATCATATGTGTGAAGAAACTCCTCTCTTAAATTATGATTGACCTTTACTTTCTATGGCAGATATCTGGGTATCCAACAGGTAGTTTTTGGTGGACGTAGCATGGGCGATTGGGAAGAGGGAATGACGAATCCTGACTATGGTTACAAATACTTCAGGATCTAAACTGGGCTTTAATCACTTGGTTTTGCTAGTTATTTCAGTACAGCTGAATTTATATCTCTTCCTTTCACTATCCTCGGTTCCGAGTGGCTCGATTTGGTCAACAGGACAGAAAGCTGGAGGTTCAGCAAAAATATGCATTGAGCTGTGCAATATTTACTTTTCTTCTGCTGCTGCTATTTTCAGGGGGGTTAGTGGGTGTTGTTGAGGGGTGCCAGTCAAGTATTTTGAGGCTCTAATCTCTTGGGTAACATGATCTATTTTGCTGTGTGATTATTATGACAGATTTTGTGTCGTCAAACTCAATACATATCAGTTCTTATGAGAAGTTACAATGGCACTATTTGCTTTTTACTTCAATGATGGATCAAAGTAGCTGCATCAGAATTGGACAGAGAGTAGACGCAAGTCTAGTAAATGCTCATTTTGTCGTTTGAGTCATTGATTAACGTTGACAATATTCTTCACTTGGCTTTTACTTGACCTTTTTTACTTTGCGAAACTTCATTTCTTTAAAAATAAAAAAGGTCTTGAAATAAAAATGAAAATAAAAACATGTGATAATCTCAAATAATCATTGAGAATTGATAATCATCAAAGTATATGCTTCTCCGGTACTTAATATATGACTTAATTGTTGAGTTGATTTTAGTTCTAAATATAAGACTTATTTCTTATATTTTAATTTTTTCTAACTTATTCTATAGATACTCTGTCAATCATAATCAAATAAAAGAGTATAAAAGATATTAAGAAAGATGATTATGGTATTTTAGGAAAAACATATTATATTTTTTTATAATTAACTAATTAACTTAATTTTTTTAATTTAATCAAATTAGTTAAATAGGTCTTATATTAAAAACCGAAGGAGTAAAATTTATAAAATGTCATACTATTCATAAATTATGCATAGCTTTTCAGGCGCCAAATAGGAATCCCACACTTAGTGTTTAAAAACATAGCTAAATATCAAGAAATATAATTGTAAAACACGATACTTTTTTTCTCAACAAATGTACTTTATGCTTAATATTATTTGAATAAATAAATTGAATTATTTAAGTTGGTTATTTCAAATAAAGGTATAATTTTTAATTTTATCAAATTCTGCGAGGATAGTCACTGCAATTACACATACATTTAATTTAATTTACTTAAAATAATTGTACTAAAATATTGAAATAATTATAAGTGTTCGCGCGTTCAAAAAATTCTGAGGGATCACGCAAAAAAAAAAATTTACGTTTAATAATTAACTGTTAAGCAAATAGTAGTAAATTTAACAAACACAAACGACGACAAGGGCAAGCTTAGAGAAGGACCATCTGGTCTTAGCCGATGCAAACCTAAGCTGAAGGCTCTGGCCTCTGGGAAGCAGACGTCCCATTTCATCTCCCATGGCTGTTGCTTCGGCTTCTTGTTCTCTGGCTTCTCAGTTACTCCCTCGCTCAAAGAATCCTGTGTTGACTTTTCCCCCCACAAAACCCACAGTTTTCCCCTTTTCTGGTGTTCGCTCTCCAACACAGCACCAACTCTTGTTTTCTTCACTCTGTGTAGCAGCGGCATCGAAGAACAATTCCAATGCCAACCCAGTTCAAAGCGGCAGGAAATCCAAAAACCCAAGTGATGAAGTAGCTTCGGAAACCAAGGAAATTGAGGTGGAAGTGGAGGAAGAGCTGCCGTGGATTCAGGAGAAGGCCTTGGACGTGGTGGAGTTCACTGGCTCTGTCACTCAGGCCATTCCTGGGCCTAGAGTTGGTACAAGCTCGTTGCCTTGGATTCTTGCCATCCCTCTGGCTTATGCTGGCCTTACTTTTGTTATTGCTTTTGTCAAGACCGTCAGGAAATTTACTTCTCCCAAAGCAAAACGCCGCAGACTGGTTTGTCCCTTGTTCGTTATAAGCTCAAGTTTAATCCTTGAACTCACCATTTTTGCTGCTGCCATTCACTATAATATGTGCTATAGCTTTCCGGATTGAGAAAGAAAATTGTAATTGGTTCAGTGTTAATATGTTTGATTTGCTTATTTGAGGTTAATGTAATTCACTCTTGAACTTGTATTGAAAAACTTGTTGAGTGGACATAGTAGTGCTACTCTGTTGGCAAGCATACTATAATCACATATGACTTGGTCTAATTGAATATATCGTTTCAGGTTAATAAAAATGCGACGTTATTGAAGTCCCTGGATGATTTATTTCAAAAAGGAAGAGATGACGTCAACCCTGTTTCTCTCAAGGAACTCGAGAGCAAGGTGATATAAAATATGCTTTATAAAATTTATCTTGCATGATGTCATATAGTGATACTTTATCTAATGAATCAAATGTAATCTTGCCTCTAGTAACTTTGTTAATTTTCATTGTTGCTTTGTTCTGTTGGTTGCTATCTTGTAAGATCATGGTTGCGATTATCGTGTTTTTCTTACTTATAATTTGCAGTTTTCATGATGTGCACGGTCATTTTTTAGTGGCATGTAATTTAGAGGACAAATGAAACTCACAAGCTGGATATGCCCCTGATCAGCATTTAATATGATCTTGCACGGAATTTTTTGTCTCCATGAATGTCACATTTTTTGAAGATCAACCTTGCTACTCAACTTGCATCCCGATTTGCTTGTATTTGTCAAAAAGTTCGACACAGTTATGATATGAAAGTCCCTTGAAATTGGGTAGCTTAAATGCCAAGAAACTATTTTAGTTTGTTGAGCTCCTTGATCTCAAATTGCTTTATTAGTTTCCCTTTTAACAATTATATTTCTTCTATGTTATCTCTTTCAAGTATAAAGCTATCCAAACAAACCAATAGTACCTCTATGTCTAGATCAAGGTTTTCTTTTTCTATTTTTTTTCCCTGGAATATCTGTTGGATTTTTCTTTTACTATGATTGGAAATTTTTTTTCTGTTGATTGTTTTCTGGTGGCTCCCCAAAATTGTGTGCATGTGCACATAGATGAACCAATTTTATGTGACATTTTCAAATTAATATACAGGTAGGCTTTAATGTGGAAGAAATTCTGCGCAAGTATATTCGCTATGCTCTGAATGAGAAACCATTTAACCCTGACGTGGTAGCTGATTTAATTCAGCTGAGGAGAGCTTCTATGTTAAATGACTCCCAAGTTGCGGAGATTCTGAATGAAATCTCACGACGAATTGTGCGAGACAAAGGTAAGTTACTCTTTATATAGCATAGGTCAGTGGAGTAGTTTTGGGTTAGCCTCAGGTCCTGCTATAAATATTATGATGTAGGGAACAAAATTTTTACATGGATTTTATTATGTCTAATGAGTTTTGTCTGCAGGGAGTGCTACTCATATAAGAATGTCATTCTAAATGAATGTTGGTTTCCATCCAGAAAATTTGCCTCTTGTTGAATTCTAAAATTTGCACTAAAACAGTGGTGGTTCATTAGAGTAATCTTAAGGATCACCTACTGTGGTGTTGCCTCGCTTTTACATTTAAGTTTATTGCTAAAGTACGTTTTTTATTGGGGTGTTTGTCTATTGTAAATATATCAGATATGTGACAAAATTAAAACCATTTTAACTTTCAAGCTTAAATCTGCTCTATGCACTTGTCTGCCTTGTATGGGCCTAACTGAGTGGTGATTTTTCATATTCTTTCTGCAGCTCAGGCTATGCTATGCTAGATGAAATGGATTAGTAGTTTATATGTGAATAATGTTTTACAATTGTTGGGAGACTCGGCAATTTGAAAATATAAATCAATTTTAAGGGAGTAGACGTTATATGAATGGTTTAGAAGTTTGTGTTTGCACAGTGATCCATTACAATTAAACGTGTGTTGTAGCTGACCTTAAATCATAATTTTGAGAAGTAGCAACTTGAAAGCCATAGAGCGATGATGAGATAGAATTGATCCTTCTTTCCTTACCTGTCTTCCTATCATACCCAACTACTGCTTATTGTGAATGAATTCAATATTTTTACCCATTGTAATTAAATGAAAATGTCTTAAGATTTTGGATTCGCGATTTATTGTTATGTCATTCTCTCTGACTTCTATTACATTGTATTTTAATGTTTTTAGGCCCTGTAGTCATGGATGCATCAGGCTATACTGAAAAGGGTTTCAAGAGAAAACTTGCTGTTCAGGCTCTTTTTGGAAAAGTCTTCTATTTATCTGAGGTGTGTGGCTGGACAGTTAGTATAAATTAACATTCTTCCTTTGATGCAAAATATGAAATTTGTTGAGGAACAACTAATTTCGTTAATTTATGGCATCATAGCATTCCCTTTCATCATGGCGGTGCTCATCCTACTGTATTGCTCCGTACTGGACATTTTTCTTTATCTTCTGGTACTTGGACAGCAGTAACTAATGCACTTATAGAGTATAAAATACTACTAGCTATATACAGATACCTATAAATATATTCCTCCTGTCAGTTACTCTTAAAGGAGCGTGCTTTAAAGAGAATTTTGGGCATCTACTATGGCTACTATGCTGGCTATTGTAAGCTAATCTTTGTTTCGAAGTCACATTTCTCTTGACTGATACTATCTTTTGGCAGAGGATTATAGCAGCACCTATAATGTCGTTTTAGTAATTATGCTAGTTATTGTTCTGTACTATAATTTTCTCCCTTAAGTGCGTCTGATGGTGCCTATTCTATGCTTTGAAATTTGAACTAATTTCCTTTTTGGTTTGTCATTCTGGTCTCAGCTGCCGGAGTTTTGTTCGAGGGATAGCTCTTTAATTGTCAAGGAAATCTTTGGGGTTACAGAGTATGCTTCATGCTTGGTTTCTTTAGTTGCTTTTATTCTTTGCCAAGTAGTCTTGATGAATTAAGCAGTGAGCAGACCTTGTGACTGTCTAGCATCAGCATATTACTTTGAGCTATTCTGCAGCCAAATGGATTAACAACGACAACAACATATTAGTATTACCAATAGTAGTTGTTGTAATAGTAATAAGGCTGAATTTATACAATATTTTCTTGAATTTTTAACGATAATTCCTTTAAACTTCAGGTAATATGTAGATAAATTCACTAAGTTTTAGTTAATTATAGATGAAGTCCTAACATGTCATGTTCTATCAGTAAAACGATGGACTGATGAATTGTAGGAGGTTATTTGCACAAATTTAGAAGTTTAGGGGATTCATTGGCAAGTTTTGCAGTTTAAAGTAACTATTTGCACATGACTCATAGTTCAAGTGTGTTATGTGAATATGTGTAATTAAGCATAACAACAACAACATTCCTTTGCTCAAGAACAATCTTCTTTTTCACAGTGAAGATGCTGACAAACTCAGAATACACACCGTCTCTGAAGCTGGTGATATGGAATCCCTTGAGAAGATGGTTGACAATTTAGAAGCAGAGGAAGATTCTGAAGAGGCCGCATCTGATGATCTTTGATTTATATGTTACATGCGTTCAGTTTGCCCAAAGGGTTGAATGATGACTCACTGGAAGCAAATGGTTCAATAGTCTTAATACCAAAGAAAAGTGTTGTCTTTTTCCTCTTTGACTGCTGTTTCAGTTTTATGATCCCTAGGAATAAATTTTATGGTTGATGTTTCTGTCATAACATCAAATTTTGGCGGCATTTACTTTTAGTAATTGGAAATTGAAGGCAGTTGATTAGAAATCAGTGTAAAGATACATTTAGAGATAGAATGATTAATTATGTTGTATTGCATGTTGATATGGAATTGCACTGTCTTGAACTTTTATTGATGTGGGAATTCTTTCTTAGCTTGCAAGAGTTCAAAATTTCTATTTCACTTTTTTCCCGCGTTCCTTGTCTGCCTAAGTTGTTCAAATCGGAATTTAATATTTAAAATTTAATGGTTAAATTTAATAGAATTATTAATGCATTTAAATAGTCATAATTAATTTGAAGGGTGAAACAAAAAGAAAGGAAAAGAGAGAAACGAATTTGACGTTTAACTGATTCAGTTCTAGAGTCACCACAAGCATGCAAGAGGCTCGCGAGAAATTTGGGTTTCTTTCTTTCATTTCTAAATTTAATATCTTGAAAGGAAAGGAAGTTCTGTTACAGTTGAAAAGTGAGAGAATGAGAGCTTGAGCCTAATTTGATATCTGGGAGAAATACTTGATATGTGGGTTTACATGTTAGATCTGGAAATTGGCGTGTCGTTCAAATATGCTGGACTACTCCTCGTCCTTTTGATGCAGTTCTGGATTTGCTCATTAACTGCGGATCTCAGTTTCGATCTTCTTTAAGAAGCAGTGATAATAATTTTGGTCTTTGTTTTTTTTTCTTTTTCTTTTTGATACTCTAGTCTTCTGAGAGAGGGAAAATGAGGGAAGTTGTGATAGTCGCAATTTCTTCTACACTTGGGAATATGTTGATCGGGTGGGATAGTTCTTCCCTTGCAGGTTTCATATCTTTCATGATCTTCTCGTTCTTCTTTTGAAATGCACATCAAAACTAACTGGATTTTTGGCTCCTTAATTAATGGATACGACATAGGACATACATATATTTATATATATGTATATATAATGGTTCATTAATTAATGGAGATAATGACATTGCAGGGGGCATGTCTTACATCAAGAAAGAATTCACGTTAGATCCCAAAATGGAAGGAATGATTGTCTCCATGACGTTCCTTGCCGGAACAGTGATGACGACACTCGCAGGAACGGCCAGCGACATGTTCGGACGACGTACGATGCTAATAATCTCGTCAGCAACATTTATCTTGAGCGCTCTGGTAATCCTATGGGCTCCTAACGTTTACGTAATTCTAATCGCGAGGTTACTGAGCGGCTTGGCCAATGCCCTCGCCGTCACTCTCACTCCTCTCTACATATCGGAGATCTCACCGCCGGACATCAGGGGCCTACTCACGACGGCGACGCAGTTTTCTTGTTCATCCGGAATGTTCTTGGCTTACTGTTTGGTATTTTCCATGTCGTTAATGGAGTCGCCTAGTTGGAGAATCATGCTTGGGATTATTGGTCTACCTGCTTTGGCTTATTTCCTGGTTACTGTGTTCTATCTTCCTGAATCTCCTCGCTGGCTTGTCACCAAAGGTCGACTTGGTGATGCCAGGACGGTCTTGCAACGTATCCGTGGCACTCAGGATGTTTCAGGTCATAGCCTTACACATTATTTCTTTCTTCTATGATTACGTAGTGCTCGGTCAAATGTTAAACATCTTGCTTGAATCAGAGTCTGTAAATAATACGCACAAATTTCCAAATAACAAAGAATTGAGAGTGATGTTACAGGCGAGTTAGCTTTGTTAGTGGAGGGTCTAAGCCCGGGGGGTGAATCCACAAGCTTAGAAGAATACATAGTAGCACCAGCCAGCGAAGTGACTGTTCCCATGGAAGCCACCAGAGATTGTATCAAACTATACGAGCCCAACGAAGGAGCCTTATCAATGGTGGCGGCTCCAGTAAATGCACAGGGAAGCGGCATGGTGTTGTCACGGTCCGTATCTCGCCAAGCAAGCATCAGCCAAAGCCCTAATATTATCAAGGACCCAATCGTCAATCTCTTCGGAAGCATGCACGGCGACAACGCCTCCGAGACCCCCGTGCAGGGAAGCGGCCTCAACCTCACTGAACCCACCGGAACCAGCGACTACCTTCAGCTTCACACTCCATTGTTACTCTCACGCCAAGCTAGTGCCACAGACAGGTCTCAGGCAGTCGTAAACAAGAACACAGACATAGGTGGAGGATGGCAATTGATGTATAAAGAAGCAGGTCATCACCAGTATCAGAGAGTGTATTTGCATGCAGAGGCAGGAGGAGGAGGAGGGGTTGGGATTTCACAGTCACAAAGAGCTTCGTTTATTTCGGGTTCAGGGTTGGATTTGACTATGGAGGGGGAAGCGGCGGCGTTCCCGGCGTCGGCACTGGTGAGCATGTCGGCTCTTGGGACTAGCAAGGACGTAGCCAAAGCCATGAATGATATAAATACTGTTAAACCCAATGCTTGGACACCCGGCGTCAGGCGTGCCTTGGTTGTTGGAATTGGACTTCAAGTTCTTCAGCAGGTGATTACTTTAACGTCAAACTTACAGATCTTCTGATCTATACATATCTTTACTTTTTACGTCAGTTTCTTTTCGAACTTCATGAGAATTCTACGGGCAAATACTCTAGAGGAATGTTACTTTTATGTCTCAGGACTATGACAAGAATATGTTCATGATAGTCACTGTCCAAGCAGTCAAACAACCAAAAATCAATACTTCAACAAATTTTAATCCCTTAGATCTAAATGTCCATCTTGATAAACTAAGCAGGGGTAAATAAGCTAGGGATTTTTTCGTGATTGTGGTTGTTATAAGGATGATTGAATTAATGCGCGCGCGCGCGCACACATATTTTGCAGGCCGCTGGCATAAATGGGTTTCTGTACTATGGACCTCAAGTTCTTGAGAAGGCAGGAATAGGCGCTCTTCTCGCCAATTTGGGCTTTTCTGCAACATCTGCCTCGTTACTTGTTAATGTCGTCATCACATTCTGCATGCTTCCTTGTATAGGTATTTCCATGAAGCTCATGGACATTGCGGGCAGAAGGTACATATGTCTAAATATTCTCTTTAATATATATCTTTTTAATATATAAAACTCGTTGTTTATCTACTGAACTAACATTTCGTCATAAAATAAGAACAAAGTACTCTTAAACTTTTGACTACTGAACGAAAGGAAGAAACATGACTATAGATAGCCTGGTAACCTTTTGGCTTCTCAAGATTTAACTATAACGCTTCATCCACAAACCATTACAAATAGGTAAAATATATTAGTTAAAATTAAAATCTGAAGACAATATTTGTCGCTTGATACGAATCCTTTGTTTGTCATCTTGATTTTTCCTCACACAGCTTGCACTTGTAGGTGACGTTCACTTTATGCAATTTAGAGGATGAAAAGTTTTGTTTTAATATTTGGGGATTGAAGTGATGGTTAAACTTTCATCTTCGGCCGGAAACCATATAAGTGTGGTTCTGTTTAAACGAGATTAACATTAAAAGTCATGTAACTTTCTATCTTTCTTTGAATGCATATCATAGATGAATGTCGAAGTCTAGCTAGAAGACTCGAATCCTTGGGGTAGGTTTATATATATGGACCAACTTTATTGTAGGTTTCAATTCAAAAGTTTATTCTTTTTCAATTGACAGCCACTTGTGTGTGTGTCTATGTGTATAAATATAGTGTCTCATGAATTACACGAATTGCAGGTCAATAATGCTGTACACAGTGCCCATTCTGATAGTGTGTCTGGTGGTGCTCGTGGTACGTGACTACATGCACCTAAGTTCTGTGGTGAACGCAGCGATAACTGCTCTGAGTGTAATAGTGTACGAGAGCGTATTCTGCATGGGATTTGGAGTGATTCCCAACATCATGTGTGCAGAAATCTTCCCTACCAGTGTTCGAGGAATCTGCATTTCTATATGTTGTGTTTCGTTCTGGATCTCAACCTTGATCCTCACTTCTGTTTTCCCTTCGTTGCTTCAATTGGTTGGTCTTTCTGGTGTGTTTGGAATGTTTGTTGTTGGGTGCATCGTGTCTTGGCTCTTTGTTTACTTCAAAGTCCCTGAAACTAAAGGCATGCCTCTGGAAGTCATCACTGAGTTCTTCGCCATTGGTGCTAGCCCTAGTTCTGATATTTCTACTTTTGCTGGAACCGGAAACTGAACTCGTCCAGTTCATCGTGTGAGTGTGTCGTTTGATTGAGAAGAGTGATGTACGTAATCTTCTTTTCTTTCCGTAACTGTACAAGGCACAATTGATCTATGTATACATATATGACTCGACATCTGATGATGAAGTTTTTTGGAACATTGGTATGGCTTTAATTTGTTTTGATTCTATCGTGTCAGACTATGAGTTGCTTTTTATATGATACTGCTGTGTCATAAGGATCTAACAATAGGGCATGATTTTTATAAATTAATAAAGCTTGTTAAAATTATTCGTAATAAAAATTATTAGTTAGAACATCAGTTTATTTAGTAAGTTAAGAAGTTTTATAATTTTAGGCATACTAAGTAAAAAAAAATTAATATTTTAAATAAAATATGTTATATTATGAAATATGTTAAGAATTTTTACAATAAGAATTAGAGAAGGAACTCCTACACTAAGGGGAAAAAATATGTGCCAAATCACCCCACTCAGTTTTGGCCAAAAAATCACCGAAGTAAGTTGAATATGAAGACTGAAGAACAAGTTGCAAGCATCAAGAAAATATATTTAAAACGTAATTCCAACCCTCACTTAGGCTTCTTGGTTTTTGTTTTTTTTTTTTCCGGGTAAACAAGAGGGCAAAAGCCAAAAGACTAAAAACAAACTGATGAGACTAGATCCCAAACATTCAGTATCAAATAAGGTCCTCAAATAACCAAGGTTTAAATTCTTATTGAGAGAAGTGCCCACATTTAGTATCTGACAGTGTCTAGAATAGGATTGTCAACAAAAAAAGCAATGTCCTCAAATGTGGAGGACAAGAATCGAAAAGAGAAGAGTTTCATAAAACTCCTTTGGGCAACGAATCTGCAAGTTGATTCTGCTCCCTTGATATGTGCTGTACTTCAAGGTCCCAGTCATTCATCATTAACTTTTTTATTTGGGGGACAAAGTAAGCTCTCTGGTTGTTGTCTTTTTTCTTCAACAAATCAATTGAGATTTTTAATCGGATTCCAAAATCACCTTCTTGAAACCAAGATCCCAAGCGAATTTAAGTCCCTTGAAGTTGTCTATACATGCATAATGCATGTGTGTATTATTGTCGAGTGCAGACTTCATAAATAAATTTTATCCATTAATTAATAATACAATAGTTCCCATAATTAATGTATGGTGTCATTTGTCATTTTGTGCGTGTATATATTCGGTTTAAAATATAAGCTAAACTTTATTTATTATATTTATCAAGAAATTAATTAAAATCAATTTAAAACAATAAATGTGGAAGACATATATTTGTTTTTCCTAATATACCCTTATTAATAAAGAGAATAAGTAAAAGATATAATAAATAAATTAAAGAAGAAAAACAATATACGAGGATAAAATTGAAAAAAATTTATTAATACTTAGATAAAATAAATGTTATCTTATAAAAAAATTAACTTTTTAAAGAAAGTTTAGTTTACATTTTGAATCAAGGAATGTGCCTGTATATGCTTTGAGTATAATTTCGTGTGCATACATGTATTATGCTTTGATGTTTAATTTCCAAAGCACTCTTAAAGTGAAAATACTCATGACCGCCCTCCCGCGAGTAGCCCAGTCTTGCGCGATAACTATGGATGTCACTTGCAACGAACGGCACCGGAATATTCTCGCCGTCTTTACGGTCTGATTGAGAATTTGAGATAGCTTAAAGAGGCTTCTTTTCATTTGATTTTCAACGTCAGACCGGCCTTCTACGTGTCGCTCCATCTGCTACACGATTAGATCAATGGCTAGATTTGAATGAAGAGGAGAGGTTTGCAGAGGAGAGAAACCATTTGGCCTGGAACAGTGTTAGAAACGGGGAAGGCAATTCCGAGCTCAAGCTGACTCGCTAGGGTTTTAGACTTGAGAGATTCAATATTGTTTCTCTCATAGGGTGAAATTCAAATTTGGCAGTGAAAATGAATACTAGCGATTCTCAGAAGGACCCGAATGCTCTGGAGAATCGACCCGGGATCCTTGTGATTGGATCTTCCAATGTTGGCAAACGCACACTCTTATCCCGTTAGTTTCTCTCTTCTGTCTATTATTCTGCCACCGCCATTCTAATAGCCTTCTCAGATATCGATAACCAAGTTTAGTTTTTTTCATGACAAACCAATAATTAAGCTCAGTTGCTTCTATATTTTGCGTGAAAGATTTTGCCACACTTTGGTTTGCATTAAATTTTTACTGTTGCCTTCTTAGAAGATTTAATTTAGAGCCGTGCCTGTCATCTAATTCATGAGATTAACTCATTGTCAATGTTCAATGATTGGATATGGCTTTTACTTGAATGACCCTACAGAAGTGTGTTTTTTTATCTTCTGGATTTTAAACAAGATTTTGTACCAAGGCTGTGATGTTTATGTTAATCCTATGTTATTGACTCCACCATTCTTGGATTACAACTGTATTTGATTTTTTGTGGCGCAAATTGATTTGATGTACTCTGTTGACTTTAGGATTGCTCTCTACTGATTTTGAAGATGCTTCCGATTCTGCCTCTGATGTGTCTGTCCATGGGTATGTTGCTCGTGAATATTTTCTGTATCTCATTGCTTAACAATATCTCTTCAGAACTCCCTGAGTGTATGTTTTATGCAATTAACAGGTGGACTATCAATACCAAGTACTATACTGCTGATGTTTCTGTATGGATGACTCATCTTAGTGATGACTTTTCTGTTCGGAACCTGCCCATATCGCACCAATTGACTGCTTTGGTTATGGTTTTTGACATGAACGATGTTAGCATCCTTCTCTTGACACACTTTTTTTTTTGTTGGGTTTAATTTGTGTTCCTGTGTAGTTCTTGGGTAAAGAGTTATGTGATCCTTAATCATGTGTCAATTTGTTCTTGAACTATATTCTTGTTTTCCATGAAGATATATGGGCGTTAGCAATGAAAAAGTTGATGTAACACGTCTTTGATCTTCCTAAACAATGTGCAGTTATCTTCTCTAGCTGCACTCCAGGATTGGGTATCACGCACTGATATTCAAAACTTCGAGATATTATTATGTATTGGAAACAAAGTGGACCTGGTTCCAGGTCATCCAGTTCATGCTGAATACAGAAGACGACTACAGAAACTGAAAGACTCTGTTGTTGATCCTTGCTCTGAGTCCACGGAGTATGGAATATCTGACTCTGAAGGAACTAGTTTATTGGGGAATGAAGATCCAACATGGGATTCCAGAAGATCTTGTTCAGAATGGTTCACTGAGCATGGCATTGAATTCATTGAGGCGTGCGCTTCCAATGCCATTTTGACAAATGTAAAACTTGTTTGCCTTTCTGTTGTAATGATCTAGTCCGCTATCTAATATGACGTGGATTCCCCTCAATTTCAGAGATATGCTCAGTTTCTCATGTAGTCATATAGATGAGTTAGAATCATAATGCATGAAGATTGTCAGTTTCATACTGCAATTAGTTATTGAAGGATGACACATAATATCATTTTAGAACACCATCATGAACGATGGAAGATTATTTCCAAATCGTACTACATCAATACATGAATTGTGTCACTGAAATAAAATAAACAATTGTTGGCAGGCTTGTCTGTTGATGGTGATTCACAAGGAGTTGAACGGTTATTTGGTGCTCTTTCTGCTCATATGTGGCCTGGGATGATCTTCAAGTCTGGTGATAAAATAAGTGAACCATCAATACCTCAGAAAGGTTTTTCCTCTGTTAATTCTTCCCGTTTCTCGGAGGAGGCTACGTGCCACTGCCTTCTATATATTATATGTGCTTTACTATTTATGGTTTTTTCTTTCAGAGTCTTCTTCAGAAGAATCTGATTATGAATTGGAGTATGAAGTCCTATCTGATGGTTCAGCTGATCCTTGGGATGACACAGAACAAAGATGGGTTTCTGCTACTCCCGTAGATGCTGGAAAATCAGTTTCACAAAACAACCCCATCTCAGATTCTGAACTCAAAGATGGAACCAGGTCTGATAAACATTTACAACCATCAACTTCAAGCACTGTATTGCAGGATGAGGGTGACAAGGAAGTTGGGGATTCTGAAGAAGATGGGGTATCAGGCAAAGGTCTTGACTTAGAGGATTTGGAACAGCTAATGTCAGAGATAGGCAATATGCGTGCTGGCTTAAGACTGATGCCTGATTTCCAGAGAAGGGAAATGGCTGCAAAGTTGGCCTTGAAAATGGCTTCCGTGTTTGGGGGAGGTAGCGACGATGAAGATGAACTGTAGAGAATAAATTGTCTTCTGCTTATGAGATTCTGATAGATGTGTCTGATGAATGTCATTGTTTGGAATCTTATAAGCGCCATCTCTCTTACACAAAAATCCGAGGTTTTCTCATGCTCTTTGCGACTCATGGTTATATTTCCGGAACAGAACATTCCGTTCAAAATTGAATCTCTAGTCATGTTCATGGTGCCTTTCAGGGTTTTAATGCTGTGACATGCTCAGATAATTTATTATACAAAGTGCGAGCATTTACAGAGTGTTTTAAAGATCTGGTCTTGATTTTTTCTTCTCGGTCTGTAAAAATATAGATCAAATCCAAGTTGCACTTAGGGATGGACGAAAGTGACATATTTTCGTACCTGCACACTTTGTTTTTCCTGCTGGTCTTAGGTTTAGTGGGGTAAGAGATTGGAGCTGTTATTATCAGTTCAGGGGATAGTGGCGTGTGAGATACTGAGATATTTAAACCTGATAAGGTGTTTGGCAAAACAACAACGGGAAAAAAAAAACAAAGAAAGAAACTGATAGAGCGGGTAAGGTAGTTTGTCCGAAATGAGTGCCCCGTGGTTCGCGGAGAAAATTACGTCCAAGGACCTAGAAAGTTAAGCTAAATATTTCCTTGGTGAAACTAGGAGTATTCTTCGCCAATGTGTCGGGCCTACTCAAGAAATAACAACAATTTGGTGTTGAAATAACGAGTATCCTTCTTAAAGAGTGTTCACATTAGAATTTTTAAGATCGCGAGATTTTAAATATAGTCCTCTTTTGGTAATACTAAAGAGAGAATGACGTAAGCAGCATGGAAAGTGGGTATGGACTATAAAGTCGCTATTTTTTAAAGAGAATTATTATGAAATTCTGGATGAGAAGTATAATTATTTAAAAGTTTCAATAATAATAAAATAATCTATAATGATAAGTTTTAAAACAATAAATAAAAACTGCTCAAACTTATTACTACCTCTGGTTCTAATTATGAGAGTTAGTTGATTAATTTGAAGAGATTAAGAAAAGAAGTTAAGTTAGTTATTTGTAATAAATATATATTATTTTCTTAAAATATCCTTATTAATCAAGTGTATTGGCTAAAATTATCATTAGAATTACTTTGAAAAAAATGTATAAATATAATAAACAAAATGGATTAAAGTCTTATATTTAGAATCAAAATAAAAATCAAATAAAATCTTATATATTAAAAACCGAAAGCAGTACTTTCTAAAGAATCAGTTTCTAAGAGAAAGGAACGAGAAGAGAAGAGGAGAGAATAATAAATGCAGGGAAAAGGTATGCAGAAAGAGAAGGAAAAGCAATGCGATGGAGTTTATCCCGATTTGAGTTGAAAACAATAAAGAGTGACCTCATCAAGCCATCATTGGGTTTGGATGTAACAGCTGAATTGACACTCACCGTCCTGTTTTAATCTCATCATGTTCCCACCTCATCTGGCAAAATTTATCGGCTGTTACTTTTCTACCTTTGTGTTCCCACTACAGCTAAACTACAGCACAATAAAAACAAAACCTGAATTTTTTTTTAAAAAAAAAATTATGTTTGATCTGTGCTCTCTTCAATCTATAGATATTTTAAGGAAAGAATGTAGGTGAAGTACTAGTTTAAAATTGTAAAGCCATCGTGTTCAGCGGAAAGAGCAGAGAGGGAGAAGCTTCGAGACTCTCAAATGGAGAACCCCAGCCGTCGTCCGGTTGACGACCTTCGCCTTTATTTGCCTTCGTCACCGTCGGAGTTCATAGTCACTGTCACTGTCTCCTCCACCGTTCAAGCGGAGAGAGCAGAGGGGGGGAAGCCTCGAGACTCTGAAATGGAGAGCCCCAACCGTCATCCGGTTTGCGTCGTTGACCTTCATATGTGTTTGCCATCGCCGGTGTTCAGAGTCCATGGCTCCTCCACCATTCAAGCGGAGAGAGCAGAGCGGGGGAAGCCTCGAGACTCTGAAATGGAGAGCCCCAACCGTCATCCGGTTCGCGTCGTTGACTTTCGTATGTGTTGGCCACCGCCGGTGTTCACAGTCCCTGTCTCCTCCACCATTCAAGCACATGACAATATATCAGGGATGCCTCCGGATGATGTTGTTGAAATCGCATATAATGTTTCGAGAGACTTGGAGATAAAAGATTGGAACAGTGTTGGAGCTCCTGGTCGCGATGAAGATGATCGCCCTTCGCAAAACATTTTAAATTTTGGGAATTTTATTTATAATGGGGGAAGTTTTGCAGGCAATAGCACCGGCAGTATCAACGGTAACAATAACCAGTAAGGTCGGCCTCAGAGCAACGTTAACCAGTGTGTAGAATGTGTTATTTTCACCAATAAGACGGAGGATAACTTGGATCTCCCTTCTTAATCCCGATAATTTTGGGTTATTAGTTAATCTCCCAAATGAGGGATTTAGTTACCCCTAAGAGGGTTATTGTATCTCATTGATCATTAATGACATTTCATTTTCTTTATTCTCGTTTCTTTACAAAACATAATAGATGAACAATCATATCTAGGTTTCTTATTCACGTCTCTCTCTCTAAGCACTTTTCTTCTATCATGTACCTATTATATTCTTTACGGAGGTCAGACTTCACAATGTATAAAGCCTCAAGGAAAGTGTTGTGTCATTTGTACTACAAGGTTAGACTCTCCAAAATTGTGTGCACGTGGACATAGATGAACCAATTTTATGTGACATTTTCAAATTAATATACAAGTAGGCTTTAATGTGGAAGAAATTCTGCGCAAGTATATTCGCTATGCTCTGAATGAGAAACCATTTAACCCTGATGTGGTAGCTGATTTAATTCAGCTGAGGAGAGCTTCTATGTTAAATGACTCCCAAGTTGCGGAGATTCTGAATGAAATCTCACGACGAATTGTGCGAGACAAAGGTAAGTTACTCCTCATATAGCATAGGTCAGTGGAGTAGTTTTGGGTTAACCTCAGGTCCTGCTATAAATATTATGATGTAGGGAACAAAATTTGTACATGGATTTTATTATGTCTAATGAGTTTTGGCTGCAGGGAGTGCTACTCATATAAGAATGTCATTCTAAATGAATGTTGGTTTCCATCCAGGAAATTTGCACTAAAACAGTGGTGGTTCATTAGAGTAATCTTAGGTCATGTTTGGTATGAGGTATTAAAGTTTAAGGGATTGGGAATGGAGTTGGGAATGGGAATGGGCATGGGATTGGAGTTGGTATTGAGTTTTAAAATTATGTTTGGTATGGGATGGGATTAAGAAAAAATAGGTAAGACCCAACTCAAATGAAAATTAGGAAAAAGACATAACTGCCCTGGTCTTCTTCCGTTCCTTGACCTTCCAAAAATCCATCCCCGCTGGGTGGCTGAGTACCCATCAATAGAATGAATCAGGAAAATATGGGGGGGAAAAGGCAAAGCAGAAATTAAAATCAGAAACATAAACCGTAAAATTGAAATCTAAGCACCCAATGCAGAATCGTCAATGGCGTCAGACCTGGAAGGCTCGTAGGCTTCAATTTTTTTAATTCATTTGAAGTACAAGGTATGGGTTTTAATTCATTTGAATCAAAGGTCTTGTCTGCTTCATTTACCAAAAGGGTTTGCCATTTTGGACGCAATCTTATTTTAACCACTAGGTTTTTGTTATTGCAATGGAAATCAAAGATCGAAATGCTCTCAGACACAGGAAATGGAGAAGACGAACTGGAGATCAAAGATCGAAGCTCAGATTGAGGGGAGAAGGATGAAGATTGATTAGTAGTTTGTATGTGAATAATGTTTTGCTAATGTTGGGAGACTCGGCAATTTGAAAATATAAATCAATTTTAAGGGAGTAGACCTTATATGAATGGTTTGGAAGTTTGTGTTTGGATAGTGATCTCTAGAAGATGTCATTACAATTAAAGGTGTGTTGTAGCTGACCTTAAATCATAATTTTGAGAAGTAGCAACTTGAAAGCCATAGAGCGATGATGAGATAGAATTGATCCTTCTTTCATTACCTGTCTTCCATCATACCCAACTACTGCTTATTGTGAATGAATCCAATATTTTTACCCATTGTAATTAAATGAAAATGTCTTAAGATTTTGGATTCACGATTTATTGTTATTTCATTCTCTCTGACTTCTATTACATTGTATTTTAATGTTTTTAGGCCCTGTAGTCATGGATGCATCAGGCTATACAGAGAAGAGTTTCAAGAGAAAACTTGCTGTTCAGGCTCTTTTTGGAAAAGTCTTCTATTTATCTGAGGTGTGTGGCTGGACAGTCAGTATAAATTAACATTCTTCCTTTGATGCAAAATATGAAATTTGTTGAAGAACAACTAATTTCGTTAATTTATGGCATCATAGCATTCCCTTTCATCATGGCGGTGCTCATCCTTCTGTACTGCTCCGTACTGGACGTTTTTCTTTATCTTCTGGTACTTGGACAGCGGTAACTAATGCACTTATAGAGTATGAAAATACTACTAGCTATATACATACCTATAAATATATTCCTCCTGTCAGTTACTCTTAAAGGAGCGTGCTTTAAAGAGAATTTCGGGCCTCAACTATGGCTACTATGCTGGCCATTGTGAGCTAATCTTTGTTTTGAAGTCACATTTCTCTTGACTGATAACTATCTTTTGGCAGAGGATTATAGCAGCACCTATACTGTCGTTTTAGTAATTATGCATGAAGATGGTCAGTTTCATACTGCAATTTGTTATTGAAGGATGACACATAATATCATTTTAGAACACCATCATGAACGATGGAAGATTATTTCCAACTCGTACTACATCAATACATGAATTGTGTCACTGAAATAAAATAAACAATTGTTGGCAGCCTTGTCTGTTGATGGTGATTCACAAGGAGTTGAACGGTTATTTGGTGCTCTTTCTGCTCATATGTGCCTGGGATGATCTTAAAGTCTGGTGATAAAATAAGTGAACCATCAATACCTCAGAAAGGTTTTTCCTCTGTTAATTCTTCCCGTTTCTCGGAGGAGGCTACGTGCCACTGCCTGCTATATATTATATGTGCTTTACTATTTATGGCTTTTTCTTTCAGAGTCTTCTTCAGAAGAATCTGATTATGAATTGGAGTATGAAGTCCTATCTGATGGTTCAGCTGATCCTCGGGATGACACAAACAAAGATGGGTTTCTGCTACTCCCTTAGATGCTGGAAAATCAGTTTCACAAAACAACCCCATCTCAGATTCTGAACTCAAAGATGGAACCAAGTCTGATAAAAATTTACAACCATCAACTTCAAGCACTGTATTGCAGGATGAGGGTGACAAGGAAGTTGGGGATTCTGAAGAAGATGGGGTATCAGGCAAAGGTCTTGACTTGGAGGATTTGGAACAGCTAATGTCAGAGATAGGCAATATGCGTGCTGGCTTAAGATTGATGCCTGATTTCCAGAGAAGGGAAATGGCTGCAAAGTTGACCTTGAAAATGGCTTCCGTGTTTGGGGGAGGTAGGACGATGAAGATGAACTATAGAGAATAAATTGTCCTGTGCTTATGAGATTCTGATGAATGTCATTGTTTGGAATCTTATAAGCGCCATCTCTCTTACACAAAAATCCGAGGTTTTCTCATGCTCCTTGCGACTCATGGTTATTTTTCCGGAACACACATTCCGTTCAAAATGGAATCTCTAGTCACGCTCACGGTGCCTTTTCAGGGTTTTAATGCTGTGACATGCTCAGATAATTTATTATACAAAGTGCAAGCACTGTACAGGGTGTCTTAAATATCTGGTCTGGTGCAGAGTGTTTTAAATATCTGGTCGTGATTTTTTTTTCTCGGTCTGTAAAAATATCTCGTAGTGTCAGTTATGCGCTTTTTAGATAAGATCAAATCCAAGTTGCACTTAGGGATGGGCGAAAGTGACATATTTTCGTATCTGCACACTTTGTTTTTCCTGATTTGCAGGTCTCAGGTTAGTGGGGTAAGAGATTGGAGCTGTTATTATCAGTTCAGGGGATGGTGGCGGGTGAGATACTGAGATATTTAAACCTGATAAGGTGTTTGGCCAAAAAACAAAAAGAAAAAAAACTGTTTGAGCGGGTAAGACAGTTTGTCTGAAATGAGTGCCCCGTGGTTCGGAGAAAAATTACGTCCAAAGACCTAGAAAGTTAAGCTAAAGATTCTTTGGTGAAGCTAGGAGTATTCTTCGCCAATATGTCGTCCCTACTCGAGAACTAACGACAATTTGGTGTTTGAAATAACTAAGACTCCTTCTTAAGGAGAGTTTACATTAGAATTTTTAAGACCTCGAGATTTTAAATATAAATAATTTTGTCCTCTTTTGGTAATACTAAAGAGAGAAAGGATGTAAACAGCATGGAAAGTGAGTATGGAGTATGAAGTCACTATTTTTTAAAGAGAATTATTATGAAATTCTAAGTAAGAAATATAATTATGTAAAAGTTTCAATAATGATAGAGTAAATGGTAATTGCTCAAATTTATGACTTCCTAAAAAATCAGTTTCTAAAGAAAGAGGAGAGAAGGGAAAAGGGATGATGATGAATGCAGGGAAAAAGTAGGCAGGAGGGGAAGCAATGTGATGGGGTTTATCCCGTCTTGGGTTGGAAACAATGAAGAGTGGCCTCATCAAGCGATCATTGGGTTGGATGTAACAGCTGAACTGACACTCATTTTCCTTCCTTAATCTCATCATGCTCCCACCTCATCTGGAAAAACTTGTCGACTGTTACTTTTCTACTTTTCGTGTTCCCACTACAGCTAAACTATAGCAAAATTAAAACGAAACCTGAATTTTGAAAAAAACTTATATTTGATCTGTGCTCTCTTCAATCTGTAGATATTTTAAGGAAAGGCTGGTTAAAAAAAAAAGATATTTTAAGGAAAGAGTCTAGTTGAAGTACTAGTTTAAAATTGTAAAAATTAAATTAAAATGCTGGTTTTGATCTTTCTATTTCGCTTTCCATTATTACAAAGAGGACAAGAGAGGACAACCTAGGAAGGACAATGATGTGGAGTCCCTCACACTTCATCCCCACCAAAAAAAAGCAAAGGAAGAAGTAATTAAAGCAGATGCATTCAATTATCAGCTTTCTACTGGCATCACTAGCCCAATTGCTCATGCTTTCTTCTCTTCTCTTCTCCTTCTTTTCCCTTAACTTTCTAGGATGAATCATTTGAATTAAGTGCGGATAAGCTAAATTTAATATATTATCAGATGTTTAAAGTAAAATACATGAGTAATTCTAAACTGTGCATTTTTAAAGTTATACAAATCCCAGTTGCAATCCCTGTACAGATATTTTCTTTGGAAAGGAAGCAGAGATAGGATCGATGCAATAGGGGGCCGCAGAGCCTAAATCGCATCTCTGCCTTCGCCATTACTTCAAATTTATATAAAATAAGAAAAATGACTAATGCTATTATAATATACAAATATAATGTGTTGTGCTATGATACTTTTTCCCCATTCTTCACTTCGGGGGGTGTTGGGGTGATAATGATTTGAGAAAAAATCACCCAAACACTCTTAAAAAAACCAAACCATAGTTTTGAGATTGGAAAGTTAAAAAAATTGTGTTTTGGAAAAAAAAAAAGAGAGTATGAGAGCCTATAGGATA